>NW_028321910.1:4200740-4800846 GCF_036245765.1 Copidosoma floridanum | reverse complement strand
TTAAAAACACAAGCACCTATCACCTAATAACCAAGGGTGCTTACTGGCCACTCTTTTAAATAAACAATTATTGGTAAATAACACAAGCGCCTGTCAACCAATCACCCGGGGCGCTTACTGGCCACTCTGTTAAATAAACAATTATTGGTAAATAACACAAGCCCCTATCACCTGTTGACCTAGGGCGCTTACTGGCCACTCTTTAAAATAAATAATTATTGGTAAATAACACAAGCGCCTATAACCTGTTGACCCGGGGCACTTACTGGCCACTCTGTTAAATAAATAATTATTAAAATAACACAAGCGTCTATCACCTGTTGACC
Organism: Copidosoma floridanum; assembly: GCF_036245765.1. NCBI lineage: Eukaryota > Metazoa > Arthropoda > Insecta > Hymenoptera > Encyrtidae > Copidosoma > Copidosoma floridanum. The sequence goes on along the minus strand of NW_028321910.1, from coordinate 4,800,520 downwards.
CAGGTTGCTTACTGGCCACTCTGTTAAATAAATAATTATTGGTAAATAACACAAGCGCCTATCACCTGTTGACCCGGGCCGCTTACTGGCCACTCTGTTAAATAAATAATTATTAAAATAACACAAGTGCCTATTACCTATTGACCCGGGGCGCTTACTGGCCACTGTTTTAAATAAATAATTATTAGTAAATAACAAAAGCGCCTATCTCCGTATAACCTGGGGCGCTAATTGCAAATCTAGTAAATAGATAATTATTCATAAATATGTCAAATACCTTCTTCCTGATGATCCAGGACACTTATTTGCAACACTATTAAATGATAAAAAGTTGATCGATAACATATTAAACATATCACAATTTTGATTGCCTATCTAGTACGACAAAGAGCTTTTTAATTGGCGCTCTTGTAATAACTTGATAATTTAGTCTTCAATAGTAGCCAGTTAGTACTCCGGGTCATTACGTGATAGGCGCTTGTGTTATTTTAATAATTATTTATTTAACAGAGTGGCCAGTAAGCGCCCCGGGTCAACAGGTGATAGGCGCTTGTGTTATTTACTAATAATTATTTATTTAACAGAGTGGCCAGTAAGCGCCCCGGGTTATTAGGTGATAGGCGCTTGTGTTATTTACTAATAATTATTCATTTAACAGAGTGGCCAGTAAGTGCTCCGGGTTATTAGGTGGTAGGCGCTTGTGTTATTAATATTTATTTATTTAACAGAGTGGCCAAAAAGCGCCCTGGGTTATTGGGTGATAGGCGCTTGTGTTATTTGGTAATAATTATTTATTTAACAGAGTGGCCAGTAAGTGCTCCGGGTCATCAGGTGATAGGCGCTTGTGTTATTTTAATAATTATTTATTTAACAGAGTGGCCAGTAAGCGCCCTGGGTCAATAGGTGATAGGCGCTTGTGTTATTAATAATTATTTATTTAAAAGAGTGGCCAGTAAGCGCCCTGGGTCATTAGGCGATAGGCGCTTGTGCTATTTTAATAATTATTTATTTAACAGAGTGGCCAGTAAGCGCCCTGGTTTATTGGGTGATAGGCGCTTGTGTTATTTACTAATAATTATTTAAGTAAAAGAGTGGCCAGTAAGCGCCCTGGGTCAACAGGTAATAGACGCTTGTGTTATTTACTAATAATTATTTAATTAACAGAGTGGCCAGTAAGCGCCCCGGGTTATTGGGTGATAGGCGCTTGTGTCATTAATAATTATTTATTTAAAAGAGTGGCCAGTAAGCGCCCTGGGTCATCAGGTGATGGATGCTTGTGTTATTGGACCTTCTTTGAATCTCGCGCTTTACCTTTGGTACTATTTTTTTTTTGATCTAGTTATTTCCCACGTCAGAGAGGTTGGGTCCTAGAGAATTCCTAAATCTGGCTGAAACTATATCTTACCGCTGTACAGGGGTTTCTCTGATAGGTCAAAACTTTGATTTAGTTTTTTCTCGCATAATAGCTAATGAGCAGTTAGTGAATTACGATGTGCCACCTGCCACATTGTTGGCGTGTCATTGCCGTCATTGGTGATGGAAACGAGACAAATCTATATTATAGGCCGCATAAGTCTCCCGTTTTTTCGCCAACAGATCTCTCCGGCACTCTTCGCCGTCTTTATACCTTCAGTCGAAGCACGAGGCTACGCAGCTACAGTACATAACATACATTGCAGTTTTTGCTCTTTGAAGTATATGTATTGTAACATACATCCAAAAGTGCTGGTGCTTGGTTAGCAAGTGTGCAACTGTGCTTTTGAGTGATTGTGAGCAGCGTGAGCTGCGTGAGCGCATTTTGAGCGCAAAAGTGCTATACTTACCTAAATATATTGGTATATAAATTATATAATATATAAAATATTTTGGAAATATAAAATACTTTGACAACACTCACGAAGTGCAGTCTGTATCTATATTGTGTTGAGTAGTTGGTGTTCTTGTCTCACGGTTGATTGTAAGTTGTAGTCATTTGATTCGCGCACCGAAATAATATATACTTACGTGGTGCTCTCTCTGTGCTAGATATATGCTTACTTATTTACTTCGGTTCGAAAGTTTCTAAAACGACTGTGACAAGGCTAATGGTGAGACAAAAGAAACGGAGCTCTTAGCACGTGGCAGCAACAACAGCAACATTGTATATATTATACAATCGTTTAATTGCGGCTTCCGAGGAGCCTAAGAGGAGAGAAAGGAAAGAAGAACCAACGAGTAAGCTCGATTAGCGTTGCCATCGGAGAACCGGTCTAAGTTAATTCAGGTCACAGATACAGGTTTCGGTCAGTATCGTATACCTATAAGCAATACTTAACACTTAAGAAAATTTTTCCGCACGGGCGACTAAATTTATCATATAGAGTATTGTAAGTAGGCGGATTGCCTTCAGGTCGGGCCTGATCTTTGTCTCTGGAGACAAGCCAACGAGGAAAGCTAAAGCCGGAGCGGGAATTGGATTTTACAACCTCACGACGGGCGTCAACGCGCACTCTTGCCAAGTGTGAACGTCCGAAATGCTTAGTGTGGCTCAAGCACGTCAACGTCCAGCCGAAACCCCGGCTTCAACATCGCAACGTTCTGTATCAGGTGAGTCTTACTTTCCTTTTACACCCAAGTACTAAGTATACACACACTATCATTTATACAGCTTAAAACTTCATTTTTTATTTTTCCCACTCATGCATGTGTGTGTACATTATATATATAAATATATTCGTTCTTGCTTTATACTCGCTAGCTCTTCTGCTTCTATTCATTCTGCCGCTGCTCTCTGCACATAATGGCTCCCTCTAATTATTATGGTTATTTCGACAAACGGAGTGTTCCTACATCTTTTTGCTTTTGTGTCATCGTGTTAACTTAAAACTTCACTCCACTTAAATACTTTTATTTTTTTTTTTTTTTTTTTTTTTTTTTTTCCAATCAAGTTTACGTCACGGTAAAACTGATAAGTAGTCTAATTACTTACCTATTATACTTGATAACAGCAATCCGACTCTTGTGATATACACATGCATACCCACATATACATAGGCACACCGGTAGACTGATTATCGAGAGCAATAATACAAATATTTTTGTAATTATTTCTAGAAAATAATTTTACAAAATGTTAGTAGCAATATATTAAACACAAATTTAATTCATTGGGTGGCCTCCTAATACATACCTTCTGGTCTTAACTGAATATTCTCAACATAGTTTTCCTCATTGTCAAGGTTTTGCTTCTTGCTGATAATGTAATACTCTGGTTCCGTGCTTTTGCGTTTGAGCACATAAGATGTCTTAGGTGACTATGCATGTACTGTAAGAGAAAAAAATTGTTATTTGACAAGTTTTTTTATTACAAATTATGAAGTTGGACTTTAAACTACGATTCATTAAACGCAGAAGCACGGAACCAGAGTATTGCATTATCAGCAAGAAGCAAAACCTTGACAATGAGGAAAACTATGTTGAGAATATTCAGTTGAGACCAAAAGGTATGTATTAGGAGGCCACCTATCCCTTTCCTAAGTGTTAAATGCCTTGAGTAAGCCTCTTTCTCATTATTATGGTTATTCCGACATACGGAGTGTTCCTACATCTTTTTGCTCAAGCGTCAACGTGTCAACTTGAAATTTCACTCCGCTTAGTTACTTTTTTTTTTTTTTCTTTTTTTCCAATCAAGTTTTCGTCACGGTAAAACTGATAAGTAGTCTCATTACTCACCTATTATACTTGATAACAGCAATCCGACTCTTGTGATATACACATGCATATCCACATATACATAGGCACACCGGTAGACTGATTATCGAGAGCGATAATACAAATATTTTTGTAATTATTTATAGAAAATAATTTTACAAAATGTTACTAGCAATATATTAAACACAAATTTATTGAACCGTAGTGTACAAAGTCCAACTTCATAATTTGTAATAAAAAAACTTGTCAAATAACAATTTTTTTCACTTACAGTACATGCATGGTCACCTGAGAGATCTAATGTGCTCAAACGCAGAAGCACGGTACCAGAGTTTTGCATTATCAGCAAGAAGCAAAACCTTGACAATGTGAAAAGTTGTGTTGAGAACATTTAGTTGAGACCAGAAGGTATGTATTAGGAGGCCACCCATCCCTTTTCTAAGTGTTGAATGCCTTGAGTATGCCTCTCTCTCATTATTATGGTTATTCTGACAAACGAAGTGTTCCTACATCTTTTTGCTTTCGTGTCAACGTGTTAACTTGAATTTTTACTCCGCTTAATTACTTTTTTTCCTTTTTTTTTTTTTTTTTTTCTAATCAAGTTTTCGTGACGGTAAAACTGATAAGTAGTCTAATTACTTACCTATTATACTTGATAACAGCAATCCGACTCTTGTGATATACACATGCATACCCACATATACATAGGCACACCGGTAGACTGATTATCGAGAGCGATAATACAAATATTTTTGTAATTAGTTCTAGAAAATAATTTTACAAAATGTTAGTAGCAATATATTAAAAACAAATTTAATGAACCGTAGTGTACAAAGTCCAACTTCATAATTTGTAATAAAAAAACTTTTTGAATAACAATTTTTTTCTCTTACAGTACATGCATGGTCACCTGAGAGATCTAATGTGCTCAAACGCAGAAGCACGGAACCAGAGTTTTGCATTATCAGCAAGAAGCAAAACCTTGACAATGAGGAAAACTATGTTGAGAACATTCAGTTGAGACCAGAAGTTACTCTGACGCTTATTTCTAAAAATAGTGGTTCAACTGCAATCAAGGAAATATATCAATACAACATCAACATTCCCAATTTCTTTGACGAAAGTTATAAAGAGGCTTGTGATGAAAGCTTTGAAAAACGTAAAGATGAGAAAGTTGAAGAAACATCCGTTAATTTAACTAGAAATAATGATTTCAGTTATCTTAAAAATTACAAAGAAATTAAGTTGACGAGAATTAATCGAACTGGGAGTATTCAAGTACTAAACCAAGATGAATTGCATAATTTATGTTTGCCTGATGAAGTCCATGCAAAAGATTCCGAAGCATGTTTACAGCTTGATGAATCAGGGGCTCAAATATCAACCAAGTTGGTTGCTGATCTTCCAGAAGTTTCCATTGAGCCTTGTTCAAGTAATGCTAAAGCCAAAATTCCGGAATCCGAACCAAAAAAGCGCAGATCACATAAAAAAACTCAAGCAAGGCTCGAAAGAGCTGCTGAAGTATTAAAACAGCAAGAAGTTAAAAACGAAATTGCTACTAACTCTGATTTAGAGAACTACAGCAAGGATGGTAACTTGATTTTATCTACAATTCCAGTCAGTGATGAAATCATTTCTGACCAAACCACATATCCCGAGGTATTTTATTTATTGTTTGAAGAACCGCAAACACCTATTATTACTTATACAACTGCCCCTACTGTCTGTGATTATGATCTCTTCAGTAATGTTGGGATTCTTGTTAAAACTTATTGGTCTAAGGACAAACCCTACTATGCTCATGGATTTTCAAACCCAGTAACAGAAAACAGATGTTGGATTAATGCAACTTTACAAGTTTTGTTTCGACTACCTGTTTTCAACGATCTTAGCTTGTTAAATACATCTAATTGTTCTAAATTGACAAGGTCACTTGAAAGTATTTAATACTACTGGAAAAGAGGAATAACCAGAAACTACGCTTACAATACAAGTTTTCAGTAAGTAATTAACGCTAAGCTTATTTCCTCACACGATTTATTAGTTTCTTTTGCAATCTTTAATTGTGTTATTTTTTGTTATAGTCATTTCAAAGAGGAGTTATCAATATTATACAAAGGCTATTCATCTAAAGCCCAACATGACGTTTCTGAATTTCTTATGAATCTATTGAATTTTATTGAAACGAAATTCGAAACAAAGTCCAAAGAATCACATAGTAATGAAATTGAAAATATACCTAATAATGAACAAGACACACCCAGAAAGTCACAAAGTACTTTACATGATTTGAATAAAAGATCACCATTGGCTGATATTTCTGCATCTACAGGTCAATCTAGAAGCAGTCATGTAACAAATAATGAACAACAAGAAAAAGGAAGTACTACAACTCTTTCCTCACCAAAGTTTAAAAATGATAAAGCTGAAGCTAGGCCTAACGTCATTGATGACAATTTCTTACTATACATGGTGAAAAATTATTCTTGCCTTCAATGCTCTAAGAAAAGACAACAAAACATAGAAAATTTAATGTTATTGATTGATTTGCCGTCCGACGATTGTGATGGTACTCTTGACTTAATTGACATGATTAATACAAACTACCATACGGAACAAAGATAACTGACGTGTGAATCATGCAAGCACGATAGACATACTATAGATACCAAGTTAAAGGAGATTCCAAATATTTTGATGGCTCAAATAAAGCGGTATGAAATGACTAGCGAAGGTATCATCAACAAAAAATCGACTAAAATTGATATTCCACGGTTATTGCAGCTTGACAGCCTTGTTATGTAAGTCTTTTTAATTCACCAGTATGCTGTACAAAAATTTGTTGTATCATTAATATAGTATTGGCTTTGTTTCAGACAAAACGATTCAGAGTTGAGTCTTTCTCCATCATATGAACCTGTTGGTATAATATTACACATTGGTGACAGCATAGACTCGGGATGTTACATTAGTTTTGTGAAACACAAGTACATTTTAATATAAAATCTAAGATTCAAATAAATTATAATAAACTATTTACGGTTTTTTTTGTTTGATATTTAATAAAATAGCTTGAATTTGCAAGTCTAACTCTTTCTTTGTATCATTCTGAGATTTTTTTTCTTCTTGCAATTTTTTTTCCCATCACCTGTTTTTTGTAATATTTTAATTTCGATCTCCTTGATTTCTATATCTGTTTTTTTTTTAACAACTAAATCATTCTTTTTTTCTTGCATCTTTTTTATTCAGCTTCCTTATCTTCCTTTTGTTTATCGATGTTATACCACGGATCAGATTTGCATGCAGAGACAAATTTTACTTTTCCTTTAATTTTTTCCTTTTTTTTTTCGGCAAACACTTTTCAGGCACTGTAAAAATGTTGTTAAGCATTTCCAAAGATTTATTGCTTTCGTGTATGTTGGATTATTTTGAAGTGTTTGAAACAAAGTAAGAGAAACAGAGAGAAAGATATTTTTTGAAATTCTTGTGTGATTATTCAAAATAATTTGTAGGGGTCTAAAATACCAAGTTAAGGTGCAATATTATATTGACGCCTCGCACTAAGATCAGTACAGTTCAGATTTTCCCGTTTAAAATAACATTGCAAAATCTAAACAGTGCTGGTCTTCGTACGAGGCGTTAAAATGCAACTGTATCTCAGGAGAGTTTAAATTTAAAGACTCTGCTTTTTTTTTGTTTTTTAGGCACCCATGTTTGCAATTTTTGTATACTTAAATCTAAAATAAATAAGTGATACTTTATGTTGAATAGAGTTTTAAGGTTAAGTTTTACGTTTTCAAGTTATTGTAATTTAACATTACTTACCAATTAATTTAAGATGAGCAATGACAAATCTGATCAAGTTTTAGGCACAATGTCGCCGACCCGTCTCTTGAAAGAATATTACATAAGCATTCGTTTGTGCACATTTAAAAACTTCATCCTCATCTAGTATTTTTACATTTGCATCATCATAACAAAACCATTCATCTTTGTGTTTCACAAAACTTATGTAATGTCCCGAGTCTATGCTGTCACCAATGTGTGATATTATACCAACAGGTTCATATGATGGAGAAAGCCTCAACTCTGAATCGTTTTTTCTGAAACAAAGCCAATACTATAATAATGATACAATAAATTTTTGTACAGCATACTGGTAAATTAAAAAGACTTACATAACAAGGCTGTCAAGCTGCAATAACCGTGGAATATCAATTTTAGTCGATTTTTTGTTGATGATACCTTCGCTAGTCATTTCATACCGCTTTATTTGAGCCATCAAAATTTTTGGAATTTTCTTTAACTTGGTATCCATAGTATGTCTATCGTGCTTGCATGATTCACACGTCAGTTCTCTTTGTTCCGTATGGTAGGTTGTATTAATCATGTCAATTAAGTCAAGAGTACCATCACAATCGTCGGACGGCAAATCAATCAATAACATTAAATTTTCTATGTTTTGTTGTCTTTTCTTAGAGCATTGAAGGCAAGAATAATTTTCCACCATGTATAGTAAAAAATTGTCATCAATAACATTAGGCCTAGCTTCAGCTTTATCATTTTGAGACTTTGGTGAGGAAAGAGTTGTAGTACTTCCCTTTTCTTGTTGTTCATTATTTGTTACATGACTGCTTCTAGATTGACCTGTAGATGCAGAAATATCAGCCAATGGTGATCTTTTATTCAAATCATGTGAAGTACTTTGTGACTTTCTGGGTGTGTCTTGTTCATTATTAGGTATATTTTCAATTTCATAACTATGTGATTCTTTGGACTTTGTTTCGAATTCTGTTTTAATAAAATTCAATAGATTCATAAGAAATTCAGAAACGTCTTGTTGGGCTTTAGATGAACAGCCTTAGTCTAATATCGATAACTCCTCTTTGAAATGACTATAACAAAAAATAACACAATTAAAGATTGCAAAAGAAACTAATAAATCGTGTGAGGAAATAAGCTTAGCGTTAATTACTTACTGAAAACTTGTATTGTGAGCGTAGTTTCTGGTCATTCCTCTTTTCCAGTAGTATTGAATACTTTCAAGTGACCTTGTCAATTTAGAACAATTAGATGTATCTAACAAGCTAAGATCGTTGAAAACAGTTAGTCGAAATATAACTTGTAAAGTTGCATTAATCTAACATCTGTTTTCTGTTACTGGGTTTGGCAATCCATGAGCATAGTAGGGTTTGTCCTTAGACCAATAAGTTTCAACAGGAATCTTAACATTACTGAAGAGAACATAATCACAGACAGTAGGAGCAGTTGTATAAGTAATAATAGGTGTTTGCGGTTCTTCGAATAAAAAAGAACATACCTCGGGATATGTGGTTTGGTCAGAAATGATTTCATCATTGACTGGAATTGTAGATAAAATCAAGTTTCCATCCTTGCTGTAGTTCTCTAAATCAGAGTTAGTAGCAATTTCGATTTCAACTTCTAGCTGTTTCAATACTTCAGCAGCTCGTTCGAGCCTTGCTTGAGTTTTTTTATGTGATCTGCGCTTTTTTGGTTTGGATTCCGAAATTTTGGCTTTAGCATTACTTAAACAAGACTCAATGAGAACTTCTGGAAGATCAGCAACCAACTTGGTTGATATTTAAGCCTCTAATTCATCAAGCTGTGAATATGCTTCGGAATCTTTTAAATGGACTTCATCAGGCAAACATAAATTATGCAATTCATCTTGGTTTAGTACTTGAATACTTCTAGTTCGATTAATGCTCGTCAACATTATTTCTTTGTAATTTTCAAGATAACTGAAATCATTATTTCTAGTTAAATTGACGAATGTTTCTTCAACTTTCTCATCTTTAAGTTTTTCAAAGCTTTCATCACAAGCCTCTTCATAACTTTCGTCAAAGGAAATGGGAATGTTGATGTTGGATTGATGTATTTCCTTGATTGCAGTTGAACCACTATTTTTAGAAATAAGCGTCAGAGTAACTTCTGGTCTCAACTGGATGTTCTCAACATAGTTTTTCTCATTGTCAAGGTTTTGCTTTTCGCTGATAATGCAAAACTCTGGTTCCGTGCTTCTGCGTTTGAGCACATTAGATCTCTCAGGTGACCATGCATGTACTGTAAGAGAAAAAAATTGTTATTTGACAAGTTTTTTTATTACAAATTATGAAGATGGACTTTGTACACTACGGTTCATTAAATTTGTTTTTAATATATTGCTACTAACATTTTGTAAAATTATTTTCTAGAAATAATTACAAAAATATTTGTATTATCGCTCTCGATAATCAGTCTACCGGTGTGCCTATGTATATATGGGTATGCATGTGTATATCACAAGAGTCGGATTGCTGTTATTAAGTATAATAGGTAAGTAATTAGACTACTTATTAGTTTAACCATGACGAAAACTTGATTGAAAAAAAAAAAAAAAAAAAAAAAAAAAGTAATTAAGCGGAGTGAAAATTCAAGTTAACACGTTAACACAAAAACAAAAAGATGTAGAAACACTCCGTTTGTCGGAATAACCATGATAATGAGAGGGAGGCATACTTAAGGCATTCAACACTTAAGAAAGGGATGGGTGGCCTTCTAATACATACCTTCTGGTCTCAACTAAATGTTCTCAACATAGTTTTTCACATTGTCAAGATTTTGCTTCTTGCTGATAATGCAAAAATCTGGTTCCGTGCTTCTGCGTTTGAGCACATTAGATCTCTCAGGTGACCATGCATGTACTGTAAGAGAAAAAAAATTGTTATTTAACAAGTTTTTTCATAAAAATTATGAAGTTGGACTTTGTACACTACGGTTCATTAAATTTGTGTTTAATGTATTGCTAGTAACATTTTGTAAAATTATTTTCTAGAAATAATTACAAAAATATTTGTGTTACCGCTCTCGATAATCAGTCTACCGGTGTGCCTATGTATATGTGGGTATGCATGTGTATATCACAAGAGTCGGATTGCTGTTATCAAGTATAATAGGTGAGTAATTAGACTACTTATTAGTTTTACCGTGACGAAAACTTGATTGGAAAAAAAAAAAAAAAAAAAAAGTAATTAAGCGGAGTGAAGTTACAAGTTGACACGTTGACACTTAACCAAAAAAATGTAGGAACACTCCGTTTGTCGGAATAACCATAATAATGAGAGGGAGGCATACTCAAGGCATTCAACACTTAGGAAAGGGATCGTCGGCCTCCTAATACATACCTTCTGGTCTCAACTGAATATTCTCAAAATAGTTTTCCTCATTGTCAAGGTTTTGCTTCTTGCTGATAATGCAATACTCTGGTTCCGTGCTTCTGCGTTTAATGAACCGTAGTGTACAAAGTCCAACTTTATAATTTGTAATAAAAAAACTTGTCAAATAACAATTTTTTTCTCTTACAGTACATGCATGGTCACCTGAGAGATCTAATGTGCTCGAACGCAGAAGCACGAAACCAGAGTATTGCATTATCAGCAAGAAGCAAAACCTTGACAATGAGGAAAACTATGTTGAGAATATTCAGTTGAGTCCAAAAGGTATGTATTAGGAGGCCACCCAATGAATTAAATTTGTGGTTAATATATTGCTACTAACATTTTGAAAAATTATTTTCTAGAAATAATTACAAAAATATTTGTATTATCGCTCTCGATAATCAGTCTACCGGTGTGCCTATGTATATGTGGGTATGCATATGTATATCACAAGAGTCGGATTGCTGTTATCACGTAAAATAGGTAAGTAATTAGACTACTTATCAGTTTAACCATGACGTAAACTTGATTAAAAAAAAAAAAAAAAAAAAAAAAAAGTAATTAAGCGGAGTGAAAATTCAAGTTAACACGTTGACACGAAAGCAAAAAAAAGTAGAAACACTCCGTTTGTCGGAATAATCATGATAATGAGAGGGAGGCATAGTTAAGGCATTCAACACTTAAAAAAAGGATGGGTGGCCTCCTTATACATACCTTCTGGTCTCAACTGAATGTTCTCAACATAGTTTTTCACATTGTCAAGATTTTGCTTCTTGCTGATAATGCAAAAATCTGGTTCCGTGCTTCTGCGTTTGAGCACATTAGATCTCTCAGGTGACCATGCATGTACTGTAAGAGAAAAAAAATTGTTATTTAACAAGTTTTTTCATAAAAATTATGAAGTTGGACTTTGTACACTACAGTTTATTAAATTTGTGTTTAATGTATTGCTAGTAACATTTTGTAAAATTATTTTCTAGAAATAATTACAAAAATATTTGTGTTACCGCTCTCGATAATCAGTCTACCGGTGTGCCTATGTATATGTGGGTATGCATGTGTATATCACAAGAGTCGGATTGCTGTTATCAAGTATAATAGGTGAGTAATTAGACTACTTATTAGTTTTACCGTGACGAAAACTTGATTGGAAAAAAAAAAAAAAAAAAAAAAGTAATTAAGCGGAGTGAAGTTACAAGTTGACACGTTGACACTTAACCAAAAAAATGTAGGTACACTCCGTTTGTCGGAATAACCATAATAATGAGAGGGAGGCATACTCAAGGCATTCAACACTTAGGAAAGGGATCGTCGGCCTCCTAATACATACCTTCTGGTCTCAACTGAATATTCTCAAAATAGTTTTCCTCATTGTCAAGGTTTTGCTTCTTGCTGATAATGCAATACTCTGGTTCCGTGCTTCTGCGTTTAATGAACCGTAGTGTACAAAGTCCAACTTTATAATTTGTAATAAAAAAACTTGTCAAATAACAATTTTTTTCTCTTACAGTACATGCATGGTCATCTGAGAGATCTAATGTGCTCAAACGCAGAAGCACGAAACCAGAGTATTGCATTATCAGCAAGAAGCAAAACCTTGACAATGAGGAAAACTATGTTGAGAATATTCAGTTGAGTACAAAAGGTATGTATTAGGAGGCCACCCAATGAATTAAATTTGTGTTTAATATATTGCTACTAACATTTTGAAAAATTATTTTCTAGAAATAATTACAAAAATATTTGTATTATCGCTCTCGATAATCAGTCTACCGGTGTGCCTATGTATATGTGGGTATGCATATGTATATCACAAGAGTCGGATTGCTGTTATCAAGTAAAATAGGTAAGTAATTAGACTACTTATCAGTTTAACCATGACGAAAACTTGATTAAAAAAAAAAAAAAAAAAAAAAAAAAAAGTAATTAAGCGGAGTAAAAATTCAAGTTAACACGTTGACACGAAGGCAAAAAGATGTAGAAACACTCCGTTTGTCAGAATAATCATGGTAATGAGAGGGAGGCATAGTTAAGGCATTCAACACTTAAGAAAAGGATGGGTGGCCTCCTTATACATACCTTCTGGTCTCAACATAGTTTTTCACATTGTCAAGATTTTGCTTCTTGCTGATAATGCAAAAATCTGGTTCCGTGCTTCTGCGTTTGAGCACATTAGATCTCTCAGGTGACCATGCATGTACTGTAAGAGAAAAAAAATTGTTATTTAACAAGTTTTTTCATAAAAATTATGAAGTTGGACTTTGTACACTACGGTTCATTAAATTTGTGTTTAATGTATTGCTAGTAACATTTTGTAAAATTATTTTCTAGAAATAATTACAAAAATATTTGTGTTACCGCTCTCGATAATCAGTCTACCGGTGTGCCTATGTATATGTGGGTATGCATGTGTATATCACAAGAGTCGGATTGCTGTTATCAAGTATAATAGGTGAGTAATTAGACTACTTATTAGTTTTACCGTGACGAAAACTTGATTGGAAAAAAAAAAAAAAAAAAAGTAATTAAGCGGAGTGAAGTTACAAGTTAACACGTTGACACTTAACCAAAAAAATGTAGGAACACTCCGTTTGTCGGAATAACCATAATAATGAGAGGGAGGCATACTCAAGGCATTCAACACTTAAGAAAAGGATGGGTGGCCTCCTTATACATACCTTCTGGTCTCAACTGAATGTTCTCAACATAGTTTTTGACATTGTCAAGATTTTGCTTCTTGCTGATAATGCAAAAATCTGGTTCCGTGCTTCTGCGTTTGAGCACATTAGATCTCTCAGGTGACCATGCATGTACTGTAAGAGAAAAAAATTGTTATTTAACAAGTTTTTTTATAAAAATTATGAAGTTGGACTTTGTACACTACGGTTTATTAAATTTGTGTTTAATGTATTGCTAGTGACATTTTGTAAAATTATTTTCTAGAAATAGTTACAAAAATATTTGTGTCACCGCTCTCGATAATCAGTCTACCGGTGTGCCTATGTATATGTAGGTATGCATGTGTATATCACAAGAGTCGGATTGCTGTTATCAAGTATAAAAGGTGAGTAATTAGACTACTTATCAGTTTTACCGTGACGAAAACTTGATTGGAAAAAAAAAAAAAAAAAAAAAAAAAGTAATTAAGCGGAGTGAAGTAACAAGTTGACACGTTGACACTTAACCAAAAAAATGTAGGAACACTCCGTTTGTCGGAATAACCATAATAATGAGAGGGAGGCATACTCAAGGCATTCAACACTTAGAAAAGGGATCGTCGGCCTCCTAATACATACCTTCTGGTCTCAACTGAACATTCTCAACATAATTTTCCTCATTGCCAAGGTTTTGCTTCTTGCTGATAATGCAATACTCTGGTTCCGTGCTTCTGCGTTTAATGAACCGTAGTGTACAAAGTCCAACTTCATAATTTGTAATAAAAAAACTTGTCAAATAACAATTTTTTTCTCTTACAGTACATGCATGGTCACCTGAGAGATCTAATGTGCTTAAACGCAAAAGCACGGAACCAGAGTATTGCATTATGAGCAAGAAGCAAAACCTTGACAATAAGGAAAACTATGTTGAGAATATTCAGTTGAGACCAGAAGGTATGTATTAGGAGGCCACCCAATGAAATAAATTTGTGTTTAATATATTGCTACTAACATTTTGTAAAATTATTTTTTAGAAATAATTACAAAAATATTTGTATTATCGCTCTCGATAATCAGTCTACCGGTGTGCCTATGTATATGTGGGTATGCATATGTATATCACAAGAGTCGGATTGCTGTTATCAAGTATAATAGGTAAGTAATCAGACTACTTATCAGTTTTACCGTCACGAAAACTTGGTTGGAAAAAAAAAAAAAAAAAAAAAAAAAGTATTTAAGCGGAGTGAAGTTTTAAGTTAACACGTTGACACGAAAGCAAAAAGATGTAGGAACACTTAGTTTGTCGAAATAACCACAATAATAAGAATGAGCCATTATGTGCAGAGAGCAGCGGCAGAATGAATAGAAGCAGAAGAGCTAGCGAGTATAAAGCAAGAACGTATATATTTATATATATAATGTACACACACATGCATAAGTGGGAAAAATAAAAAATGAAATTTTAAGCTGTATAAATGATAGTGTGTGTATACTTAGTCCTTGGGTGTAAAAGGAAAGTAAGACTCACCTGATGCAGAACGTTGCGATGTTGAAGCCGGCGTTTTGGCTGGACGTTGACGTGCTTAAGCCGAACTAAGCATGTCGGACGTTCACACTTGGCAAAAGTTCGCATTGACGCCCTTTGTGAAGTTGTAAAACCCAATTCCCGCTCCGGCTTTAGCTTCCCTCGTTGGCTCGTCTCCAGAGACAAAGATCAGGCCCGACCTGAAAACAATCCGCCTACTTACAATACTCTATATGATAAATTTAGTCGCCCGCGCGGGAACATTTTCTCACGTGTTAAGTATTGCTTATAGGTATATGATACTGACCGAAACCTGTATCTGTGACCAGAATTAACTGAGTCCGGTTTTTCGATGGCAACGCTAATCGAGCTTACTCGTTGGTTCTTCTTTCCTTTCTCTCCTCTTAGGCTCCTCGGAAGCCGCAATTGCACGATTGTATAATATATACAATGTTGCTGTTGTTGCTGCCACGTGCTAAGAGCTCCGTTACTTTTGTCTCACCATTGGCCTTGTCACAGGCGTTTTAGAAACTTTCGAACCGAAGTAAATAAGTAAGCATATATAGCACAGAGAGAGCACCACGTATGTATATATTATTTCAGTGCGCGAATCAAATGACTACAACTTACAATCAACCGTGAGACAAGAACACCAACTACTCAACACAATATAGATACAGACTGCACTTCGTGAGTGTTGTCAAAGTATTTTATATTTCCAAAATATTTCATATATTATATAATTTATATACCAATATATTAAGGTAAGTATAGCACTTTTGCGCTCAAAATGCGCTCACGCTGCTCACAATCACTCAAGAGCACAGTTGCACACTTGCTAACCAAGCACTAGCACTTTTGGATGTAAGTTACAATACATATAAGTCAAAGAGCCAAAACTGCAACGTATGTTATGTACTGTAGCTGCGTAGCCTCGTGCTTCGACTGAAAGTATAAAGACGGCGGAGAGTGCCGGAGAGATCCGTTGGCGGGAAAACGAGAGACTTGTGCCGCCTATCATATATATTTGTCTCGTTTCTATCACCAATGACGGCAATGACACGCCAACAATGTGGCAGGTGGCACATCGTAATTCACTAACTGCTCATTAGCTATTATGCGAGAAAGAACTAAATCAGAGTTTTGACCAATCAGAGAAACCCCTGTACAGCGGTGAGATATAGTTTCGGCCAGATTTGGGAATTCTCTAGGACCCAACCTCTCTGACGTGGGAAATAACTAGATCAAAAAAAAAATAGTACCAAAGGTAAAGCGCGAGATTCAAATAAGGTCCAATAACACAAGCGCCTATCACCTGATGACCAAGGGCGCTTACTGGCCACTCTTTTTAATTAATAATTATTAATATTACAAGCGCCTATCACCTATTGACCCGGGGCGCTTACTGGCCATTCTGTTAAATAAATAATTTCTAGTAAATAACACAAGCGCCTATCACCTAATAACCCGGGGCGCTTACTGGCAATTCTGTTAAATAAATAATTATTAAAATAACACAAGCGCCTATCACCTGTTGACCCAGGGCGGTTACTGGCCACTCTTTTAAATAAATTATTATTAGTAAATAACACAAGCGCCTATCACCTGTAGACCCAGTGTGCTTACTGGCAACTCTGTAACATAAATAATTATTAGTAAATAATACAAGCATCCATCACCTGATGACCCGGGGCGCTTACTGGCCACTCTGTTAAATCAATAATTATTAGTAAATAACACAAGCGCCTATCACCTAATAACCCGGGGTGCTTACTGGCCACTCCTTTAAATAAATAATTATCAGTAAATAATACAAGCGCCTGTCACCTAATAACCCGGGGAGCTCACTGGCCACTCTGTTAAATAAATAATTATTAGTAAATAACACAAGCGCCTATCACCTTATGACCCGGGGCGCTTACTGGCTACTATTGAATAAAAAATTATCAAGAAATTATAAGAGCGCTAATTAAAAAGCTCTTTGTCGTACTAGATAGGCAATCAAAATTGTGATATGTTTAATATGTTATCGATCAACTTTTTATCAGTTAATAGTGTTGCAAATAAGTGTCCTGGATCATCAAAAAGAAGGTATTTGACATATTTATGAATAATTATTTATTTACTAGATTTGCAATTGAGGAGCTGGAAACGAAAAGGGCGCATAAGTTGAGAAACACGTAAAAGTATTGTCCAAGGAGTAAATTTTTCAAACTCACCATATCGATTTTTAAAAAATACTAGCTTGTATAGAATGAAAATCCACACCTTTTTTACATTTACAACTTTTTGAATCAAGTCGTACTTTTTTAAATAAGAAATAAAAACCGCATTTCTTGAAAACTCAAATTCAATCACTTTTAAAAACATAAATTGCTGTTTCTCAGTCAATTATGATCGAAATCGTTTGAAATTTAGTACGGGTACGTGAAATGCCTCAGCGCTGGCGATGAATTAATCAGATTTAGTTAAATTTTTTTTAATTAATTAATATTTAATTAGAAGTAGGTAGTGCACGGATTACGAAGGTTGTCAACTTCAATGAAATAAAGTGTGCGGGAAAGTTTCAGCTTGACAAAACTTTCAGCGACAAAGTTGTTCCTCAATATTCGAAGAAGTTTTCCTAAAAGTTTCAAATCGATTTATCAAAAAACAGCCGAGATAGAGAACTTTGTATAAATAGAACGTGCACAGCTGACAATAACTGAGCCACGGCGGTCGCCCAGCTCAACAACACCATCAGGTTAGGCCGTCTGCTGCATGCCGATGACAGCTTATTGCCTACCATCCGTGCACGTTGTTACAAAAAGTTCTCTATCTCGGCTGTTTTTTGATAAATCGATTTGAAACTTTTAGGAAAACTTCTTCGAATATTGAGGAACAACTTTGTCGCTGAAAGTTTTGACAAGCTGAAACTTTCCCGCACACTTTATTTCATTGAAGTTGACAACCTTCGTAATCCGTGCACTACCTACTTCTAATTAAATATTAATTAATTAAAAAAAATTTAACTAAATCTGATTAATTCATCGCCAGCGCTGAGGCATTTCACGTACCCGTACTAAATTTCAAACGATTTCGATCATAATTGACTGAGAAACAGCAATTTATGTTTTTAAAAGTGATTGAATTTGAGTTTTCAAGAAATGCGGTTTTTATTTCTTATTTAAAAAAGTACGACTTGATTCAAAAAGTTGTAAATGTAAAAAAGGTGTGGATTTTCATTCTATACAAGCTAGTATTTTTTAAAAATCGATATGGTGAGTTTGAAAAATTTACTCCTTGGACAATACTTTTACGTGTTTCTCAACTTATGCGCCCTTTTCGTTTCCAGCTCCTCAATTAGCGCCCCAGGTTATACGGTGATAGGCGCTTGTATTATTTACTAATAATTATTTATGTTACAGAGTGGCCAGTAAGCGCCCTGGGTCATTAGGTGATAGGCGCTTGTGTTATTTACTAATAATTATTTAATTAAAACAGTGGCCAGTAAGCGCCCCGGGTCAATAGGTGATAGGCGCTTGTGTTATCAAAATAATTATTTATTTAACAGAGTGGCCATTAAGCGCCCCGGGTCAACAGGTGATAGGCGCTTGTGTTATTTACTCATAATTATTTATTTATCAGAGTGGCCAGTAAGTGCCCCGGGTCAACGGGTGATAGGCGCTTGTGTCATTTACCAATAATAATTTATTTAACAGAGTGGCCAGTAAGCGCCCTGGGTCAACAGGTGATAGGCGCTTGTGTTTTTAATAATTATTTATTTAAAAGAGTGGCCAGTAAGCGCCCTGGGTCAACAGGTGATAGGCGCTTGTGTTCTTAATATTTATTTATTTAACAGAGTGGCCAGTAAAGTCCTCGGGTTATTGGGTGACAGGCGCTTGTGTTATTTACTAATAATTATTTATTTAACAGAGTGGCCAGTTAGCGCCCTGGGTCAACAGGTGATAGGCGCTTGTGTTTTTAATAATTATTTATTCAAAAGAGTGGCCAGTAAGCGCCCCGGGTCATCAGGTGATGGGTGCTTGTGATATTGGACCTTATTTAAATCTCGCGCGTTACCTTCAATACCAATTTTTTTTTGTTCTAGTGATTTTCCACGTCAGAGAGGTTAGGTCCTAGAGAATTCCCAAATCTGGCTGGAACTATATCCCATCGCTGCCCCTGGGTGTAATCAGTGCTCTCAAATGTGACTGGCAAACTTGCGGGAAATTCAAATTTGCTATATGGAGCAAGACGCAAAACCCCAGATAACTCGACAACATTTCATACACATAACTTGATAAATTAATCCTAAGCTATTTAACCCAATAACTCAACGCACCTTAAAGAAGTATAACAAGTTTGACTAATTAATAAAATACATTAAACAATAACGCAAGCGCCTACCCCCACGCAACCCGGAGCGCTTACTGGCCACTTTATTTTTTAATATAAAAAATAAAATAACAGAAGTGCCAATTCCCACACAACCCGAGGCGCTTACTGGCCACTTTGTTTATTAATCAAATTAATAAAATAACACTACCGCCAATCCCCACACAACCCGGGGCGCTTACTGGCCGCTTAGTTTATTAATTGACTAAATAAAATAACACAAGCGCCAATCACCACACAACCCAGGGCGCTTACTGGCCGCTTTGTTTATTAATTGAATAAATGAAATAACACAAGCGCCTATCACCACACAACCCGGGGCACTTTTTGGTTGCTTTGTTTATTAATTAAAAAAATAATTAACGCAAGTGCCAATTACCACACAACCCAGGGCGCTTACTGGCCACTTTGTTTATTAATTGACTAAATAAAATAACACAAGCGCCTATCACCACACAACCCGGGGCACTTTTTGGTTGCTTTGTTAATTAATACAATAAATAAAATAACAGAAGCGCCAATCCCCACACAACCCGGGGCGCTTTTCAGTTGCTTTGTTTATTAATTGAAAAAATAATGAACGCAAGTGCCAATTACCAAACAATCCGGGGTGCTTACTGGCCGCTTTGTTTATTAATTGACTAAATAAAATAACACAAGCGCCAATCCCTACGCAACCCGGGGCGCTGACTGGTTGCATTATTTGTTTAGAGAAAGCATCAAATGATAAAAAAAGTCAAGCGCAACTAGAAAGTGCTCTCTATAGTTTGGTAATAGGCATTCGTGTTATTACTTTATAAGTTTTATTAATTTTTAAAATCATCATCTAGCTCTCCGGAATGTGTGGTGATTGGCACGTGCGTTAATTATTTTTTTAATTAATAAACAGAGTGGCCAGTAAGCGATTCGGGTTGTGTGGGAATTGGCGCATGGGTTATTTTATTTGTGATATTAATTAACAAAGCAGCCAGTAAGCGCCTCGGGTTGTGCGGGGATTGGCGCTTGTGTTATTTTATTTATCATTTTAATTATCAAAGTTGCCAGTAAGTTGCTATTGAGCTAGACAATTTCATTCGCTTTGTATGGATTCCTTTGCATGTAGAAACATGGGGCAACGAACAAGCTGATATAAGTGCTAAAACTGCTGCTGTTAATGGAACCTTGGCAAATAAAAGCGAAAAAAAAGTATAAACAGTATACATATTCTTACTATGGTGCATTAACTTAATTTTTTTTGGAAGGTGTAACGCTGAACCATGCAGGTGTCTCGCTACAACCAACAAAGCCCACGACCGCGACCCATACAACGACTCTTGTTCAGCAAACGACGTCGAGCAACAATGGCTCAATAGCTCCTCCGTCCTCAGGACAACAAGCTGCCCAACAACATCACAAAGGTATTCAAGCAAATTGTCATTTGGTAACAACGCAATCGAGACATCAGCAACTCGCAAGCCTGACGCCGGTCACTGGTCCTACAATGACTGTACTGTCGCAAGGTAGTAACAGTCAGGTTATCCTTACGCCAGCAGAACGCTAACCGGTAAGGTAATCGGTACGCCAATTATCAAAGCTGGGCAGCTCATGAGTGCTCAATATCTCACCGGCGTTGGTAAACTGGGTAATCCGAACGTGGTAATAGTTAATCCTAATCATCAGCAACACCCAGCACCAGCGTCGGTCCAACAGTCGAATAATGGACCAACGAGTAATGGTGATAGCAACGTAATCGCGAGCACACGGTCGCCTGCGTAAACAATCATTGTTAGAACTGTCGATGCAGTCGAAAATCATCATCATGCTCCTTGGAGCATCGGAGCGTCTCTAATTGCATAATGAAATACCGAAATAATTTTAAGAGGCGTGGATAATTTGTGATAAAGCGCGTAATCAAAAATGATAAAACGTTTATTTTGCAGAGCATTGGGTGGTTAACTCGTGCCTGTTACTTTTTTATTTTGTATATTTAAATTTCAAAAAAAAATCAATAGATAGCTGCTAAGAAACCTTAAAAAGGTTTCTTAGAAGAAGAAGAAGCAAAATAATCTGAGTAACAGCTTGAATGTTATTTTTTATTAAAATAAAATTTTGGAAACTCAACAGGATTACTTTAATAAATTCTGAATTAATGTTCATTTGTGATTGTTAATTGTGCAAACTTAACTATTCGCACGCCTAGGGTGGTTAAGTAAAGAATAATCCAGATCTCGTATGTATTGTCACCCGAGGCCAAGCCGAGATCTGAGCATTCATTACTTCCACCCGTGGTATCCAAGAGCTAGAGGGGTTCCCATAGAAACATGGGGCCAACCAAAGCTTATTAATTTAATGTATGTTAATCTACTGAGCACGATGAACGTAATTTTTTCCCTAAATATTACAAATGCAGTTTTCTCATTCCAAACTGTTAATTTGAAAAAATAAATATTTTATAATATGCTTATAGTTTGGAAAATTTACTGAAAAACTTATTTCGAGCTTTATCGCCTTACAGATAAGATAAACCTTATCTACGCATGCAAGTTATTATGTTTGTACGTGCCGACTCTATTAAACAGAGCGTTCGGGCCTTCGTTCGGCATAGTTTTGATCGGTTATTTCATAGTTGTGGTTTTTTTTTTTTTTTTTTTTTTTTTTTAAATTCCTTGACTTAAGGTGAAACTTAAGCCCTTGTAAATTAATTTTTCGGATCGTTGCTAATCAATTGTGAACAAAAAATTGCATTAATAATTTTTTTTTAAAAGTTCAGTTTAAAATCCATTTTTTCACAATCATTGGCTCATGTTAAAAAAAATTCTTCAAAGATGCAAGTAAATTTGAAAAATTACGTATTTGGGATTTTCAACCGCGTATTACTTTATAATACAAGCATTATTTTTAATCTACCGGGGCTTAAACTTTACCTCAAATCAAGTACTTTTAAATAAAAAAAAATTTTTAAATTACAGCTATGAAGTAATTGATCGAAACTAAAGATAATCTGCCGAACAAAGGTCTGAATACTTATTTTAGTAGAGTCGGCACGTACAAACATGATAACGTGCACGCGTATATTAGTTTTATCTTATTTGTAAGGCGATATGTTCGAGATAAGCTTTTCAGTAAGTTTTCCAATTTTGAAGTAATTTATAAAATATTCTTTTTTTTTGTATTAACCGTTAGTTGGAATTAGAAAATTGCAGTTGTAACATTCGTCAAGTCTTAGTTAATTAGATTAATTTTGACACATTAAATATGGTACACGAATCACGAAAGTTAGTGCAAAAATTATATATATTGTAATAAATCCTTTAATTAAAAAAAAAATCGCCCATTCACTATTAATTGCATTTTTTAACATTTTGTCAGCTTTAACGTGTAAATAATTCATTTTATATTCGAACAATGAACTTTTTAAGTGCGTTATTTATCATTGTTAATTGTAAAAATAAAGCGTTTTAAATTGATGTATGAAATTTCGTTGATGAAAAATTAATTTTAAAAAACATTTAATCACTTGAATTCTAAATTTGGGATATAACTTTCTCACCAGGAAAAATCAAAATTACAATTTCTTTTATTTTTTAAATCATAATAACAATAATCAACTAGCTTCATTGTTCCGCGAAACTAGGAGACTGGACCAAAATTTAGAGGTAAATGGCGAAGGCCAATTGGCTGCACGTCCTGACCCGAGAAATGAAACAATGCTTTTATACTTTTTTCCAAATGTGTTACTCGGCGTCTTGGTATTCGGCTCCGAAATTCAACGATAATTCATAAAAAAATAAAATAACTTTACAAAAAATAAGCGGATAACAAAACGGAACAGTAATGGGAGTTTTCTTACTTTTTTAACATTTACACAAAAATGTAAAGTCACAAACAAACTGAGCATGGCATTGTCACGAAGTAAGTACTCTGTCATTTCTCATAAAATATAGTATTATCGTTAAAATAATGCGTGCATGATGAAACATTCCTTTTTGCGTACTATTATTGATACGCGCGCATACTTAATACAATAAGTGAGAGTTTGATACTCGTTAAAAAGTAAAAGGGTGGAATTTTGTTTATATTTTCATCCCTTTAAGTACATCAATCACTAAAAAATAGACGAAAAAACCGCGATACGAAGCTTTTCTTCACTGAAATACAAAAAAAAAGAAAAAAGCAAAAAAAAGCAAAAAAAAAAAAAAAGAGAATTTATGTCTTGTACATTTTATCTAAACTTTCAATTTGTCTAAATCAATGTGTCGAGTCAAATCGACTCGAGTCGTAGCGAGTAGACACTTATCAATTACATAAAACAAAAAAAAAATCCAACGTAAACAGATGAAGCATAATAAATGGAAAAAATATGTGGAATAAAAAAAATGCGAAAGGTAGTAAACAGTCAGAACTGGAGGACTGATAGACTGCAAAGCGAATGCTTGAGCTGTAATAAACGATATTACAAGACTTGAACTGCGATTAAAAGATTACGAAGATCATCGAATGTGATCTAGTTGTGAGTGAGTGAGTGAGTGAGTGAGTGAGTACGATGTGGTATGAATTGAAATTTTTTAAAAATGTGTATGCATTTGTTGTAAATAAAAAGGATTAGGGATCCGTTTGAAAATAAAAGAATGACGAAAAAATTGAAACAGGGATCATCGATAATCGCAACACGTTGGACGACACAAAAACAATGTGATTATAAATAAGATTTGAAAGATTCACTGGCGTAACGTGTGCGCGCTCGGAGCGATTGATTACTAAAAATCAATGTAATATAAGCGTTGAATATGACACATTAATTTTTAGTGAACTAATGTTGCTCAGGAGTGAGTGGGAAAGAAATAAACATTGAGAGATCATTTTCCCAGTGAAAACGTTTGCGTCTAGCTCCTATGATAACTATTATCTACCTGATGAAACTAATTTGTAAGAAACGAGGGAACGTACATTTTTAAAATAAACTGCGTTCACTTACATGTAAATAATAACACAAAAATTATACATAATTATATTATACGTGAAAATGATCGAGTCGAATTATGAGGATGAATGAGCAAAAATGTATTGAGGAGAAATTGAGAGAGAGTCTGATCAAGTGTATGCATGTTCCGAACAGATTTTAAGCAGCGCCAACGTACGTGCACGGAGACTGTAAACGAAGTTTCGTTGGCCAAGAACTGCAATAAATGACGGTGTTTTAAATAATGAATTTGTTCTATTTTCTCATCCCTTAACAACAAAATATGCACTGGAGCTGCAGGATATCATTTGTAAGTATTGCATCGTTCAAGTGGCACATAAAATGTTGTTTCACATGTTTGCAGAAAATGTTTTTTAATTGTTTCTTCAAAAAATTTTTTAACATAATACTAACACATACTAACACTTTACATTTACAGAATTTAGGTCAGAGTCATAAGGTTGAAATAAAAATACAACTAGATTTTTAATCATTTGATGTTCCATTTATTAAAAATATTTGTTCACTAATTCATAGTCGTGGTTTCTTTCATCAGATTAGAGACATGACATGGATAGCACTTAACGTTGTAGAAAGATTTTTCTTTAATCACTACATTTTTAAATTTTTATTTATAAAAGGTTAGATTTATATTCTCAAATTAACATATCTTGCGAATGGCTAACTACGTTTATCATAGATCTTTTTCTATGCACATTAAGCATTTTTTGGTTAAGCTAAGTATAACTTTAAAACTATAATTTTTTTTTTTTTAAAATATGCTAACGCCATCAAAGTGTCAAGTAATCATTCAAGCAGTTGCGTCAAAGAAACCAAATAAAGAAGTAAAACTTGGAATACCAATAATTTACTTGAATATTTTCTACCCATAAAATTAAAAAGGCGATTGTTAACTCCCACAATTAATTGACACTCAAGTGCTGTTTAGTTTTTCGTTAAATTAACAATAATTTTGAACGTAGGACTCTTCTTCTCAGATACTACATTTTCTTTTTCTTTATTATTTTTTTTTTTTTTCTTCAATTTTATTAGCTATATTGATTTATCATGCCACACGTACGTTGAGGAATGCGAGTAAAACAAAAAGTGCATTGGCACAGTCAATTGTTTTCAGTTTTTCAACTTTTTCACAAAGAATACTTTTTATTACACCTATGAATAAAATAATTATTTTTTATATTTAAATTAAAATCAAATATTGAAAAAATATAAGTTTGTACAAGAATAATTTTTTATTTATTCATTTGCTAATACAAAAAAAAAAAGAAATGAAAAAATAAAAAAAAAGCAAGTTACACACGAAGTATTCCTGTTTTAAAAGTCTTAATGCATCTGAAATTCGTATTAAATGACTAATCGTTGAGTCTCATTTTATTACATAGTAAGAAATATAACTACTTTCTGCTCCGAAGCTTTGCATCAACACTTTCTGGTTGAGTTATTTTCATTTTTTTTGAAGAATAAATCATTCAATTATTTACAAAAATGGTATAAAATATATGAGGATAGTAAAGAATGAAAAATAATTACTGTACTTATTCATAATACGAAAAGTGGATTTCAAAATCAACGCATTGTTGCATACCCTTACTCTCAATACCTATATTTACTCATTTTGTTTTACAAACGAAAGAGCGTTAAAATATTATATATCTGTATACATATGTGACCTGTGGGAATGTATAGATGTGCTCTTAGCCAACACAAATTAACATTCTTTATTTCGTTTTACAGTTAATACCTTTCAATCTCTTAAATAATGCATATTTGATGAGATGGACACCCTTTAGAGGTATGATGATTAATGTTATAAAAATGAAGTAAGCCTTGAAAAATAAGGCTTTACAGTAGACTCATAACCTGATTCTGTGTGTATAACTCTCTGTCTGAATTAAAATCATTATGAAAACCTTTTTTAATCCTAAACAATTTTTCACACGAATATTTGACAACTTGGTGTTATGAGTTTTTAAAACACACTCAAACTGTTTTTGGTCAATAAAATTATTTTTAACAATTTCAACATAAAATATTACATATTATTTTTCGATACTATTATGCAATAACGATTTTAAAAAGAATTTACGGGTCAAAACACTATAAACATTTTCAAATGTGATTTTTAAATCCCGTAGGCAATTGCTATTGCTAAAAAGTACACGAAAATTAATACATGCTTCAATACTGGCATAAACCCCTTGTAGGTTTTCAAGATTTTTTAAGAAACTCAAGTAACTTCTCGTTAATTTATACTTCGGAAAACACGTGTCAAGTATGTTTTAAAGATATCATCATGATTTAAAATAAGTAGGTAAGTTTTTTATTAAAAAAAGTGTATACAAATTTATCGTATAGTTAATAATATTTATAATAGTCGATAGGTTTTTTTTTAACATTGACACACACACACACACGCACACACACACACTCACAAAAACATAGCCGTTGGTTTAGGAATACATAACTGATGTTTTTTAATAACCATAATAATGATGGACGTACTTAATTTGTTGAGTACATAATAGTGTTAGACGCTTAATTAAGTAACTCTTACTCCAAAAAGCATCAAATAAAAGAATTTGTAAAAGTGCTCGTGAAAGACGTATGTCATTTTTTTTACATTGCGATTTCATTGACTTACGGTTTTTTTTTTTTCTTGTAAACTCTTATGCAACTATAGTCTTAGACAGAAGGAAATACAAACGGTTTCTTTGAACTTTATTCACTTTCGTGGTATAATTTTTTACTTTAAATTAAATAAATTTGTGTCTTATTTACATCATAATAACTATCATTACTTATATCCAAGTGCAAGTTCTGTACTACAATGATGCAATTTTTGTTCATTAGTGGGTGGACAAACAAAAAAGATAATTGCAAGATAAAGCTGTTAATTTTCATCTATATTTGTCGAAGCAGACGGTCAAAAAGCCATTCTACTTTCAGTATTTACACACTTTTACTTCAGGAGGGACTCGATACATTAATTATTCAATCCACGAGAGATTTCCTACTCACAATGAACACAGCTTGATCGAGAAAATTGTACTTTTCTAATTGCAAAAATATACATGAACTTTTGGAATTTTAACTATGCCTAATAATGTTTCGACACATTTCTATCGTCATCGTTTCATTTTAGCATTATTCGCCAAGTTTGCATCACCAATTTAATTCGCACAGCAATTTCACTAAAATTAGACATATTTCACGTCTTTATCGTTATCAAGCTGCTTGAAATCGTCCACTACATAAGGCAATGTAAATAAATTTTTTTTTTACATCGTTAAGGGCAATGACTTAACGTCAAAATGTTGCGTTTCATTCAAGTTAGTGTCGTTAGATTAAAAAAAATGTTGCGTTTATTTTCAAACTTGATTCAAACATATGAAAGATGATTTTTCACCTGTCAATGAAATCAGTTATGACGCTTCTAATTATAGGTTAAGTAAGTTGAATATTTTTTTTTATCAAGATAATATACTACTGAATGGAAAAAATATAAAGATCGACCAGTCAACACTTGGTACATTAAAATACTACGTATAAATTAATATTCATTATTAAAAAATATATTTAATAAGTGCAACTTGATCTGTCTAGTACATCTAACCATAATTATAGATTCAGAATATGTTTATCATCAAGGAAAAAGATCTGATATTAAGATTGCTTATTATTATTGTTTATTATTAGTAAAAAATTACTTTTCCGTCTAATTGTTTTAAACCTTGGACCTCACAGCTGTCATTGGTTCTTGCATGAGCTATAAAGAAATAAAAAATGTTAAAGTAAAACAAATACATAAATAAAAAATAACCAACTAGCGTTGTCACTCTTATCTGACAAGATAATTTTATCTGCAGCACAGCATTGAAGTCAGACGCATTAATTTTAGGAGATTATTTACAATTAAATATTAATATTGAAAAGTTAATTATTTGGGAAACATTAGAATGCAGATAAAAGTTTACTTTGGGTAGATTGACCAGTTACAACTACTTCAGATGAGCGTCCCTCATTGAAGAACATAAAACCCAAAAAAAAACACGACCATCACAATTTAATATATTTAAAAAAAAAACAATGTATAACTGTATAA
Organism: Copidosoma floridanum; assembly: GCF_036245765.1. Classification (NCBI taxonomy): domain Eukaryota; kingdom Metazoa; phylum Arthropoda; class Insecta; order Hymenoptera; family Encyrtidae; genus Copidosoma; species Copidosoma floridanum. The sequence goes on along the minus strand of NW_028321910.1, from coordinate 4,771,992 downwards.
TTCTTTCTTTGCAAATAATATAAGGACGTAACAATAAATTGCAAATGCAGTAAATCATAACACATAAGGTAAGTTTATTTTTTGAAAACAGGTTTGGATCAATGCAGGCTCCATTCTTTAGAACGACAAGACCATTCAAGTAAAACTTGTCATCTATTAAACAACTAAAAGAAAAATATTAACAACGTCCACCCACAAGGAAGAAGACTAGAGGGTGAATAGTTAATTTTGCTGCGAGAAGGTCGCCCATCCTCTTTAAAAGGAGAATTGCTAGGTGAAAAAGGACATGCACTAGCTCGGAAAAGTCGCACTGGCCGGGAATTAAACAGCGGTCTCCCTCGTATCGACCCATTACCTAACCGACTGAGCTACCGAACGCTCCGAGTATATTTATATGTATGTAAGTGTAGAAAGTATAATAAGCAATATACTATGACGGAGTGTACTATCTGTTGAGTAATGGACGCGCTGATTGCGCAAAAACAACATCAACGCTTGCATACGCTGACATCGGAAAATTTCTTAGCACCTACGAAATAATTACCGTAATTAAAGAACGCAAAAATATTTTTAATGTTATGTCTTATGTAGCCATAGAGATATTTCTAACAAAGTAGGGGAGTCGACTTAAAATCTGTCCTGTCAGTAGAAAGAGAGGGCAAATGAAGTGATCCTCTATATATAGATATACTTCCGAAGTTTTCATGCTTGTAGGTGGGGTAATAAGAGGTCTTTTAATTCTCTGTCTTTCTCTTCCAACGAGACATTTACACTTATGCAGACTTGTGAAGTTGGCGCCCGTAAATAATAAATATTAATATTTTGCACCCATTCAGGGCTAAAACGATTCCTCCTTACTTGCAGATTTATCCTCCACTTGATTTTTTATTTGCGGATCAATAGTTTGCGAGATATTTGCAAAATAAAAAGTCGAAAATGGGCGCGGCGCTGAAGTATAAAAAACTTTGTTGTAAGTGCTAAATTGGGTTAAAATCCAATTCTACCTGTACGATTCGATTCCTCCTCATTTGCGGATTACGTAGGTATATAAATTTATGTAATTAAATGTCACAAAGTTTGTAAATAATGAATTTAATTATAGAGTGAGAGAATCTAGTAACTTTTGTCTAGTGACTTTTGGTCCTGTGCTCCGTTCCTGTTGTTCGGTACATGTCGTTGACTCCGTACCGCGGGTTCTACAAAATATTTATCAGAATAGAAAACTTTAGTAGGTATTAATCTATCAATTATTAGCTATAAGTTATTCAGCTTTTGGGTCAATCCACACACACATACATTGCATACTTCAAACTAAAGGAAAAATTTATTTGTCAATAGGTACAGATTTTTCATCTTAAGAATCTAATATCTGGAATCTATTGTGGCAAACACTGTGGACTGATATTTATTCATTACGCGCAAAATTTTAATATTTGTTGTTATTCAAGAAACAAATAACAACACAACTAAAAAGTAGCAGTACAGCTACAATCATTACAAGACAAGCCACAGCTAAGCACACGAGTAATAATTTTGTTTGGGCAAGTTTTAGAAAACAGCTCAAGAATTCAAATTTCGCGCTTAAATGATTAATCAGGCGAATTGAAGATCAAGTTACCGACCAGTGGAAACGGATAAAAGTGACACAGGCTGTGTTCGCCTAAGACTCTATCATTAAGTCTGTTAAGGTCACGTGATCATTTATCATAAGTGCGAGGGAGACAGCATGATGTCACCGTCTCACTAGCACTTATCATAAATGATCACGTGACCTCAACAGACTACAAATGGAGCCTATGTAAACACAGCCCCAGTAATGAATTTACAAGTACTTAATTTAAAAAAATGTTTATTAAATGGGCTTACACTAGATTGCATAGTCATCGAAAAATGTGTGTGTGTGTGTGTGTGTGTGTGTATTGATCCAAAAGCTGAATAACTTATAACTAATAATTAATAGATTAATACCTACTAAAGTTTTCTATTCTGGGGCCGTACCATATAACTATTTTTCTGTACATCGGCCTATGTTATAATATAGGCCCGCGAAGCTAAAAAAAGTTGTATGGTACGGCTCCAGATAAATATTTTGTAGAACCCGCGGTACGGAGTCAACGACATGTACCAAACAACAGGAACGGAGCACTAAACCAAAAGTCACTAGACAAAATTTACTAGATTCTCTCACTCTATAATTAAATTCATTATTTACAAACTTTGTGACATTTAATTACATTAATTTATATACCTACGTAATCCGCAAATGAGGAGGAATCGAATCGTACAGGTAGAATTGGATTTTAACCCAATTTAGCACTTACAACAAAGTTTTTTATACTTTAGCGCCGCGCCCATTTTCGACTTTTTATTTTGCAAATAACTCGCAAACTATTGATCCGCAAATAAAAATTCAAGTGGAGGATAAATCCGCAAGTAAGGAGGAATCGTTTAAGCCCTGAATGGGTGCAAAATATTAATATTTAATATTTACGGGTGCCAACTTCACAAGTCTCACTTATGCGTTAGGTACTCACTCGTGGCTTCAAGATGGCGAAAAGTGGTCCCCCCACCACTCTCCCGTCTAAGAAGAGTGGTAGGGGGACTGCTTTTTGGTCGTGGCTGCGCGACAGCCAAAAGCGTCGTCTGTTACGACAGCGGTTCTCAAATACTAGTCACTAGTCATGTATGATGTAGCTATATATATACATGTGTGTATATAATGTATACCAGCTGATTGTTGCGCTATATAGTGGTTAAGTGCTCTGTGTTGTCTGTTCTGTCATTCCTGTCTCCTGTACCGGTGCTGATAACTGAGATACCAAGAGCCAAGCCAACGTTAATGCTGGTACTTATAAGTACTGACCAATGGCTTGACCTTGACTTCTCTTCAACCAACTGTGGCCTTTTTCACCAAGTCAAACGATGAGGTGAGCAAAGATACTACTGTTAGTGCTAGCAGTTTGACAAGTAGCTGCTAAGCAGATCTGACAAGTAAACTGCATATTTCAGTTATAAGCCCAACAGTGTTTGGTGAGTTGCAGTGCTTGTTTTTTTATTCTCTTTTTGTATATTTTTTTGTCTCTCTTAAATTTGTATATAAATCAAGCAGGACTTTAACGTGGGATTGCTAACAAATGAGTAATTCCCACAAGTTTCCAGTCACAAAGTTGTGATTTACTTTTCCTGCAATCAAATCAACCAAAACAAAAAAAAACTTATCAAGAAGCAAGAGGTTAAAATTTAGTTTTATCAAGCACAATTTTGGAGGATAATAAGAAAAATCAAGGGCTGATGAAGTTTGACAAGAAAATGTACCTGAATCTCTGAAATCATCGAATGGCTGTGAATTCCAGTTGCTTTAGAGGCTGTAGTAAAGAGTTTTTTAATAATTATTGTTCACAATGTAGGTACAGAGAAAAGTCACTCAACGCTCTCATGAAAACTTGGTGCCATGTGATGCTAATAGCACAGTTAATAATAAAAATGAAGTTCAGACTTGCTCAAAGTTAACAAGTGCGCAGCTCATCATATTCCAAACATAAAGTACAGTTGTGGCAGATGGTCTTTACAATTATTCAAATGAAGTAAATTATGAAGGTTAAGAAATTTCATGAAGCTGTAGATGTGACCTGGTCACCTCCAGTCCAGCAGCCCACCAACTTTCCAATTTTGCTGGCTGCAGTAACAGTTGCTCAGCAGTTGGATATCAGTTTTAGTATCGTAATGCCAGTTTGGATTTGTATTCTCTCGACCTGGAGCAGCCAGGCTGTATGATACGTACATCAAGATCAGTGTGCCAAGTGATCAAAGGTTTTGTCCTTTTTTTTATTCATGTGTACCTAAAATATTCGTAGTGTTGAGAAATTTAGTATGATAATTATAATTACCATCAAGATTTGACAAAATAATTTGGGGAGCTGGCGGAACGAATCCAGCTGGCATTATTGTGAGTTGCTATGATTGTGGAAAAATAATGATTCACTTTGCTGACAAGATGTTTGAGAACGACAGCAACTGTTTGATTAGCAGTCCCGACAAACACAAAGGTCCTGTGAGAGCACTGGACTTTAATCCATTTCAGTCTCATTTTCTAGCTACTGGTGCGACAGATAGTGACATTTATACTTTATATTATAATTGGACAAATGAGCCTATGTCTCCTAGTTCCAAAAAAATTTACCACCTGAGGATGTACTAGATGAATCATGGAATAGACGAGGTCCCTTACTTGGCAACATTTTTTTTTACACATTCATAATTGACATTAGAGCATTTTGTTGTTTACAGTGCAACACATTCTTGCTTCAACATTTTCACAGCGTTGTGTCATTTGAAGAAGAATTAAGCCATGGTAATACTCACCGATGCCAATTCAAGAGCCTCTATAAGCATTGTCATCAGGAATTGTAACATAATAATTCTTCATCTTTATTGAAATATAAGTGAGATGGAAATCAGTACACTGACATCCTTATATATAGTCACACAGCTGTCTCTTGCTTCAGAAGAGGATTAAAATCCAATTATTGAACTGTGGAATTTGAGATTTGCAACCACACCGTAAAAACATTCCAAAACCATCGAAGGAAAGTAATATCAATTGCCTGGAATCCTTATTATTCTGATCTTCTCAGTTATGCAAAAGACAATAGAATTCTCTCTTGGAATCCTAATTTCGATATTAAAGTACGTAGCAGTTAAATTTTTCTCGCAACTCTGTTTTTTTATTGTGTGATGCTTATTTTTTATTACAAATCTTATTTTAGGGTGGTGATATTGTTGGCTAATTGGCTCAAACAAATCATGGAAACTTAAATGTATCTTAGTGTCCTAGATGAGCTTGCTTGGTTGTGAGTACTACTTCATATGGCCAGGCAATAGTACACTCTCTGTAAGGTGGAGCTGACCATTGATCTGCTGAAACGTTGAATAAAATGTTGATTTATTTCCTGGCATGGACCCATTCCCACAAATCTCACCGATGATGCAAACAGAAGTATATTATGAAAATAATGCTGTAGAGTCCCCAGTCTCTGGTTTAATGGTAGCTAACTATGCGAATAATACCATAGTTGAAGTTATACCTTTTATTCAACTAACAATGAGAGTTGGAAACAAAAATAATTTAGTACCCGAACCAAATAATATACCAATTAAGTCAGACTATACACCTGAAATTCATGATCAAACTGATAAATTCCAACTACTCCAATAATTGTAATTAAAAACGCTTCCAACTACTGTTCTCGTAATTTATGTAGCTCTACTAGAAAAAAGTAAGCATTTGCAATTGACCAAATTGTTTAAAGAGATACTACTTTCAAAAATTTGGGTATTAATAACATTTCAACATTTTTACAAATTAAACTCTAATTTTTTTTTAGAAATAACAAACATTTTATTACACCTGGATCTGTCCTTACTCTTATTTTCCATTATCCTTTTTTCACGATATTCTCTATTGGATTAAATTTTTCTTTGAGCTCATTAATAGAGAAAACATTAATCATACACAACGTTAAATATCAAAAGGAAATTGCAAAATCTACACCTATAGAAATGATGTAAAGTCAAAGACAAGATTATTTAAGGAGTAAATAAAAAATAGAGAGGTAAATGTAGAGATGAATAAGAGGTTTAGTCGAGTTATTAAATTGTATATTCGTTAATTTACCATAAATCAGTTATTAATCAATTTTTTTTTTTTTTTTTTTTTTTCTTCTATTTAATGATTTTAATTTAGGAAACAATTTTTTTTTTTTCGTCACATTTTTCACAGTAAATCTTTCTCTATTTCAATTGCACCTGGTAATGAATATGCAAAAGTTGAACTCAACAATAGCTTAATAAAAAATCAGGTAACTGTTAAATGAATATTATGTATACACCGGGTAAGATTTGCTTAAGATTTACATAAATATATTAATATATAATTACAAGAACATTCTAAATAATAATTAAATTATTTACTGGGAAATGAAGCGCCAGTTAAAAAAGCCTTGCTGTTTCGAAGATTTTAACAGTAAGTAGAATAATTCTTATGTAAGCAAGCGGTGGTGATAACTAGCCCAGTCATTTATTAATTCATTTAATGAATAAATTATTCCTTTGGCGAGCAAGTGACGGCGATAAGTAGCTTTACCATTTATTAATTTACTTAATAAATATATTACTTTATTGGCAAGCAAGCGGTACCAACAATAAGTTTGGCGATTTATTAGCTTATTTGATGGATAAACTTTTTTTTTGACAAGCAAGCGACAACAACAAGTAGCTCAGCTTTTTGATGGATTATTTAATTAATAAATTTATTCCTTGGTGAGCAAGTAGTGGCAATAAGTAAATTAGCTGTTAATTAGTTTATTTAATAAATTTATAACTTCTTTGGCGAGCAAGCGATGGCAGTTTATAGCTCAGCTATTCATTAGTTCAGTTAAGAAATAAATTATTCAGTTGGGGAGCAAGAAATGCCAATAACAAGCCCAGCTATTTCTAAGTTTAATGAATACATTATTTTTTTGCTGAGCAAGCGAAAGCGAAGAGTAGCTCAGCTATTTATTAATTTGTTTAATAAATATATAATTTCTTTAGCAACCAAGTGATGGCAATAAGAAGCTCAGCTGTTTATTAGTTTAATAAACTAATTAACTTTTTAGTGAGCAAGCGACATCAACGAGTAGCTCAGCTATTTATTACTTTTTTAAATGAATTAATTCTTTCTTCGGCGAGTAAGCGACGGCGATGAGAAGCTCTACTATTTATTAATTTACTTGATGAATATATTATTTCTTTGGCAAGCAAACTACGGCAGTAAGAAATTCAACGATTTATTAGTTGATATGATAGATAAACTATTCCTTTAGCGAGCAAGCAGTGGCAATAAATAGCTCAGCTATTTATTAGTTTATGCAATAACTCAGATGATTCTTTGGCAGGCAAGCGATGGCAAGAAAAAGCTTTGCATTTTGAAAGTTCATTAAATAGATAAAATATTTATTTGATCAGCAAGAGACGGCAAAAAGTAGCTTAGCTACTTATTAATTTATTAAATAGATAAGACAAAATCTAAAAATAAATATATCTCTATAGCGGGAATGCGACGTTAATGAGAAGCTCAGCTATTCATTAATTTATTTATTAAATAAATCATTTTCTTAGCAAGCAAGCAGCTGCAGACAAAAAGCTGAGCTTATCATTATTTTATTTGGAAACTACATTTTTTCTTCGGTGAGCGAGTGACGGCAACTACTTGATTAGCTATTTATGAATTCATTTATTAAATAAAGCATTTTTTTTGTAAGAAAGCGACGGCAATGAGTAACTCTGATTTTCAATAGATTATTTAATAAATACAATATTTCTTTGGCGAGCAAGCAGTAGCAATAAATAGCTCAGCTTTTCATGAATCCCTTTTATTGTTAAACTTATTCTTTGGCGAGAAATCGTCGGTGATAAATAGCCCAGCTTTTTATTAATTCATGCAATAAACAAATTATTTCTTAGGCGAGTAAAAGTAGTGGCAATAAGTAAATTAGCTATATATTAGTTCATTCGTCAAATGAATTATTTTTATGGCAAGCAAGTGTCGGTAATGAGAAATTCAGCAATTTATTTGTTAGGAAAAATCGGGTTTCACCTGGTGCGCATTCGACCAGGGAATCACGAGTCAGCCAATAACGCTACGCTTATGATGCTTTTTTACTGCTAGCCTATAGATAAACTTTTTTTTTGACCAGCAAGCAACGACAACGAGTAGCTCAGCTTTTTGATAGATTATTGAGTTGATAAAATTATTACTTGGTGAGTAAGTAGTGGTAATAAGTAAATTAGCTGTTAATTATAGCTTATTTTATAAATTTACAACTTCTTAGGCGAGCAAGCGATGGCAGTTTATAGTTCAGCTATTTATTAGCTCAGTTAAGAAATAAATAATTTATGTTGGGAGCGAGTGACACCAATACAAAGCCCAGCTTTTGATGAGTTCATTTGATAAATAATTTTTATTTTTGGCAAAAAAGTGATTGCAATGAGTAACTTATCTATTTGTTAGTTTATTTTATAAGTAAATTAATTTTTTGGTGAGCAATTGACGGCAACGAGTAGCTCAGCTTTTTATTAGATTACTCAGTAAATAAATTTATTCTTTGGCGAGCAAGTGGTAGCAGTAAGTAGCTTAGATTTTTATTACATTATTTGATAAATGGATTATTTATTTGATGAGCAACTGTCAGCAATTAGTAGCTTACCTTAGTTTTTGTTTGTTGAATGGATAAATTTCCTGATCAACGAGCAAGCGGTAAAACTACGTAGCTCAGTTTTTTATTATTTAAATTGATAAATATATAATTTAAGCTTAGCAGTTAGTAACTTAGCTGTATATAAATTTGTTTTATAAATAAACTATTTCTTTGGCGAGCAAGCAGTGGCAACAAATAGTTCAGTTATTTATTAGTTTATATATTAACTAAGATGATTCTTTGGCAGGTTAGTGATAGCAAGAATGAGCTCAGCAATTTATAAGTTTATTTAATGGTTAAAATATCGATTTGATCAGCAAGATACGGCAAGAAGTAACTCAGCTTTCTAAAACATTTTTTATCAACGAAAAATTTTTTGGTAATTAGCCGACAGAAATAAGTATTTTAGCTCTTTATTAGTTTGTTCGATTAATAAGATATTTTCTTGGCAAGAAACTGACAGCAAGGACCAGTTTCGCTTTTTTTCAGTTAATTCAATACTTGAATTATTGCTTCTGCGAGCAAGTGGTGGCAACGCGTTGCTTAGCTATTTGTTATTTTATTTGTTAAATAAGTTATTTTTTTGGCAAGCAAAAGCGGTGGCAATAAGTAAATTAGCTATTTATCAGTTTAATAAGTAAATATCATTCTCTGGTGAGCAAGTGGCATCAAAATGTAGCTTATCCATTAATCAGTTCAATTAATAAATTAATAAATTATTTATTTAGGGCGCAAAAGGTGCCAATAATATGCTCAGCTGTTTATTTGTTTATTAATAAATAATTTTTTTTGGTTGGCAAGCAAGCATTGGCAAGGAGTAACTCAGCTATTTAATTATTTGTTTATTAAGTAAATTCTTCTTTAGGCGACCGAGTGATGGCAATGAATAGCCTAGCTATTTATAAGTTCATTTAAGAAATGAATCATTTTTTTAGTGAGCAAGCAGTGGCAATAAGTAGCTCAGCTATTTATTTGTATATGCGATAATTAAATAATTCATTTGGCAATCTGGTAACGGCAATAAGTTAATCAGCTTTCTATTTATTTATTTAATAAATTAATTATCTCAATAGCTAACAAGAAACGGCAATAAGTAGCTCAGCTATTTATTAGTTCATACAACAAATCAATTTTTACTTTGCTGAGAGAGTAACGGCAAAAAGTTGCATAGCTGTTTTTCAGTTCCCATCATGGACAATCTATGCTATTTATCAGTTTATTTAATAAAGAACTTGTTTTTATGATGATTAGGTGACAGCAAAGATTACCTCACTTTTTTATTAGTTTATTAATTAAATAAGTTATTTGTTTTTGAGCATGCGTTGGCATTAAGTCAATCACCTACTTTTCATTCTATTTAAAAAAATTTAACTGTTTTCCCTTGGCTCGGTGGTAATCGTGCTCGTTATGGATTTAATGGTGTTCTAAGGGTCTTGGGTTCAATTTCCTATGAGTACAGATTTTTGGAGTAACTTTTTTGACTGGAAAAAGTTTCTATGAATTACGGTCTGTTTTAGGGAAGGTTTTTCCGTAAAATTTTATGTCAAAATAATTTTCTTGTTGAGTTTTTTCCTTGTTGAACAGGTCTTCGAGCCTAAATGAATGCGAAACAGTATTAGTGATACAGGTAGAGATTAGCCTAGATTCGATGCTTAGACTGTCACGGTACTTAACCAGGTAAAACATAAAAGGAAGAAAAATTAATCATATCTCTGGCAAAGCAAGTATCAGCAAGCAGAATCTAATCGATTCTCAGTATTTAAAAATCAAAGTGCCAGTAGGCAATCAAACATTGCTGCTAAACAACATTACAGTTTTGATATATCATTTATAGATAAAATAGTAACATAGGCTCTTGCTCGCAAATGGAATAATTTAAGTATTGAATGAACTGAAAAAAAGCGAAACTGTTCATTGCTGTCAGTTTCTCGCCAAGAAAATATCTTATTAATCGAACAAACAAATAAATAGCCGTGCTGCTCATTGTCGCCACTTGCTCGCAAAAAAAATAAATTATCCATTTAACAAACGAAAAGTAAGGTAAGCTACTAGTTGCTGACAGTTGCTCATCAAATAAATAATCCATTTATCAAATAATGTAATAAAAATCTAAGCTACTTACTGCTACCACTTGCTCGCCAAAGAATAAATTTATTTACTGAGTAATCTAATAAAAAGCTGAGCTACTCGTTGCCGTCAATTGCTCACCAAAAAATTAATTTACTTATAAAATAAACTAACAAATAGATAAGTTACTCATTGCAATCACTTTTTTGCCAAAAATAAAAATTATTTATCAAATGAACTCATCAAAAGCTGGGCTTTGTATTGGTGTCACTCGCTCCCAACATAAATTATTTATTTCTTAACTGAGCTAATAAATAGCTGAACTATAAACTGCCATCGCTTGCTCGCCTAAGAAGTTGTAAATTTATAAAATAAGCTATAATTAACAGCTAATTTACTTATTACCACTACTTACTCACAAAGTAATAATTTTATCAACTTAATAATCTATCAAAAAGCTGAGCTACTCGTTGTCGTTGCTTGCTGGTCAAAAAAAAAGTTTATCTATAGGCTAGCAGTAAAAAAGCATCATAAGCGCAGCGTTATTGGCTGACTCGTGATTCCCTGGTCGAATACGCACCAGGTGAAACCCGATTTTTCCTAACAAATAAATTGCTGAATTTCTCATTACCGACACTTGCTTGCCATAAAAATAATTCATTTGACGAATGAACTAATATATAGCTAATTTACTTATTGCCACTACTTTTACTCGCCTAAGAAATAATTTGTTTATTGCATGAATTAATAAAAAGCTGGGCTATTTATCACCGACGATTTCTCGCCAAAGAATAAGTTTAACAATAAAAGGGATTCATGAAAAGCTGAGCTATTTATTGCTACTGCTTGCTCGCCAAAGAAATATTGTATTTATTAAATAATCTATTGAAAATCAGAGTTACTCGTTGCCGTCGCTTTCTTACAAAAAAAATGCTTTATTTAATAAATAAATTCATAAATAGCTAATCAAGTAGTTGCCGTCACTCGCTCACCGAAGAAAAAATGTAGTTTCCAAATAAAATAATGATAAGCTCAGCTTTTTGTTTGCAGCTGCTTGCTTGCTAAAAAAATGATTTATTTAATAAATAAATGAATGAATAGCTGAGCTTCTCATTAACGTCGCATTCCCGCTATAGAAATATATTTATTTTTAGATTTTGTCTTATCTATTTAATAAATTAATAAGTAGCTAAGCTACTTTTTGCCGTCTCTTGCTGATCAAATAAATATTTTATCTATTTAATGAACTTTCAAAATGCTAAGCTTTTTCTTGCCATCGCTTGCCTGCCAAAGAATCATCTGAGTAATTGCATAAACTAATAAATAGCTGAGCCATTTATTGCCACTGCTTGCTCGCCAAAGGAATAGTTTATCTATCATATCAACTAATGAATCGCTGAATTTCTTACTGCCGTAGTTTGCTTGCCAAAGAAATAATATATTCATCAAGTAAATTAATAAATACTAGTGCTACTCATCGCCGTCGCTTACTCGCCGAAGAAAGAATTAATTCATTTAAAAAGTAATAAATAGCTGAGCTACTCGTTGATGTCGCTTGCTCACTAAAAAGTTAATTAGTTTATTAAACTAATAAACAGCTGAGCTTCTTATTGCCATCACTCGCTTGCTAAAGAAATTATATATTTATTAAACAAATTAATAAATAGCTGAGCTACTCTTCGCTTTTGCTTGCTCAGCAAAAAAATAATTTATTCATTAAACTTAGAAATAGCTGGGCTTGTTATTGGCATTTCTTGCTCCCCAACTGAATAATTTATTTCTTAACTAAACTAATGAATAGCTGAGCTATAAACTGCCATCGCTTGCTCGCCAAAGAAGTTATAAATTTATTAAATAAACTAATTAACAGCTAATTTACTTTTTGCCACTACTTGCTCACCAAGGAATAAATTTATTAATTAAATAATCCATCAAAAAGCTGAGCTACTTGTTGTTGTCGCTTGCTTGTCAAAAAAAAAGTTTATCCATCAAATAAGCTAATAAATCGCCAAACTTAGTGTTGGTACCGCTTGCTTGCCAATAAAGTAATATATTTATTAAGTAAATTAATAAATGGTAAAGCTACTTATCGCCGTCACTTGCTCGCCGAAGGAATAATTTATTCATTAAATGAATTAATAAATGACTGGGCTAGTTATCACCACCGCTTGCTTACATAAGAATTATTCTACTTACTGTTAAAATCTCCGAAACAGCAAGGCTTTTTTAACTGGCGCTTCCTTTCCCAGTAAATAATTTAATTATTATTTAGAATGTTCTTGGAATTATATATTAATATATTTATGTAAATCTTGAGCAAATCTTACCCGGTGTATACATAATATTCATTTAACAGTTACCTGATTTTTTTTTAGGCTATTGTTGAGTTCAACTTTTGCATATTTATTACCAGGTGCAATTGAAATAGAGAAAGATTTACTGTGAAAAATGTGACGAAAAAAAAAAAATTGTTTCCTTAATTAAAATCATTAAATAGAAGAAAAAAAAAAAAAAAAAAAAAAATTGATTAATAACTGATTTATGGTAAATTAACAAATATACAATTTAATAACTCGACTAAACCTCTTATTCATCTCTACATTAACCTCTCTATTTTTTATTTACTCTTTAAATAATCTTGTCTTTGACTTTACATCATTTCTATAGGTGAAAATTTTGCAATTTTCTTTTGATATTTAACGTTGTGTATGATTAATGTTTTCTCTAATTATGAGCTCAAAGAAAAATTTAATCCAATAGAGAATATCGTGAAAAAAGGATAATGGAAAATAAGAGTAAGGACAGATCCAGGTGTAATAAAATGTTTGTTATTTCTAAAAAAAAATTAGAGTTTAATTTGTAAAAATGTTGAAATGTAACTAATACTCAAATTTTTGAAAGTAGTATCTCTTTAAACAATTTGGTCAATTGCAAATGCTTACTTTTTTCTAGTAGAGCTACATAAATTACGAGAACAGTAGTTGGAAGCGTTTTTAATTACAATTATTGGAGTAGTTGGAATTTATCAGTTTGATCATGAATTTCAGGTGTATAGTCTGACTTAATTGGTGTATTATTTGGTTCGGGTACTTAATTATTTTTGTTTCCAACTCTCATTGTTAGTTGAATAAAAGGTATAACTTCAACTTTGGTATTATTCGCATAGTTAGCTACCATTAAACCAGAGACTGGGGACTTTACAGCATTATTTTCATAATATACTTCTGTTTGCATCATCGGTGAGATTTGTGGGAATGGGTCCATGCCAGGAAATAAATCAACATTTTATTCAACGTTTCAGCAGATCAATGGTCAGCTCCACCTTACAGAGAGTGTACTATTTCCTGGCCATATGAAGTAGTTCTCACAACCAAGCAAGCTCATCTAGGACACTAAGATACATTTAAGTTTCCATGATTTGTTTGAGCCAATTAGCCAACAATATCACCACCCTAAAATAAGATTTGTAATAAAAAATAAGCATCACACAATAAAAAAACAGAGTTGCGAGAAAAATTTAACTGCTACGTACTGGAATATCGAAATTAGGATTCCAAGAGAGAATTCTATTGTCTTTTGCATAACTGAGAAGATCAGAATAATAAGGATTCCAGGCAATTGATATTACTTTCCTTCGATGGTTTTGGAATGTTTTTACGGTGTGGTTGCAAATCTCAAATTCCACAGTTCAATAATTGAATTTTAATCCTCTTCTGAAGCAAGAGACAGCTGTGTGACTATATATAAGGATGTCAGTGTACTGATTTCCATCTCACTTATATTTCAATAAAGATGAAGAATTATTATGTTACAATTCCTGATGACAATGCTCATAGAGGCTCTTGAATTGGCATCGGTGAGTATTACCATGGCTTAATTCTTCTTCAAATGACACAACGCTGTGAAAATGTTGAAGCAAGAATGTGTCGCACTGTAAACAACAAAATGCTCTAATGTCAATTATGAATGTGTAAAAAAAAATGTTGCCAAGTAAGGGACCTCGTCTATTCCATGATTCATCTAGTACATCCTCAGGTGGTAAATTTTTTTGGAACTAGGAGACATAGGCTCATTTGTCCAATTATAATATAAAGTATAAATGTCACTATCTGTCGCACCAGTAGCTAGAAAATGAGACTGAAATGGATTAAAGTCCAGTGCTCTCACAGGACCTTTGTGTTTGTCGGGACTGCTAATCAAACAGTTGCTGTCGTTCTCAAACATCTTGTCAGCAAAGTGAATCATTATTTTTCCACAATCATAGCAACTCACAATAATGCCAGCTGGATTCGTTCCGCCAGCTCCCCAAATTATTTTGTCAAATCTTGATGGTAATTATAATTATCATACTAAATTTCTCAACACTACGAATATTTTAGGTACACATGAATAAAAAAAAGGACAAAACCTTTGATCACTTGGCACACTGATCTTGATGTACGTATCATACAGCCTGGCTGCTCCAGGTCGAGAGAATACAAATCCAAACTGGCATTACGATACTAAAACTGATATCCAACTGCTGAGCAACTGTTACTGCAGCCAGCAAAATTGAAAAGTTGGTGGGCTGCTGGACTGGAGGTGACCAGGTCACATCTACAGCTTCATGAAATTTCTTAACCTTCATAATTTACTTCATTTGAATAATTGTAAAGACTATCTGCCACAACTGTACTTTATGTTTGGAATATGATGAGCTGCGCACTTGTTAACTTTGAGCAAGTCTGAACTTCATTTTTATTATTAACTGTGCTATTAGCATCACATGGCACCAAGTTTTCATGAGAGCGTTGAGTGACTTTTCTCTGTACCTACATTGTGAACAATAATTATTAAAAAACTCTTTACTACATTTTTGAAAAATGAAAGAAAAATTTTTAATAACCTGACAATTACGTTTTTGTCTGTATAGTTGAACGAATAATCAACTGCATTTAAGAAGCTCATCTTTCTTTCAGAGAGGAAAAGCGAGAAAAGTATTACGTGCAGCTCTTTTTCGTATTAGCAGTGTACAACTATAGCTTGTGACGTGGCAAATCAAAGGTGTGTATGAGCACGTCACAGAGCCCTTATCATCGCGAATAAACGGCGAGAGTCTCAAAGATAGCTCTCTCTTTCCCTACTGTATGTGGCTTACTAAGTATAACACGCGGAATTTCGATACAAGGCCCAGAGGCCGTGATAATACAAACAATCTAAGAGCTCGGCTTGACTCTCCCTCCCATGGTCCTACAAAGACACCTTAGTAATGTGTATATGAGAAATATAATGAAAGTAGGCTGTAGGTCCGTGAGCGATAGCTGTCAGTGTATTGGGAGATAGCTTGGTGGCGGTGGTCAACCGGTGAGGCCAGAGATTAGTAGAGAGATTGCTGACTGCAATGCTACGGCGCGAGTTCACTTTTGGCCACTGTTTCGAGCGCCCCGTCGCGGCCAAGCGCTCGAACCAGGCACACATATTTTTTTTTTATTTGGGTCGGCGACAATTTCCATACACACAAAAAGTGTTTTCTCATTTCAAAGTTGGCAACACTCACTTCAGAGATACGCTAGTTCTATGGACGTAGTGCGAAGAAAGGTCAAGAGATAGCGCTAGTGGTTCATTTTTGTAAGCACGAATAACACGTAACAGAAATATATAAGCCAATTTCGAGCGCGCTATACTTAATCGTTCATACAGCCGTTTGATGAGAGCTAGCGTGCGCTAATTTAGCGCGCGCTAGCCATTCTTCTACAGCCGTTTGATGAGAGCTAGTGTGCGCTAATTTAGCGCGCACTAGCCATTCTTCTACAGCCGTTTGAGGAGAGCTAGCGTGCGCTAATTTAGCGCGCACTAGCCATTCCTCTACAGCCGTTTGATGAGAGCTAGCGTGCGCTAATTTAGCGCGCGCTAGCCATTCTTCTACAGCCGTTTGATGAGAGCTAGCGTGCGCTAATTTAGCGCGCACTAGCCATTCCTCTACAGCCGTTTGATGAGAGCTAGCGTGCGCTAATTTAGCGCGCGCTAGCCATTCTTCTACAGCCGTTTGATGAGAGTTAGCGTGCGCTAATTTAGCGCGCGCTAGCCATTCTTCTACAGCCGTTTGATGAGAGCTAGCGTGCGCTAATTTAGCGCGCGCTAGCCATTCTTCTACAGCCGTTTGATGAGAGCTAGCGTGCGCTAATTTAGCGCACGCTACTACTTAAATATATAATTCGTTATTGTATATATTCGTTAGTGTTGTTTCAATATAATAATATGATTTATACTGCAAGCCTCCGCAACTAAGGACTTGAGTGTTTTATTTTTTTTATTCATATGATGCAATATTAATAATAATAATAATAATAATAATAATAATAATAATTTTGTAAATTACCTTTAGTGGGGAGTAACCCAATATCCCTTTGCATTAGTTATTGAAATAAT
Organism: Copidosoma floridanum; assembly: GCF_036245765.1. Lineage (NCBI taxonomy): Eukaryota > Metazoa > Arthropoda > Insecta > Hymenoptera > Encyrtidae > Copidosoma > Copidosoma floridanum. Next base: position 4,755,280 of record NW_028321910.1, on the reverse strand, counting down.
CGTAATTATCTGTCAATGAAGCATCGGCTTTAAGTAATCTCAATATCATTTTGTGTTTTTAAAGTCGATAAACACAGTAATATGTACTTGCAACCGTCGGTACTACATTTTACCGGGTACAAATAAGCCCTAACTGATCCAATAATTGAATATATATATATATATATATATTTAATCCATAAATATAAAGTTATTGCATGCAAAAAGCGTACTGACACTAAGCGATCCAACTCTTCTATCTATTTATTTATACAAAAAAATTGCTTATGACGTCATGGCAAGTTCGCGAACGCTGGCCAGCGCATGCGAGCTTGCGATGTATATTATAAGTGCTCATGATGGTTGCGCGCACCAAATAGCGCATGAAAAATGGGAATGGAATGCATGTTATCGTAATTGCGCGCACGATAGTTAGCGACGCGAACTCGCGATGTTGTATAAACCCTAACAAGTGATAAAAGTACATACATTACATTTTTAATGGAATAGTGTTAAGAAAGTAATGATTATTGCTTACTTTGATACTTCGTACTTTATTACATATATATATATATATATTAATAAATATATTTACATATACAAACACATAATATTAAATTTTGTACATGCAAAAATCTCCTTTTTATCAAATATTTTCAATATTCATGAAAAATACTACATTTACATGACGGTTTCTAATTTACTATAGCTACTTTAACTACAAAATGGAGGGAAATTAGATGACATTACTATACAAGTTTTACATATCCAGTCGACGCCCTTGAGTTTTTTCAGTTTACTTTTAGTCAATCCGACACACCGGCAGTGATGCCAAACGAAACACAATTCACATATTATGGCCTGGCTTCTTCCAAAACCCTTTTGACACATTCCACATAAGTATTTCTTTGTCTGATTCTCTTTTCTAATTTTTATGATAGATGACAATATAATCATAGCGTCTGGCGTGAAAAATTGAAGCAAAATTTTAGGATCAACATCGTCAGAAACAAAAGCATCGCAAAGATTGTTGGGTGATAAATGACTAAGGTCACTACTGTTGACTACATCTTTTTTATTGATAATAGCGGCAATTTTTGTCGTATCAACCCCAAGTAAATAGAGAAGCACTTGTGCCTTTTCATCCTTACTTCTGTTTTTATACGATGTTACTTGCATCTGATTCTTATCTTCTTTTAATTCTACAGTTGCTAAAAAACAAGATTATAGGCACTTTTAAATCCACTTATGATTATAACGTTCAACACATTTTTTTACATCAATACATTAATGTACAACGATCAATCGTCAAGAAAATAGATAAAACAAAAAACTATAGTATTTTAGAAATATCCAATAACGAGAAATAAATTTGAGAAACTTATCAGGAATGTCTACAAAACAACATTTTACATCATTACCGGATATTTAAATTTACGCATCGCAACAATTGGAATTGTTGTATGTTTGTGCCCAAGTATTATTCGTATACTCTTAATTATTACAAGATTCAGGCTTACCATCTATTGCGGTGTCTTCTTCTTTTTTCGTATTTAGAATTTCGGAGGCGAGATTTTGTTCCATGCTTCTTGACGTGGTTGCCTCCAAACCATTGCCATCAAAAGATGAAGAGTTGCTTTGAGGGGATCTCACGAAGCTTGTGATTTCCGCTGCAGGCTGTGGCATTTCCGCAACTACGAGAATGATAGAACGCGGGTGAAAACGTCAGAATATAAAAAGTACATGCTTATAAGAGCAATGAGTACAATGAAAAAAATTGCGTTAATAATTATATCGTATTTAATTTGCCAATCAATGCTACAACTTACCCATCCCACTCCAACCTTCAGCATCTGCGACTTTCACCGCATTCACCGTCTTGGAAGCAGGAGTGTGTTCTGTGCTCGGTGAGAGTATTTCCCATGAATCATTGCAATCGACCGAAAAGGCACCATTATTATGGAATTTTACAGAGCTTGCGGTTTCTACTCCAGGTTGATGCGCCTTCGTTACTGTAAGAATCGTAATGCGCGAGTGACAGCGTTGGATTGCAAAAAAGCACGTGTTCGTAAGAGCAGTGAATACAAAAAAAAATGAATCAAGTTTCGCATCGTTTTTTTTTTTTTTTTTTTTTCTTTTTTTTTTTTTTTTTGAAGCTTACTTTTCTACTTATGGGACAATTAATTCAATAACGTACACATCTTACTCAATTTTTCGGCCTCCACTTTCTTTGCCTTCGCTATCGGGGACACAGAATTTGATTCCGTGCTCATTGACGTAGTTGCCTCCAAACCATTGCCATCGAGAGATGAAGAGTCGCTTTGAGGGGATCTCACGGAGCTTGCGGTTTCCGCTGCAGGATGTGGCATTTCCGCAACTACGAGAATGATAGAACGCGGGTGAAAACGTCAGAATATAAAAAGTACATGCTTATAAGAGCAATGAGTACAAGAAAAAAAATATTTCAATTACATATACATCTTACAAATACATACATATCTACATATCTACAGGGAAAGCCTAACAACTATTTGATTTACTAATACTTACACTCTTGATTTGCATCCGTGTCTGAGACGTGGCTTACTACAGGATAAAATCCTTGTATTGTGTTACCAGGTACGTAATGGAGAACGATAGTTTTTGAATAACCCAGCTTGCTTGCAGTGTGAACAGCAACGTTTACATTTGACGCTGTTAACAGAGTTCATTTGTTGCTTAGTCATAATGTAGGTTGTACACTAAACGACTGGGGAATCGAAACAGTTATTTTTTTAAGTATGTAAGCAGCAGTGTAATACAAGGTTTTTAAAATTATGAGCCTCATGTCGTGCACGCGAAAAATAATTGTCATATGGATGTCTGGTACGCATTAGGTACATACATTTTGCTCTCACGTACGCAATAAGTGCAAAAGTGAGATAAAAATACTTGTTGTTAAAAAAAATACTCTGTTTCAAGTAACAAATGTATGATCCTGTACAATATGTGGAAACAACAAAATGGTGAGCGTAATTTATTTTGGCATGCTGACTTTTGCTTTATACATTAATGGGGAACAAAATTTTTTCCAAACGTTTGCCATTCGTTTGTCGCGCACATGAAATTTATTTATTACCCAGACAGAGTCACGTACACGTTTTCATACATACCTTGCTCATTTTCCACATGTGCCTTTTTTCTGGACGAACTTTGACTTTCTTGCGTCTGTAACCTTTTTTTTGGTATGTCTATCGTTTTGTCATCATCGAAGCCACCACTGCTCTTGGAAATATTACAACACACCTCACTGTGCGCGGTAACTGACGATTCAACAACGACGAGTCCCGTTTTTTCTCGATTTCGTTTTATTTTTAAAAGAAACGGACAATCACACCGGCGGCTTTCTTTTGGGCGCCTTATGTACACTTCCTTTGGCTTGAATGTTCCTGACCTCGCGCACTTCAAATTAAGCGACAGATACCGTAATTCTTCATTCTCTTTATCAAGTGCCGTATTGTATTTGGTTAAGCATTCGTTGCTCACACCATAATACCATGATGAATACGCAACGATGTAGTCATGCAATTCTGTATACGTATAAAATACTTGCCCAATAAATGGGTCGGTAACGCGAATCAATCTTTCAGCGTTACTTTCCATATCAAACTGCACGTGTCACAAGCGTCACACTGCTACCCGCGTGTCGGTGGAACTAGTATTGTATCACTCGGTGTACACCACCCTTTGTGTCTCTCACTACCCCCTCTCCTCTCCTTTCTATTACCTGCGAATCCTGCAATCTCTCTCTCTCTTTGCATTCTTATTTGTCTCTATATGCTTTCCCCCTCCCTTTAATCAAGTAGTGTGACACATGGCGCTGCAGTTCTGCAAATTTACTGCATTTAGTTATATATATATAATTTAAGTAACGATGGCTGACAGTCATAGTACTCGTGACGAGAAAAAAAATATAATAATGACCGGAATGGGCAGTCGATTGCAATAGTAAAAAATAGCGGTGTGATGAAAGAATACGAATATGTGCTGTTTTCCACAAACATTAGAAAAAGCCACAGGCTTGTACACTGTTAGTAATTTTTGTGTTTTATTTTATTGCTTTTGTTGGTGGGGTCACATTGTAATCGACGTACAATTAAACCACCTACGCATCATGTCAATTAATTTATTAATTAAAAAAAGGTAGAACTCTTTTACAAATTTTAGTGCAGTACCACCGTAAGAAAGTAATTTGAAACAACATTTAAAAATTCCGTGTACAATATTGTAATGCCCACATATGTATTATTTATACCTTTGCAGAATACACGTGTATACACCATATACTATTGACTTGCGTTGTTAGACACCACATTAGTAGTAGCTTTAGTAGTAGGATCCCTACTGTGCTTAGCTTTTTTCTCGTGTAGATCAATGTTGACCCGTAGCTACGTTTTATGTTTACGATAGTAATACAGTATTTAGGATAAGTATTACAGAGTGTAATTTATTCTGTTGATTATGGAAAAATTATTGCCACTAAAGGGGGTGCGAGGCAATAGCCCGTGGCAGTTTGATGGATATTCTTACTACAAGTACAAAGAACGTAACAACAAAGTGTAAGTTTTACTATTTCTACCCTTGTCTTCGACTTTTATCTCTTTCATTGATCTGTCGTTACGAATTGACATTGTTAATGCAAATAAAAATGCGATACACTGTATTTTCCATACATATAACTCATCCACGAAATAAAATGGGTTATCTACGCGAAATTTCATACGCTACATCGCGTACTCGCAGTAGGGGGGTTTATCGCGTGCGCGAACTAGCGGGCGCTGTAATACATTTAATTACCAAAAAAAAAAAAAAAAAAAAAAATAGTTTCAAAAATACTTTCCAAAACTTAAGCAGTGTTTAATACATTAAAAATTTTATTAATCGTTAAATACAAAACCCCAAAAATTGTTATAAGAAGGAGTCCATGTACACACTCCATTATTACTTCTTGCACATTATAACGATCATGATTCAGTTAAAATCTTTATCTGATAATAAATGTTTTTTTAGTTATGGTTTCAGTAGCTTTTATGTAATACATAGAAAGGAAATTACAACGACACGTGTTCTTAATTGCATGTATGGTACAAATACATGTGATCGTAAAGCATTTATTTTCAGCATTTTTCCGTAAATCATGAATAGCATTCGTGTGCCATGTCGAATTTTGCCTTGTTCAAAATAGTTTAGTGTAGCTGCAAAAGAAATCGCACATAACATTTTCATTACAACCATTCATTTCGTTTGCTCTCACATGTTGCTGCAAAAAAATTTTTTTTTTACTGTGCAGTTACTTACGATGTATAAAGTACAAAGTACCAAAGAGCCACAACACAGATACGAACAGTGATGATGGAGGACAACCATGTCAGGCACGGGGTATTTACCGAGATAAAGAGTATTTTCCAACGCATGAAGAACACAATCATCCTCCAGACCATCTTCGAGAAAAAAAAATGGAGTTCTACAGGACAATGCGTGTGTACAGCGCTGTTAATCAGATAAAGCCTAAGAATGTTTACAAAACGGCTATGTTACAGTAAGAGTATTACACTATTGCCTACGTTTGTGAAATACCATTTAATGACATGCAAATTAAGTGCATTTATTATATATATATACATATGTCAGAGATTGTAAACATACAGAGTGGAGGGTGACAAACTTTTTTTTAGCTTTTCTGTTACATTTAGCGAACATTCGAAAAGATGAGATCAACGGAAACTTGCGGCGCACTTTTTCACACATAGTTTTCCATCCTTAATGATTAAAGAACTTTTACAAACAGTTATTTGAAGTGCTTGGAATCAGCTTTTATTTAAGCTGTAAAATGCGTAATATTTCTTTAAAAGTAATCGCTGATTGAAGTTGAGGCTTAATACTAGAACAACCCTTCAAGGGTTTATATAAGAGAATTCTGTAATAAGATAGACGTTAGTAACAAATATTTTATAGCTACTTATTATTCCCAGTAAGTGTTGAGTTGTTGTAGTTGTGTGTTACAATGAGCGTACATTGAAGTTTTAATTGATTAAAATTTTTTTTATCAAATTTTTTTTTTTTTTTTTTTTTTTTTTTTTTTTTTTTTTTTTTTAAGTAATTTGCATGAGTTTCGTTGAGTTTCCTACAAAAAAAAATTATAATATTCCAAAATTAGATATTGCGATCTACAATGATTGAAATAAGTTTTAAAAAAAATATTATAAACAATGTATTATTCCACTCGTTAAATGCATTCACACAAATTGTAATTATACGAGTTTCTAACAAATTTTGTAGGCACATGGAAGTAGCAGTGGATATACCATACGCTCAATCTCGACGCACAATACAGAGGTACGTACATTCCGAAAATCCGAATGACACGAATGTACAGTCAAAAAGTTATACCATGCGTGAGTTGGGTTCTGTGTTAACCAGCGATGAATCGGTGAAGACTTTGAAGTATGGAAAAAACAAAGAGTTTTCCTTAACCGTTCATGTTGATCAATTTCAAACGATTATCCAAAGGCAACCAGTAGAAGCAACAAATATATATATATATGATTCCGTATTACTTCAAAGTTTGATGCCGTATTCCAAAAAAATATTCATTGATGGCACGTTCCGTACAGTACCAAACATCAAAGGAGCTTATCAATTTGTTACTATAATGGTGAAAGTAACTAATGGACATCTACGTAAGGTAGGTGTATACTTCTGCACAGACATGGCAAGCAAAATTTAGCGATTCACTTATATATTTATTCCTGTACATACATGAACTATTCCATGTGTAATGTTAATTTTTCTTTCCCACACATCCACAAACTCAAGAAAATTCGTTAATATACGCGATCCAAACAATCTCGTTTTTGTAGATAGTTGGTGCAATCGTAAAAGTAGCCGTACCTGTTTTATTGATTAAAATAAAACATAATCTCACGCCTTTTCTTTTCACGCATAGCAGCTTTGAGCTTTATCAAAGCTTTAATTAAAAAACGGTAAGTCAAAAATGTCACTTTAATCGAATTTTATGGCTACTTTTACAGTCGCACCAACAACCGTCGAGATCGAGATTTTTTCATAACTTCAGCGAAAACTTGTGACAAAACGTATATTTTCCAAAAAACTAAAATTTAATTAGAATTTTATTATAATTCCTTCATTGTGAGTTTGAATAAAGTTTGTGATTTTTTCAGAAATCAATCGGGACGGATTTTGTGAGTCTTAAGCCTTAACTAAAATGAGCTGTATTTTTTGACGGAGTCAACATTTTCAAGTAAATTTATTAGTACTTACATGAAATCCTATTTCAAGCACTTTAAGAATATTTTTATGGAATTGTAATGAGTAAAAAAAACATCATAAACAAAAGTGTTCACCCTCTCTTCTATTGGTTAAAGTTTTTCGTACTTGTGCATAAATTTTTTGAAAAAACTAAGAAAGAAAGTTAGTCTTTCTCAACTTTTTCCGTATTAACGAATTTTCTCGTGTTTGTACACGTGTGGGGATGAAAAAACCGTCTATCATAGGTATGCCTTTAATTTTACCTTGTCCAAAAAGTGGGAAATTCTAAATGCACATTCAACGTGAAATTGCTCACATACGAAAGTGATTCTCTGAAACAGCTCTTTATTACATGAAGCTGAAACTAGCCGTAAGGAAAAGTAGCCTCACCAGAGACGAATCAGGCCTCAAGAGCGGCGGACTAAAATTTTTTTTCTTTTTTGATTAACCTAGCTTAAAAATCATTGGAAATTCAATATCCCTAGTGTTTCTGTACGTTTTTATAACAAACAAAAGTTGCAAGACTTGAAGTTTTCCGTAGATACGTACATACACGCATACGTAAAAAGTATAAAAATTTGGTATAAAAATTTTTTACTTTTTTTTAAGCTCTTGTGATACGTTAGAATGCATAGCGCACGACAGCTGAATAATGTAAATATAAAAATTAAGGCAGGCCGGTTAATGAATACTTTTATAACTAAGTAGTAGCGCACGCTAGAATAGCGCACGCTAGCTGGCTGATGTAAATATTATTTAAAAAATTAGCGCGGGCGGATTAATAACGAATTTTACAACTAAGTAGTAGCGCACGATAGAATAGCGCACGCTAGCTGCCTTATATAAATATAAATTTAAAAATCTGGACGGGCGGGTTAATAAATAATTTTACGTCTAAGAAGTAGCGTACGCTAGAATAGCGCACGCTAGCTGGCTAATGTAAATATAAAAATTGACTTGCTAAACACAGTTTTCCGTAGATACGTATATACGCGCATACGTAAAAAGTGGGATAAAAATTTTTTACTTTTTTTTTATCTCTTGTGGTACGTTACAAACGATTGGAAAACGTTAATATTAATTTTATACACACTCTATGGGATTTTCAAGCCATGAAAGGCCAACAAGCTTTAAAAATACGGGGTACATATTAACGCGTCCCCAAAAATAATGGATAAAAAAATTTTTTAACCTCTTTTCGACCGCTTGTGCCATTGTAAAATTGAATTAAATAAATTTTAATTACCCTGACACAATATATATCAGAGTTTTGGAGACCATCAATGGGCAGCCAAGCTTGGAAAGTACTACTTTGGCGAAAGGCCAGTTTCAGCTCTATTTTTTTCCAGTGATTACAGCTGATCGTAGTATACGGTTTTGGCTTGTGATTGCGCATTCCCTGTACACACAATTTTTTAAATATATTAGTTGTATTTAATTGACTTATGGCTTTGTTTTAATTGTTTAGGCAATGCCAGCAATGTTTTCCATCATGTCGAACAAAAGCACTGACTGTTACGTCAGGCTATTTACGTATATTAAACAACATTTTCCATCATTTGCTCCAATCTTCTGCATGTGTGATTTTGAAATCGCAATTCGAAAAGGAATCAAAATAGTATTTCCTGGCATAATGGTGAAGTGTTGTTATTTCCACTTTGCGCATGTAAGTTGCTCTTAGTATTTCGTACATTTTTCTAACGAGTTGCCTTCACACTTTTTTTTTAACTCATACATTTGTATTTTGTTTTATGTATCTTAACGAGTATCGGTACATGCAATATGCGAGGCAATGTATATGTCAGTTTGCTACTTATGAAGAATAAATATGAAAGATTTAATGCTACATGTTCAAATTTGTCGTAAGAAATTTTTATTCGTTCTTTTGTCAGACTTATAGAATTTTCGTTTTACGAAAAAATTTTATAATTAATTTTATTTTTCTTTGTTTTTTTACAAAAGTATGAGAAATATGTAAAGTGTCTGCTGTATAGGACAATCAATTAATTTTTCTTATGTTTTTCAGGCTTTGATACAAAAAGCTGAAGAGTTAAAGGTAATTACTCCAACAAAAAATTCCTTTAACCACCCGGAAATATTCATAATCTTAAAACAATTAATAGCTTTGGCTTTGATACCACAAGAAAGAATTGATGAGACATTCAAAGCGATAAAAAATACATGCAAAAATGAATATGGCGAATATTTTACGAAATTTTTGCAGTACTTTGAACGAGAATGGTTAGTAAAATGCGGTGCTGAATACTTTTCAGTATACAAAATGTATGAAGACCGAAGCAACAATTTTACTGAGACATTCCATCGCGATATGAATGACTCGCTGCCAAAAAAACCACACATAAATACTTTTATTGGTGAGTAGACTTTACCTATTACAATGTAGACGTAAAATTGTATTGCAAGTGTAAACGTTACAAAAAAACAATGCATTTGTTAAAGATTTTTTATCCTTCAAATAGGTTTTGGCCAAAAATAAAACATAGTTGGAACCACTGAGAAACAATTACGTTTTTTTTTAATACCATCATAAGTGCAAATGAATATTTTTCTACGTAGTTTGTCAGATGTATTTTCGAAAAAAAATCATCTACATCCGCAATTTGATGCAGGTTCTTATGGTGGTCCCTAATTGAATTTTATTCCATGTAACTTTTTTGAAGATTTTTCGTTTATTTTTATTTGTCGTTTATTTTGTTGTAAAAGACAGCTTATTTTTGATTACGTGATTTTTTGAATAGGAGGAATGTTTGTTTGAAAGTTTTGATTCATTTAAGTATTAGTTTGAAAACAACATAATTACTGACTTCCGTGCGAGTCAATGTCAAATTTGCGAATAAACCAATTTTTTCTTCAAAATTTATCTGGGAGAAAATATTGAAAAAATTTATATAAACATAATCTTATTAAAAAGAACCTAATTGTTTTCAGCGTCCTGTAACACTTTGTATTTTTTGCTGGAACCTCCATTTAAGGGGTTCATGTGGTTAAGCTATTATCAGAAAATAAAATTTTATGAATATCAATACTTACATACAAACGATTAAAAAAAATTTCAAACTACGGTGGTGGTAGACTGTCTAATTGTTGATATTTTAGGCATACTCAATTTTGTCTTGAAACATACAGTCTACTTTGAAATCAACTTTTTTGTATGTATTTAAAAAATAAAATTGAATAGGAAAGACAAGGCTGTCAATAAAATTACTATTCGTTATGAAAAAATTTTTAAATGTCGATGCACTGTTAAATGTAATATTTGTTACACTAATTGTTTACATTGAATAATAGGATTAATAACTTGTTTGCGTATCAGTTTAATAAAGAAAAAATAAATTTAACAGGAAACATCAAACTAATACTAGTAACTGCACGAGTTGAAAAAGTATCAATAGAAAAAGGCACGTACAAGTCAAGAGAAGCTAAAAAAAATACAATTGAAAATAATGACAGCTACTCTAAGTTGTGGGACATGATTGAAACGAATTTAGATAATGTGAGTGACAATTTGAGAAGTAGTGCACTACCATGTATAAATGAGCTACCTGATATCAAAGAACTCATTAAGCTAGAAAAAGAAAAAGCCAAAAAAATTGTAATGAATGTTCGAGAAGTATCTGTTGATAGTGTTCAACTGCAAAAATGTAAAGATGCAGTATGCATTAACATAGATATTAATAATGTTGAAAAATTGTCGGAAATAATAATCAAATTACGTAGACAGTATTCTCTCAATAAAAAAGATGTAATTATTGTTAACTGTCCTACGTAATTGTACTGAAAGTAGTTCAGGTGCAACAGTTAGTTCTCGCAAGCTTCCTCAAGAGAATTTATTATAGTATAAATAAGTTAACGCACAATAGCCCTTGCGAAAGGTTATAATTAGTACTAAGAGGACTTGCGCACGCTTACTAGTGCTAGTCACCACACGCGAAAAGAACCAGCATTACATTATATTATGTACGAGTAATGGCAAGTCAAGTCTTTTAAAAGAGAAAAAAATGGGTACATAATAAACACTTCAATTTATTATAATTTTTTTAACGTGCAACAGGAAGGTCAACATAGAAAGTTGTGGTCATGCAAGTGTCGGCAAGTCCCATTTTGACAAATCGTTGAATGCTACGTTTCTTGCGATGTATTACAATTGAAGGTGCAGTTCTCATGAAAAGAGTAAAAACAGTCGTAATTGCGTCTAGACTTAAATTGCGTGTTCACGATAGAATCTCAACGCTGCGCAAGATCTCTGAAGTAAAAGACAAGTTGTAAGGAAAGTTGATCCCATCGATGAAATGTAGTATTTTTCATGAATATTGAAAATATTTGATAAAAAGGAGATTTTTGCATGTACAAAATTTAATATTATGTGTTTGTATATGTAAATATATTTATTAGTATATATATATATATGTAATAATGTACGAAGTATCAAAGTAAGCAATAATCATTACTTTCTTAACACTATTCCATTAAAAATGTAATGTATGTACTTTTATCACTTGTTAGGGTTTATACAACATCGCGAGTTCGCGTCGCTAACTATCGTGCGCGCAATTACGATAACATGCATTCCATTCCCATTTTTCATGCGCTATTTGGTGCGCGCAACCATCATGAGCACTTATAATATACATCGCAAGCTCGCATGCGCTGGCCAGCGTTCGCGAACTTGCCATGACGTCATAAGCAATTTTTTTGTATAAATAAATAGATAGAAGAGTTGGATCGCTTAGTGTCAGTACGCTTTTTGCATGCAATAACTTTATATTTATGGATTAAATATATATATATATATATATATTCAATTATTGGATCAGTTAGGGCTTATTTGTACCCGGTAAAATGTAGTACCGACGGTTGCAAGTACATATTACTGTGTTTATCGACTTTAAAAACACAAAATGATATTGAGATTACTTAAAGCCGATGCTTCATTGACAGATAATTACGATTATTTCAATAACTAATGCAAAGGGATATTGGGTTACTCCCCACTAAAGGTAATTTACAAAATTATTATTATTATTATTATTATTATTATTATTATTATTATTAATATTGCATCATATGAATAAAAAAAATAAAACACTCAAGTCCTTAGTTGCGGAGGCTTGCAGTATAAATCATATTATTATATTGAAACAACACTAACGAATATATACAATAACGAATTATATATTTAAGTAGTAGCGTGCGCTAAATTAGCGCACGCTAGCTCTCATCAAACGGCTGTAGAAGAATGGCTAGTGCGCGCTAAATTAGCGCACGCTAGCTCTCATCAAACGGCTGTAGAAGAATGGCTAGTGCGCGCTAAATTAGCGCACGCTAGCTCTCATCAAACGGCTGTAGAAGAATGGCTAGCGCGCGCTAAATTAGCGCACGCTAGCTCTCATCAAACGGCTGTAGAGGAATGGCTAGTGCGCGCTAAATTAGCGCACGCTAGCTCTCATCAAACGGCTGTAGAAGAATGGCTAGTGCGCGCTAAATTAGCGCACACTAGCTCTCATCAAACGGCTGTAGAAGAATGGCTAGCGCGCGCTAAATTAGCGCACGCTAGCTCTCATCAAACGGCTGTATGAACGATTAAGTATAGCGCGCTCGAAATTGGCTTATATATTTCTGTTACGTGTTATTCGTGCTTACAAAAATGAACCACTAGCGCTATCTCTTGACCTTTCTTCGCACTACGTCCATAGAACTAGCGTATCTCTGAAGTGAGTGTTGCCAACTTTGAAATGAGAAAACACTTTTTGTGTGTATGGAAATTGTCGCCGACCCTTTTATTTGAGAAGCGTGGAGGGGGTATACCGAGTGTGTGCCTACGGATTCGCGTGGAAATGGACATGTAGGCACATACTTTGGAGACGCGTGGAAGGGGTATACTGAATATGTGCCTACGGAGAGAGGAGTGGTGTGTGGTGCATGGAAATGCCGACTACAGCTATATAACTATCAATGAACATATGTGACTTTAGGTTATATAGGGTCCGAAGTTTGAATAGCTGAGATGGCTAGGGCTTATGCCTTCGACGGCATATTTTGGCGATTTGGGGTTCAATTCTGATTGCCCTTGGATTTTTTTTTTTTTTTTAATATAATTCAGTATTCTATTTCAATTTCTTATTGCAACTTTCATTTCAATTTATGAATATTGTCAACACTTTTTTTTCGGGCACGTTAAAAAAATTTTATTTTTAATACTGTGTCACGTACATAGAATCCTACGCAACGACTGACTATTTAATAATTTATGACGTTAATAGTTATAGCTGGCAAGGCTAATTCATAATTTTAAAGGTAATAATTTGAATGATAGTTACATTGATAACTAACTAAATACTTGGTAGATCATATAAATCTTTATGTGCGTATTCGTATGCTTGCATGTGTGTGATCTCAGACTTTTTGACCAATGTCAGTGATTCAGGACTCAGAAGGATTACTTTTTCATATTGTTACGATGGCTTGGGAAAAACAATCGTCATAGCTTTTTAAGGTTGTCATACCTCTTGACGATTTCTTAATTTTTTTAAGCAGATTGTTGTATTATTCAGGTAAAAAATATTCTTATACATATTTTAGTTTTACTTAGGGAAAATTCAAACAATTACATTTTTTTTAATCTCTCCATACGTTATACAGTTTCATTTAGAACAATAAAACAATTTTTTTTCTTTCGATTCATGCATTCAAAATTAGTATTTCAATAAGATTGATAGAACAATTCCCTAATTTGTAATTTTAATTAAATTCTTAACAAGATCTTATTTCATACAGTACGAAAAAACCACATTTTCTATTTTCGCACACTCCATAAGAGTTTTTTTTTTTTGATAATTTTACTTTAATGTGATAAATATTATGATTTCATTGACAGGTTTTACACATCTGAGCTTGTAATTTATATATGTACATTTTAATACTTACTGTAGCTAAAAAAAATAAATGTAGTTTGGTTTGTTCTTAAATATCTTATACGATTGTTTCATGACAAAAAACTTTAGATTGCAATAAATGACTAAAACTTTTAATTTGCTACTTAACATAATTTAATATTGTTGAATAAATTTCTACCTGCAGAGAAAATACTGAAACATTTAACGATAGCTTTTTAGAGTGTCAGAAAACTGAGTGGATTTTTGAAGATTTTGCACTAAAAATTTGTTTGTTTAAAGTAAGGCCCGATTTTTATTCATAATTTAGGATGTGGTTCAATTTTTTTTATTAGTCTTACAATTTCTTGAATCGCTGAATAATGTCGGTGGGTCAGCCCAAGAAATAGTCTTTTCAGAGTAGAAGACATGAAAGAGCTTTTTTAAATCAAGAGGAAAAAAAGGGCATAGTATTTATTTAATTAAAATAAAATTATTATTTGATGAAAAAAAAAATATAAGATCTAAAAACTTTATGGAAAGAAAAAAAATAAAAATTAAGCAATTCGGGCTCTATAAAATAAAATTATTTCGAAAATTAAATTGATATTACAAATAAGGAAATTGTTGTATCAATTTTAATAATATGTAAAGTTTGCATGAATTTATCAAAGCCACTGGTGCAATTTGGATTGTAGGATTTGATATAATTTTAATATCTATGTGCTGACAGCATAAAAATATTAAGTACCCACTTTTTTTGATTGAAAAAATATTACTGTAGAAATTTACTGGTAATAATTGTTGAGGAAATTATTAAAACGAAAGTAAATTTTTTGGGCCTCTGGCTATTTTCTCTTGTAAACTGGATGTTTATAATTTTTGGGAAGTTTGAAACCATTTAAATTTTATTCATAACCTTAAAAATCATTTGTTTGGTATCATAAAATTATAAATGAGCCTTGCTATCGTTAAATGTTTCAGTATTTTCTCTGCAGGTAGAAATTTATTCAACAATATTAAATTATGTTGAGTAGCAAATTAAAAGTTTTAGTCATTTATTGCAATCTAAAGTTTTTTGTCATGAAACAATCGTATAAGATATTTAAGAACAAACCAAACTACATTTATTTTTTTTAGCTACAGTAAGTATTAAAATGTACATATATAAATTACAAGCTCAGATGTGTAAAACCTGTCAATGAAATCATAATATTTATCACATTAAAGTAAAATTATCAAAAAAAAAAAACTCTTATGGAGTGTGCGAAAATAGAAAATGTGGTTTTTTCGTACTGTATGAAATAAGATCTTGTTAAGAATTTAATTAAAATTACAAATTAGGGAATTGTTCTATCAATCTTATTGAAATACTAATTTTGAATGCATGAATCGAAAGAAAAAAAATTGTTTTATTGTTCTAAATGAAACTGTATAACGTATGGAGAGATTAAAAAAAATGTAATTGTTTGAATTTTCCCTAAGTAAAACTAAAATATGTATAAGAATATTTTTTACCTGAATAATACAACAATCTGCTTAAAAAAATTAAGAAATCGTCAAGAGGTATGACAACCTTAAAAAGCTATGACGATTGTTTTTCCCAAGCCATCGTAACAATATGAAAAAGTAATCCTTCTGAGTCCTGAATCACTGACATTGGTCAAAAAGTCTGAGATCACACACATGCAAGCATACGAATACGCACATAAAGATTTATATGATCTACCAAGTATTTAGTTAGTTATCAATGTAACTATCATTCAAATTATTACCTTTAAAATTATGAATTAGCCTTGCCAGCTATAACTATTAACGTCATAAATTATTAAATAGTCAGTTGTTGCGTAGGATTCTATGTACGTGACACAGTATTAAAAATAAAATTTTTTTAACGTGCCCGAAAAAAAAGTGTTGACAATATTCATAAATTAAAATGAAAGTTGCAATAAGAAATTGAAATAGAATACTGAATTATATTAAAAAAAAAAAAAAAATCCAAGGGCAATCAGAATTGAACCCCAAATCGCCAAAATATGCCGTCGAAGGCATAAGCCCTAGCCATCTCAGCTATTCAAACTTCGGACCCTATATAACCTAAAGTCACATATGTTCATTGATACCATCCGGAGCTTGGCCTACAGTTCATAGCGATAATGATAAGTAAAAATAATAATTTATATTTAAGGTGCTTACAGCCATACTATCAACCTCAAAAAATATTTCAAGCTAAATATTTTTCAACGTACTTTGATACGCAGTACTAAACGAAATCCAAAGTATAAGAAGAACTAAAAAATAAATGCCTTGAAAGTCTGAGCTTCCAATTGCGTAAACATTTATTTGTATGATTTAATTTTCGAAAAATAATATGGCTAGCCTCTCTTAAACTTTCATATGTTATAGAGAATTATAAATTAAAATAGGTTTTTTTATTTTACAAATATTAGATGTAAAATCTTTTTTTCTTCTCTATTTCCCCTTAATTTCTAAGACCTTATTTAAGAAGTTAGTGAAAGAAGATAGCGAGAAAGACTCGTCGCTTTCTTTCGCTATGATATACGCGGGTATATATAGTTATATAGCTGTAGTCGGCATTTCCATGCACCACACACCACTCCTCTCTCCGTAGGCACATATTCAGTATACCCCTTCCACGCGTCTCCAAAGTATGTGCCTACATGCCCATTTCCACGCGAATCCGTAGGCACACACTCGGTATACCCCCTCCACGCTTCTCAAATAAAAAAAAAATATGTGTGCCTGGTTCGAGCGCTTGGCCGCGACGGGGCGCTCGAAACAGTGGCCAAAAGTGAACTCGCGCCGTAGCATTGCAGTCAGCAATCTCTCTACTAATCTCTGGCCTCACCGGTTGACCACCGCCACCAAGCTATCTCCCAATACACTGACAGCTATCGCTCACGGACCTACAGCCTACTTTCATTATATTTCTCATATACACATTACTAAGGTGTCTTTGTAGGACCATGGGAGGGAGAGTCAAGCCGAGCTCTTAGATTGTTTGTATTATCACGGCCTCTGGGCCTTGTATCGAAATTCCGCGTGTTATACTTAGTAAGCCACATACACGAGGGAAAGAGAGAGCTATCTTTGAGACTCTCGCCGTTTATTCGCGATGATAAGGGCTCTGTGACGTGCTCATACACACCTTTGATTTGCCACGTCACAAGCTATAGTTGTACACTGCTAATACGGAAAAGAGCTGCGCGTAATACTTTTCTCGCTTTTCCTCTCTGAAAGAAAGATGAGCTTCTTAAATGCAGTTGATTATTCGTTCAACTATACAGACAAAAACGTAATTGTCAGGTTATTAAAAATTATTCTTTCATTTTTCAAAAAATGACAAGCTCAACACAATTAGTAAATTATTTTGCTTTATTAATAAACAAGCGCCTTTATCCCAATAATCCAGTGCGCTAGATTGTTCTTCACTTTTATGATAAGTGAAATTATTGAATAATAAATAAAAGCATTCACCACAACGACACAGTATGCTCAAATATTTTTTGTATTAAGTAATATTGTTTACTAATATACTGAACACCTTTACCTAAACGCTTCATTGCACTGATATCTTTATTTGTTTATTTATATTTTTTTACCATTAATACATAGCTTAACGGCAATAATATAATAAAGCTTAAATTCAATCTCAAAAGCTTCAAGACTTTACGATAAACATAATGTAACTTTTAGTATTATTATACCCTATACGTTAATAGCTCAGATGGCTAGAGCAGGAGGTTGAATTTTAGTTTTGTGGCTCCGGGTTCTAATCTCACTTGGAGCAAATTTTTTTTTTTTTTTTATTCCAACATTACTTTAAATGATTCACACTTTTTTTTATGGTGACTTACGTATTTTGTTTTACCAGTGACCAAAAACATTTTTTTCAATTACTTTTTATGAAGAAGTAATTATCAAAGAAGAAAGGCATTGCAGCTTTGTTTGTGGTAATACCTGTAATAGGTTATTATGAAAAAATAAAAATTTTTGATAATATCTCTGATTACATGTATTGATTGTGACTATCATTAATGTTTATTCCACAGTTTTCTAAAAAGTGTTTTATTACTACGAATCGATTGACTACAATTTTGGGATGGGATAGCGATAGACAAATTGATGTCCAAGAGTTTTGTCTTCAACTTTTCAATAAACTTCATGAGCACTTCATTAATTGCAATGACTCAGATTTAATGGAAAATTTTTTCATAGGTTAATTTCTTAACAACACTAATTATTTTTGATTCCAATAATAACTATACTTTTACATAATATAATAAGTAATAACTATAACAATAACTATATTTTTCTTAGGACGATATGCTGACTGCGTTAAATGTATTCAATGTGAAACTTTGTCATATCATCAAATCCCCTTCGTCGATATTTCGGTTCCTATTGGAGATTCACAACATTCATTAGGCACTCTGGTGTGTACTTTTGATGTCAACATTCGTAAATATCAAACTCCTCTCTCCCTTTTTCAGTTTGTTTCGTATCGTTACGTTTAGTTCACTTTGATTACAGTAAAAATAATATGTACATCATATCACTATTTTCTGTAGACTTGGAAATTTTGCCTAATATTCAGAAATTCCACCCAACAAAATTTTCTTTTAAAACAAATAAACTTTAAATGGATTTCATCTGGTAGAAATTCCCTGCAGTATTGCCTAA
This sequence comes from Copidosoma floridanum, assembly GCF_036245765.1. Classification (NCBI taxonomy): domain Eukaryota; kingdom Metazoa; phylum Arthropoda; class Insecta; order Hymenoptera; family Encyrtidae; genus Copidosoma; species Copidosoma floridanum. Next base: position 4,736,399 of record NW_028321910.1, on the reverse strand, counting down.
ATTTTAAAATTCTACCAAACAAGACTTTCTTTGATAAATAATAAATTTACAAAATATTTTACCAAGCTGAAATTTTAACTAATCATAAAACTTTACCTAATTTTCTAAATTGCCACTTCATTTCAAACATAGGGTATATTTTTTCAAAAATTTTTCGAATTTATTCATCAATGCAGCGTGTATATTAAATAAAAATGCTCTTCTCTTTCAAATATTTTCAACTATCCCATTTTAATTAACCAGGGCTCATTTTTTCTTCACCTCATTGGCTACAAACTTACCGGATGCAATTTTCTAAAAATATTTAGATGCGCTTCCTTATCATTTTAAAAAAAATTTTATTACGTCACTGGTGCTCCGTAAGTGAAAATTACCGCCCGCTACAGGCGCGATTTTCTACGCACCACGTTCAGAGGTTAAGAAATGCCCTAGATTTTACATTAACCGTTCATTCATGTGAAATCTGCGATATTCTGAACCTCGCTCACTAGGTGCGTAATGTACTATTAACATATATAAGCTTTTCTCATTTCCTTGCCAAAAGTACGACTTTGTTCTTTGTGTTCAGGGAGCAAAATGCCACATTCCTCCTAGGTAAGAAATCGCATTATCTGCCCATAGGAAAAGTATTTTGCTATACTCTGCATAGTTGCCTTCCTCGCCTTTGGCTCGGGAGGCAATTTCATCGTAGGGGATGCCGAAATACTTTACTTAATAACCAGATAATGCGATTTGTACCTCAAAGATAATGTAGCATTTTTCTCCTTAAAATCACGGAAAAGCATTGTATTTATGGAGGAGGGAAAGGAAAAATTGCATACGGGTCACAGGAACAAAATATGGCATCATCTCCAGGGTGTCTGCCACCCGAGCCGAAGACGATCCTCACACCTGGGAGAGAATGCCGTACTTTGCTCCCTTGGTGCGTAATATACTTTTTTAAAATAAATAAATCTTCTTTTAGAAAATCAAAGCTGGTACATTAAAGTGTAGGTTAATTCATAGTAGCATGTGCTTTCATAAGAGAAACCATTTTTCAAGCCGTCACAAAATTTAAAATTATTTTTATTTGATTGTAAATAATTATTGTTACTATTAATTCTGCAGATTGACACTTTTGAGTAAAGAATGTGAAAACATTTTACAAATATATTTTTACGTATTTCTTTTCCCTCTTAATAATGATTAGTTATATCCGCAAATTTGGTTCCCATTACATCATTGCAATGCAATTGAATGCAATTTGATACAAAAATTGTTACTCAAATTGTAATATTACATACTTAAAGGTGATTGTTATTTAACCGTTCAATTTTTTCGTATTACGCCTATCAAAATCTTGTCATTGAAGCCCAAAATAAAAAATCTAAAAATTACCAAGTTAACACGCGTACCATGAGACGCATTTTGATTTCACATTCATAGCAGCTCTCAGTCTGTAGCAGCCCAGAGAAACTGCTCTTGCCACTTATATATACATAAATGAATTAGATTACAATACGCTCGATCACAAGTAGCCCCGAGAGGTGGCTTTTGCCATATATATTGCAATAAATAAAAAAAAATAAACAGTAGCTCTAATCCAAAGTATCACAGATAAACTACTTTTGTTATATGACTTCAGATAAATAAATAAAATAAAAAAGAGCTCCCAATCCTAAGCAGCCCAAACATCCTCCTTTTGCCATATCATTACGGATAATAAATAGAATAAACACAAGCTATAAATTATAAGCTGCCCAAAGATTCTGCTTTTGCCATATTATAACGGAAAATATATAAAATAAACAGAAGTTCTAAATCCTAAGTAGTCCAGAAAGCTTTCTCTTCACATATAATTTTAAATAATACACAGAATGAACAAGAGCTCTAAATCCTATGCAGTTCAGAGAGCCTGCTTTTACCACTTCATATGGAATACATAATCGGCTGCGCCTTGGGCGACAATATGCAGCCGATCTGAGACTTTCTTTACTTAACATTTTGCATTTTCAAAAGTAATTGGATAAACGCAATAATTTGAGTCTGAAAATAGTGCATTACGTAATGAGGGTGTCAAACGTGTGATCTGAGCATTCTTTATTTCCTCCCGTGGTGTGTATACGATTTTTTACCAATCGTGCGCCGGGAGGAGGAATTTTTTTTTCCGCGAAGCGAAAGTAAAGTTCCTACTTTCAGCAAAGTATGGTGAAAAAGATTGTCTTGCAGTGACAGTTAACGTATAAAATATTATTTTATACATACTTGACTCTAATGTGCACCTAGCGATAAAGTACAAATTCTTTGTTTAGAAAAGAGGGCTAAAAGTATTAATGCAACCATTTATTGTACAAAGCAGATTCTGCAACTACTGCCAAAACTATTGTAATGCAGTAAAAGGTCTGCAATTCATTCAGCTACCGCGTATTTTAACTCTGCATTTGAGAAGAATCGATGAAACTTTTGGGAAAAGAGTCAAACTCAATTATAAGTACGAAATTTTATATAATAATAATTACCACTTTTTAACGTATGAGATATTCAGTAATTCATCCGTACATGTAAGATTACATTTTTGTTTTTTTTTAGAATACGATTCGAAATTGTTTTGAATGCAAAATTGTTAATGAATTAATTGGAAGATATAGATATAACAAAACATATTAACTGTTCAGAAGGAGGTAAGACATAACTTTTATTTCATACAGATGTAGCTTTTAAATTTAAATATTAAACCTCTTTCAAAAAATTTTATCGAGTACTTTTTCACAAATCTGACCATAGACTGATTAGTTAAAAACGTGCTTGTACTCATTTAGTTTTGATCATATTTGAATTGAGATCAGAAACTTTTTGAAATGCGGCTCTGGGTACAAAAATGATAGCATACCTTCGTGGATGCGTTATAAAAGCCGCAATACTGTTTAGAAAATACTTTTTGTTTTAGGGTCTGAAGTTGAATATCCATCATACGAACTATATTCTGTGATAATACATAGTGAAAACGTTAATAGTGGCCACTACTATGTTTACATTCACGATTTCGTTGAAAATATTTGGTTATGCTTTGATGACGAAAAGATCACGTCGGTAAATTAAATTTTTTTTTTTGCATTAATACTCTGTTTTTTATATGTTGTGTGCGTGTGTGAGTGTATGCGAATGTATGTGTGAGTGTACGTACCACCGGTCATGACTGTCACGAGACCACACCTAACAAAGCTAGCACCATTTAAAGAGTTATAAATGATGTATAGCACTCAATATTTGTGTCAAGATTGCTTATCGCGAGAGGCTTTTAAATGATATGCAATTAAATAATGTAACAATGAGAGTTTCATTTTATTCAAAGTGTATTTTTTACATTGTTGCTCATTGAATGTTTCTTTTTTTCTTTTAACAATTTTTATTTTCCCCTTTGATAGTCACCTAAGATCATTCAATCCATACTTTGTCTAATATTTAATAATTACTTATAGATCACCGTTTTGTGATGTTTGTCATATTGGATCTAGAATTTGGGCGTGTGACGTATTGTGTTTCGCTAATCAAGGTCTTGTACATGATAACCATATAATAGGGATTAAGAACGTTGTCCCGGATCTTTCCGTCATGAGCTATCTTTATTATCTTGTTATCTTTATTATCGACGATAATGATTTGTCAATAAAATTTATTTTTAAATTATTTCTGTTGCTCAACGCATTCAAATGTTATGTGTAGATACAGTGTTGACGAAATATTGATTGCTAATTTAAGGACAGACATGTGAAGTTACAAGCTTTTTCCTACCTCTGGCGTTTTTCAATTGGACGTTTACTGCGCCGTCGGTAGGAAAAATAGGATTCGCCACATAAGTAAGTGCTCATGTGACGAAATAGTAGTTGACATGAGCGTCAACACATAGTCATCACGCGAGCGCCTTCGCCGCCTGGGCGATTTTGCGGCCCGAGGGTCCGTAAGGGAGCCCTGAATGGATGGCGCTTATGTGGCGAATTCTATTTTTCCCACCGAGGGCACAGTAAACGTCCAAAGATCTCGAAAAACACCAGAGGTAGGAAAACTACTATTAACATAATATTTTCACCATGTATCTCTTTATGATTTCAGCGTCAAAAATCATTTAAGCTGAAATATTTCTGAAAATATCAATTATAGCTTTTTTATTACTTGTGTACTTACCATTCATTAGGTTACTACTGAAGGATTGGATGCAGCAATTATTGGCAGTGAAAAATGTGATAATGAACACAGTACAAATCCATGTATTCTAGTATATAGAAGATTACCGACATCGGTACAGTTTTAAATTCGTTGTCTAGTAGTTTTTTTGATATGATGTATTAGATACAACTTTCAAAATAATTTGTAACTATTATCATTATGCTAGCAAATTTTATTTCAGAATAAACAGATGAATCGTAGTGTTGCCATTAGTAACGAAAGAGAAAAATCGAGTACGCCAGTTATTCACGAAGATACTCAAATTTCAGCAGAATCGTCAGTAGATGTTAATGGTACTAACAGTCACAATTTTCTAAATACTCTAGTCAATAAAAAGGTGCATGGTCATAATAATGATGATAAAAATAATTACGGTAGTACAAATAACGATTGTAGTGATACTGATGGTTACAATGAAGTTGCAAGCTACGTAAGTATAAACTTAGAATTAAAATTACTTGAATGATTCGACGTTCTTAACAAAGACTAGAATATTTAAAACTTGCAGCAGTGATAAATGCCATTTGATCCCGAATACGTAGTTAAAGAAAAGTAGCTTCTACTAGTGGTTGTTGAAAAAAAGATTGAGTGAGATTTATTGTTACGAAAAAAACTTGTTTATCTTTCTGCATTACAGGTATTCGATGCTGCAAGTTTTCTATAATCGAGCCAATGCATCATATTCCCCAGGTGTATAACATGTATTGATCTAAGCAGTAGCAAAATTTTGAAATTTGTAGATAAATTAATGCATTAAAAAAAAAATTATACGTACAAAATCAATAACATTTTCCAGACAATACGATAAATTAATAATATTTTTCAATGTATTGAGTTTAATTTCACCCCATATTTTTGGGACTTAAGTTTTAAAATCAAATTTTTGAAAAGTATGACACATTTTTTAATTTTTTTTCTTCAGTTTATTTTTAATTTAATATTTGAGAAAAAAATTTATAAGCATTTGAATTTCCTTAACTCATCAGATTTGGATAAAAATAATACGTAATGTGCTTGTGAATGTGTGTACGGTAGAATGCGTAGGTTCCCCTCAGTTGTTAGGTTAACTGATAACAAATAATCTGTCAGGTTGATGAAATTCTTATTTTCACAATTCTAATGACTTTCTGGCCTATGTATGTCAATTGTGCATAAGATGTAGCTCGCGCACACCAGCGACATTATTTTTCTCAGTAAATATTTGTTTCTACTACAATGGGCGATTAGTTGTAGAAATTAGATACAATCCACTTTGATATAATTTGATCATTTCACATGTACAGAAATGCATTAACAATGAAGGGGGGGGGGGTACACTAAGATGCATATTTTTCTCACCGAAGGCGCTTCGCTGGATGTGCGACAAACTCAATCAAAACTAATCAAAACTATACACAATTTTATAAGTCTGCATTAGGGCATAAAAATTATGGCTCATAATTTAAATTTATATTCGTTATGAATAATAATTATTCATGTTAATCCGTACACCTCAAATAGATTTTTTTTTTTAATTTTGATACAATTATTGTAGACACCCTTAACATCCCAAAAAAAGGCTTTCATACAAAAGTGGATTGAAAAAATTAATTCTGATGTGAATGTAAAATCCGATAAATTAGATATACGTAGTCCGTACAGTTTGGATTGCATCAGCGAAAGTTTAAAAAAAAATACAAATTGTGCATAAAAATGGTGCTGAAAAATCCAAGTCCATCTACAGCTTATGATGAAGAAATAAATCACACCAAAAATTCACAAAGTGGCAACAAATTGACTACTGCTTTAAGTGATCATTCAATGATTATGGAAGAAGTTCATGACAACCTGTTGGCTCACTATAGTGATGAAGATATTAAGACGAATCATTCACTAGATGATTTAAAATCCGTAGAAAAATATTTTCATTAAACTTTGTAAGTAATTACTTTTTATACACCGTACATAAAATTATTAGTTTTAGGTACAGAAGGCTTCATTAAACGGTCCTATATAGCTGGAAAACCCTGTTATTCCTTAAAATATTCGGCAAATACATGTAACAATGTAGGAGATAAAGAAAAATTCCTCTGCAAAAGGTTTATTTGTACATTGTTATACGAGTGTGTGTGCACGCGCGCACGTGTATATGTGTGTGTGTGTGTTCAAGTAGATTTATAAACAGTTGCATATTGTAGATAACCGTCAACTAATATTATTAATCATTTTTCAAAATAAATTGCAGTACTTTATTGCAGTCAATAACTATATTTTAAATTAAAATTAAAAGGCTACACTACTTGAAATGGGAGTAACACGAATTTGCAATCCCCCTATTGTATTTGCTCCGAGCCTAGTGATTCACGAGCAGCTACATGCATGTATGTATACTCTGAGTCGTTTGTTTACATGCAAGAACGTTTGTCAAATACCTGCTGTAGAGAGTGCAGCCTCTGCATAGGATCGGAGCGAATAGAACCCTAGTACTGCAATCCAATAACAACCAATAAAAAAAAAATTTTAAAAGCCTGTGATGTGTGTTTGCACCAGTAATTTCATATAAAATCTATAACAAATGAAAGATTTATTTGTGTTTATGGGAAATACCTTACAATTAACCAATGTGATTTTATAATGATATGCAGGTATTTAATAAATAATAAATGTAGCTGTATACACAACAAGCGACTTTTATTGGAGCTTATGGGAAATATATCAGCATTTATCGAGAGTTAAACAAGCCTGTACCATACAGTATCCTATAAGGTTTGACCAGTAAATAAATGGTTGTGGAGATTACTGCATAATGGATTTTTATTTGACTTTGCAGGTGCATCTAAAATCTAAAAGCCCTAAGTTAAAATTTATCTTTGTATTGGAATTTACAAGGAAAATCCGAACACGGCACGATACTTTTGTGGAAATATTGGTTCTTATTATATATAACAGCGATGTAAAGCATTGATATTATTGGTTCTTATTGAGAATCCCTGCCCAATTTCAATTGTAGTTATTTGGTACTACTAAATTGGTGTATTTGTTTTCTATTATGATTTTCAACAGCATTGGTACTACTACATGATCAGTTTCTTATGGATTCATATAGTCATTTGTAGATATACCTGTAGCTCTCCTTTTGGCCGATGAAGTTTATTGGAATTTATGAGAAAAACGTGATTTCTGCGCGCGATTGTTTGAAATCTGTTGGAAATTATTTTACTAAACAGCTATTTATATGATCATTGCTATTGTTTCGTTTCAAGTAGTATACTATTGTATTAAAAACTGTATAAGATTCGATGTTAGAAAAAAAATCATCTACTGGAAAAGACGGTACATTAAACTAAACCTAAAATCGATCATAAAAAATATTTTATTTTAAAAGTACTGCAATCAATAATGACCAACATGGGCCTGCCTATAGTTTTACGATTTGTACGCATTTATATGTATGTTTTATTGCCAAAACTGGATAAGTATCAATAAAATTTCATTTGCTATAAGCGCTAACTGTGCTATAAATAACAGACAAATAATCTAACGTACAGATTATAAAAAGTGCGTGTAACATTAATTAGATTAGTTACATATAGTATGCAACAATCACCTAATGAGATTAATTAACTATATATACTATAAAATGGTGATTCTCACTTTAAAACACAAATAACTGATGAAGACAATATAATTATCAGTTAAAATATTTCTAAATAGTTATATAGAAATAAGAGTTGACTAATTCCTATATAAAATCGAACTTATACTAAGTTCCACATTGCAAATAACACGTTAACTATTTACCAAAAATAATGTATGGGCTGTTTACGATAAGTTTATGCAGAATTCAATTATCGTACTGAAAGCATAAGTTACATGAGGGTTTTACAGATGAGTCCCAACACGTTTTTTAAATGTTTTTTCGTCAGCTGTAAACTTTTTACACATGATGTAAGCTGCAAAAATGAATAACAAATATTACACATTAGTTTATGTAGATATTTATTATTTAGCAAACTCAAAAACAATAATCATTAGAAAACGTTACGTGTACGAGAATTAAAGCTTGTGACAACATACATGCGTAATTGAAATTAACTAGTATCCTAAGGAAAAACAAAGATTGGGATAAAGGGATCGATGCCTAAAAATTAAACACAATTTGTAACAAAATGAATTTGTGTACACAGATAAACCGGGAGAGACAAATAAATACCAATAGATTACGGCCATCGGCATTTGCAGTATTTGCACCCGTATACTGCCATTCGGATATGTAGAATTCTCAACATATGTTACCTTTATAAGCATAATTGAAAAATGCACTTTTCTTTTAAATTGCAATAAAAAAAAAGTAGAAAAAAAAATTACCTGATACATTTGACACATCTGATAAAAGATACATAAGCCAACGGCTTAAGACAATACTTTTCAGTAAAAATTTAATTGGTTATTAATAAGAAAAAGTTATTAAAATATCCGTTACCAAATAACTATAAACGCACATAAAAAATACGATAAGGTTACCAATGGGAATCGTCCCATAAAAATCAAATATAATTAAAAAAAAAAGTTTATGTACACTGATGAATTAGGAGAGACAAATAAATTCCAATACATTATTCAGGCTATTGGCTTGATTTCGATTTTTGCACCCGTAAATCTCCATTCAGTCATAAACTTGCCAAACGTTTGATAATATCACAAGCATGGTTACGAATTGCGATTTGACTATAAAGTACAATAAAAAAATTATAAGAATTATCTGATAAATCTTCCAATGGTTCAACAAAATTTTTTCCAGTACAAATTTAAAGGGTTATTGGATTACCTCATACGATTAGATTCAATGTTATTTCTATAAACTCCAATAAACTATTTATTTGGCTCTGAAAATACGATCTTAAAAACTTTTATTTGAAAACAAATTATGGGCTTTTTACTATAAACTCAAATAAAATAAATTTGCCAAATAAGTGGCAAATAGGAAACAATAAAATTTTTGTTGGGTCTATATTTTGTGCAATCAAACTTTTCGTTTCTTTATTGGTTTTTATTGGACTGCAGTACTAAGGAACACACGTATTCATCTATAATTATTTCCTTAGCGTGTTCACCGTTACCATTTAGTAATGACCCTCAAGTACCTACCTCAGTAAAAGTGCCCGTAACTATGATACTCTTATGATGCAGTATTGAAAATGATTTTTTGTAAATTTGCATTTGATTCTTCGCATGTACGTTATTTCGGTGTTTTTATATTCCTCTACACCTTCATTGTTCTTTCTGTTCATAAAACAAACTTGTCTTCACAATTCCACTACATCAAAGGAAAGTTTCGGAGATACAGTACCTCCATAACAGCCGTTTTCTAGGGCACTTTATTTTCTCGGTTTACTTTTTCTGGTGAGATCATCACAGAGAAAATCCGACTGAGCTCACCAGAAATAAAGTCATTGACCCCTAGAGAAATATTATTTCTGTATAAAGCTCTCTTACTGGTGAGGGAACGCCGCGCCGTTCTTATATTATTTTTCTAATAAATATTTCCAAAACTAAAAATACACAGATTAATATATAACTGTAAAATTAAGTTTGTAGGTATTACGTTGATTTTACGAAGAAATCCTGTTTCAGCTCAGATACGTTTTTAAGGGGGCTTGGGCGTTTGGTGTCGTATCTATTGAGGGGCCCCTGTGGGGTACTTGTCATACAAATGATTCTTTGTAATATTTTTTTTATAATCATTTTGATTATACACATGTGTGAACAAAATAGCAATAATACGCGGAAAAGTCATTGAGAAAATCGATATTAAAAAATTTATTAGTTTTCCCGAGGTACCTTGTGTAAAGATGACGGCCCTGTCACGATAAAGCTGACAACACTGTACTCTCTTGCTCTCATCTGCTATTATATACCTATACTTGTGTAAGACTTCTATTTTCATGCTTGTATGTTTATGAATGTACAGCGCATGCGCACTTAAAGTACCTGAACAAAACAATTCTGATGTTCGATGTTTTCCTCGCTATTTTCTCAAAATTTAACGTGTTGATCCTATTCTTTTTTTTAAATAATAGATTCTTTATACTTTTAAGTTCATGTACCAATTTAATGTGTGGGCCCACAGCTTTTTATTGCGGTACGGTAGTCTATTGAATTTCGGGTTCCGTAAGGTTGCGTGTTAAAATGACGAATTTTCACAAGCGGTTTTCTCGAAAATAAATGTGTTGACCTACCTATTTTGTTTTCCTAAAAAAATCTAGCAAACTTTATCTATATAATCTCTGAATTTCAGACCTAGCCAGCATTTAATTCAAAATCGCCCAAGCCTCCTTAAATGCATCAGAAATACTTTCTAATGTATCGACATACACCACGTTAATGAAGTTATCTGGTGAATCCAAAAAACCATCACCATGTGGAACGGCAGATCTGGTAAGACCTATACGTATATTTATGTGTATAAGTGAGTGTATGTGAGTGAATATTACGATTTAATAAGTCCGTTACGTATGCAAAAAAATTAATAAATAATGTATGTATGTATGATATAAAGATTTTTGGGGCTCTGGAGGGGAGATGGTATAGGTTCCGTGTGCATGCAGTGCTGTTGCCAAAGTGGTTACCATTTCAATGTTAATTATTATGGAAAATATAATTAGTTGTAGTGGTGGCCACCGTCAAACCGGGAGGTTACTGCCATAAGTTTGCATGTTAAAATTGTAGTGGCGCTGACTGTCATGTGCACGGAGTCTCTAGATGTGAAGAGGAATATCTCGATAAGATTTCATGTATGAAATAGTGCATTACGCACCAAGGGAGGAAAGTACGACATTCTCTTCTGGGTGTGAATTGACACCCGAGCCGAAAGAGAGGGTGGCAAACGCCCGAAAGATGATGCCGTACTTTGTTCCCAAGGCACGTATACGATATTCTATGTTAACTATTGGCTATTGTCCAGCTATTGCATGGTGCAATTTTGTTATATCTTGTCAAAAAAAAAAAAAAAAAATGTTTTCTTAGAGTATATATTATGAGTTTTAACACATTTCTTATTGCTACATCACGCGTTGTAAGTATTTTAGATAGTCGCTTCCGTACAGTCTATATTAAAGCCAATATTAAACACGTGCCAAAAATTATTAGTAATTTTTTTGAAAACTGTAAGCCCATTTTTGATGAGAATGGGCAAGTAAATTAGAAGGGTGCTTACTTAAAACATACTATTTTCCTAAACATTTTTGTCTTGAAACATATTATACGCTACATGCTTTATCTTTTTGAGAATTGATGGTATATCTAATAATTATTGTACAAGCACAAATTTAAAGAGGCTCTTGTTAACATGAAGCACATAATATGTAATAAATAATGAAACTATTTTTGCAACTCTATGATGAAAATGTGTTGTAGTGCGGAAGAGGAGTAAATTTATAATAGTTTTCTTGTACAGTAAATGTTATCTGATACTCAACAATCACTGAAAGGAAATGACACGTATTGGATTTTCATCATATTTTGAAAATAAAACTTTTTTTTGTTCTCTTCGAACAATGTTAAAATAATGTTAGAGTAATAGTAACGTAACGCAACTCAGCAATATCACATAACTTTTAATCTCATCGAATTCCTTTGAAAACTGTAATTGGCAACTTTATTTTTAATCGTTCAAGAAGTACAAAAACATTTGTGATACAAAAAGTGAAAAACCAAATGGAGTCATTTTAAGTGAGTGTTTTCTTCAATATTAAAAAAAAAAAAAAAAAACCAACTGTATAGTAGGAACAATTTTGAAAAATGGTTTTTTTCTATATTTTTAATGTAAGTATTCGCTTTCCATACTATTTTAAGTATATGTTAATAATCGTGTTGCCCATAACAGTTTTTGTAATTATTACAAATTTAATGCTACGTTCAGGGAGAGAGGATCCGAGATATGGTTTTGTGGCAGAGATAGGAAAATAATACTTTCCGTCTACTGCACGCAAAGAGTTTTCATATGCAGGTCACTGGACTTAAGGTGGCTCCAGTGGCCTCAATGTTAAAATTATAAATAATCCAACCGAGGTGAATAAAATTGAATTATATTCTTTGAATTCCCATCTTTCTATTCGTATAAAAAAAAATTAAGGTTGACGATGAAAATTGTAAGAAATTATGCTTACAAAATCGTAGTTTTAAGACGGGTTGGATAGGAAATGCAAGCTTACGCGATATACAACCTACTGCTGCACTTATATAAATAACCCGTAAGGTGTAAAAAACATACTATCTTGTATATATTATTACGTAGTTTTCGATGACATGAGAAAAGTGTCTTGTTATCGAACAAAATCTTTAAATAATCGGAGACTAAGTATACAGTCGCGAGTGCAAGTCAGCTCTCAGCTGTCTGCATTCTGCAGAGTACATATATATATGTGTAACTACTCTTGAACTTAGGAGCGTACCGTAACAGTTCATTAATTAGGGCACCATAAAACTTTTTTGTTTTTTTATATTAACTCACTAAAGTAACTATTAAAATGTAGAATATGGCTTACAACAGTCTCTACGATAATTTTATACCATATTTTAAAGAAAATAATGATTAATTTTTAGTCTCCTCATTTTGATACGGCACTAGGCGCTGGAGCCACCAGATCGTCTAGTTATCCCTTAGATCTATATAGTATATTACGCACCTAGGCAAATAAAGTAAGGGAAGTCTCAGATCGTCCGTAACTAACCACTTTCTGACCGCAGGCACGTGGAACTGTTTTACTTTTCTGGGTTGTGTACAGAATTTACTATTACTATAAATACGATATATTTGAAGTCATTAAAAATAATCATGTTTAGATAAACAATTAACAATGTAGATGAATACATTGGTACAATAGTATAGTACCCACGTGGGAAGGAAAAACAAAGAATGTCTCAGATAATGATTATTGTCAACCAAGGCGAAGCCGAGTTTTAGGGATTCTTTATTTCCTCTCCTGATACGTATATGATTTCAGATCGTCCGAATATTTTCTCCAAGGTGAAGTCGAGGATGACAAACGGACGATCTGAGGCTTCTTAACTTGCGGCCATGGGTCGTACACGATTTTTTGTGTCCCTGTGGTCAGAAAGAGAATGTTCCTGTCCGCGTAGCGCCACCGATATTGTAGAAAAAAAATTCAATTCTTGATATGTATAATCATGAAGGAAGTTGTAAAGTAAACCTATATTATTTGACGTGCTTGTAATGTTTTATTCTTATACGTTACGTATGCTGACATGAACGCCTTATGTGCACGCTCGAATACAACTCCAATAATTGTATCTTACCATCTCCTTTAAACTTAATATTTTTTATTATATATATTTTATAAGTATATATATTTATTAAATATATTTTATATCATTATATAAATAATATTAGTATCCATTGTACAATTTTAACAGGAGATTGGAGGATATATATCTTCTGTACTTGGAACGAAAAAACCAGACGATTGGTCTAAAAAGTTGAGGGCGATAAAATTATTGTTGGAAAGGAATCTGAATGAAATGTAAGTGTTAATCATTGTAATTGTAATTGTAGTCATGAATATGATAATAATATATTCATCAAAATATTGTATCCAGAATTTTGATATACCCCGCTCCTCCGATTCGAGGCGGAATATCAATATATTCCCAAAATATTGAGTGTCTGGAAAAAAATGTGTACATTAATAATGCAATAATCAATTTCTATTTGAACTTAATATATTTTGAATTGATAAGCAGTGCAGATCGTGACAAGACCCACTTTTTTGACACTTGTTTTTATACCGGGCTACGCAACGAGTTGATACAGACGGGGCGATCAAAAATGTGCCTCAATAAATGCAACCTCTTAAAAAAAGATTTTTTTTTCATTCCAGCAAATGAAGGGTAAGTTTTTTTTTAATTCTAACTAACAACACAAAGCTACGTGACTGTAACCTTTTATTCATTACTTCATTGGCTCCGACTGGTCCCATGATTTATTAAGAGCAGTGATTGAGGAATAATTGCTTTTATTGTGCTTGCGTTGACATTGTATTCAAGGGGAGTTGGTTATAGGTTGTTTTTGATGAAAAAAATTCTCGTTATGCTTTAAGTCGGTTATTGTCCGCAACAATTGCATAAGAACGTCTTCCCATAAATTTTAATTTTATGAACGCGACTGCTATTGACTGCGATGCACCTAGTTTTATTGTTTGGAAGAATTATTATAAAAAGTTTACTGCATGATAATATGTATGATTATCTACATTATATAACTTACTAAAAAACGTTAATGTTAACTAGAATATGATGCAATAATTGTTTATTTTTTGTAAATGCGTAGGACAGTTAATACAGTCTTGTTTAAAAATATCTTATGAAATTCCTGATAATACAACTATGACAGATTATCACGTGCCTAAAGCCTTGTCATTAGTCGTACGATTGGTATGGGCATATTATGTGATGTAATTGGCACAATTAGTGAAAAAACAATGCCTGTCAAGCGTAGAAATAACCGAAATTAAGTAACTGTACTCTTATATGAAGAAAGTTCACAATAATACTCTGAATAAGTTTTGTGTTTGTTCTGTTGCAAAATAAATAATTTGTGATAAAACGGATGAAAATGTGGGTAATTGTTTGCAACGACACAACATGAGATATTGTATGTAAATTTTTGAAAATCAACAAGTAATTGAAAAGTGTTAGATTCTTTTTAAGCAATGTGATTTCTTAAGCAATCTATGGAAACTTATGAATACAAGACATTTTAAAACGAATTAATGAAATCGCGTGAATGGCGTCTAATATAACTACTCTCAGAATGTCTTCAGATAAATTTCATTCACTTTGCATTGAGCAAAAATTTCACCAGAACCCAGTGAAAAAGTCACTCGCACAGTGGGTGAATTTCTCTCGCTATGCTGGTGAATTTTACTCATATCAAGTGATTATCACGCACAGCTCCGAGAGACTCTTTTTTTTTCAACCCGCAAAAACACAAGTGTTGATGCTTTTTTGTTAGATACTTCTAATTTCGAAGAATAAATTATCCGTTCTGAAAAGTTCTTGGATACGAAGAAGTGATGGATAATGCAGCTCGGGAAAACAATTTGTGACCGAATTTTTACCCGATTCGCGTGAAATTCATCCGAAGAAATTTAGAGAGTAATACTTGTAGTAAAAAACAAAGTATCCACGTAAGAGCATCACTGTAATGTGTTAAGAATATAAAAAAAAAAAATAGATAACATGCGTGTATGTATGTATATTATGTGTATGTATGTGTATGTACAAGAGCGCCTGCACACTAGCGCCAAATTCACTCTGCAACGCGGCGGCGAGCAAGTCACAAGTCGAACAGTCGTGCTATTATTCGTTGAGTTGAGATTTGCCCTACAGCATTTAAGTTCATTGTATTTCTTTAATTCCAACTTATATTTGTTTTTAAATTATATGTTTTCCTTTTTTTTCATAATAAATTATATTATTATTTTATTCTAAATTTAAATAAAGAAAAACACGGTGTTGAACTTTATTCATTAGTAAATCAATCCTGACAAAAATCCCCGCCAGTGTCACTCAATATTATATAAAAAAAAAAAAATAACATAACAAATTCAGAAGTGGGATAAATAGTGTAGTGACACGCTATAGGTGACTGTGAAATAAAAAAAAAAAAAAAAAAGGGTGTTTTCAAGATGTCAAACGAGGAGAGGTTACAGGAGGAGCTGAAGAAACAGAAGGAGCTTTATGAAATGGAGATACGAAAACTGAAAATGTCTCTATCTCAGCAACAAAAACATTAAGATCTTGATGAGGCTGGAGGAGGCTCACAAGGAGATGCTGCTCAAGGTTTTTCAGAGGCGATGGCAAAACTCTGTAAGGTGATTGAAAATCAGACGCAGCTTATTGCAACCAGTCGAGGAGGAAACGACTCGGGACAGCTTCTCTCTCTCGTAGGCGTTCCGAACGTAATTAAAGAATTCTTTGGAAATGAGGGACCAGAGCGTGCCAGAGCATGGCTAAAAGACATGAAAAGTGCCAAGGAGCTATATGGTTGGAATGATGAAATGGCGTATACAGTTGCTAAGTCGCGTTTGCGCGGAGGTGCAATGAAGTGGCTAATGACAAAGACAATTGACAATTTTGAGGCTTTTGAACAAGCATTTACCGGTGCTTTCATGTGCAAACGTTCACGCAGTGAAAAAATGAAAGTTTTGCCAGATTATATACTCGATAAAGTGTGGTTATGTCAAGGAGAGTAATACTTGTAGTAAAAACAAAGTATCCACGTAAGAGCATCACTGTAATGTGTTAAGAATATAAAAAAAAAAAAAATAGATAACATGCGTGTATGTATGTATATTATGTGTATGTATGTGTATGTACAAGAGCGCCTGCACACTAGCGCCAAATTCACTCTGCAACGCGGCGGCGGGCAAGTCACAAGTCGAACAGTCGTGCTATTATTCGTTGAGTTGAGATT
Source organism: Copidosoma floridanum (assembly GCF_036245765.1). NCBI lineage: Eukaryota > Metazoa > Arthropoda > Insecta > Hymenoptera > Encyrtidae > Copidosoma > Copidosoma floridanum. The sequence goes on along the minus strand of NW_028321910.1, from coordinate 4,719,721 downwards.
TGCCCTACAGCATTTAAGTTCATTGTATTTCTTTAATTCCAACTTATATTTGTTTTTAAATTATATGTTTTCCTTTTTTTTCATAATAAATTATATTATTATTTTATTCTAAATTTAAATAAAGAAAAACTACGGTGTTGAACTTTATTCATTAATAAATCAATCCTGACAAAAATCCCCGCCAGTGTCACTCAATATTAAATAAAAAAAAAAATAACATTACAAATGTAATATAAATAATGATATGAACTTGGGTATAAGCTGATTATAAAACTACAAGGCAGTGGGCAGGATACGATAAATCAGTCCCAAACTGCGGTAAAGTTTACTGCAGTACGTGAATGTAAGATGTAAACAGTTTTGTGCACACGGTAATTTTATTTCAGATTTCATTGGCTTTTGGCAGTTGTGTGTTACCCTTATATGCTGGAAAAAACAGAAAAAAAATGTCGTTCGAAAATACCTCTCAAGCGCCAAAAATTACGGAACCTCGCCCTTGAAAACAGCACAAAAGAAAACGTGAGTAAGCACCTAACACATAGTATCTGTGAAATCATTGTTATGTCTTGAAAAAAGTACATCTTACAACGATCTAGCATTAGATGTGTATGCATAATCCACGCATGAGTATGTTTGCAGAAATTAAAACATTTACTGCAAGTATTTTTTTTTTCTCAGTTCAAGTATTTTAATATTTGATTCCATGAGAAATTATGGCACTGAATCATTGAAGAATGTGGTTCAACAGTATTTGAAAACAGATTTATTAAAAACAAAAGAGGCTGGGAAAAACTACAATTGAAAATTGTTGAAATTATTGTGCCACAGCAGAAAAACTCAACTGACTGTGGATTGTATATGTTGAAATTTGCAGAATCTTTTTTTTTGGTAAGAATAACTATGGAACACATTATTTTTTCTTTATTATCTCGAGCACTGTATTGTTAGTGAGGTGTAATAGTTTCTTAAAGCTTAGAGAACACAGAACAATGATTACAACTTATGAAACAGTACAGCAGTAAAAAAAACTTTCAGTGGTCATTTATCATGCCATTTAAAATTGTATGTAATTGTATGTCCCTTGCTTAAATGAGCGCTCGTTGTGCTTTAATAATTTTTTTTCTACACTTATCGTAACAATTTATGGAATTTTTACAATCTGTTACAGAATCCCATAACAGATTTCGATAACATTCCATCTCTCAGTATTTGGTTCGATGAAACTGAAATGTTATCAAAAAGATTAGAAATTCATGATCTGGTTATGAGAAAAGCAGTAAATGATTTAAATATAACATTTTAACGTCAAACGGAATAATGACGTTATCGCGAAATTGTCTACTAGTACGGGAAATGTTTGTCATGTGCACAATGTTGCAATAATCCATCGAGATTGTTTCTTAAAAATTGTTTTCAATAACGTCGTTGAGACTGATGAGTACAAAGAATTTCCAGAATTTTTTTATGAATGAAAAGTATTTTTCAATTTAATAAAGCTGTGTATACATACATATTATTAAGACATTATTATGATTATAATGTTAAGTAGTGGAACGATTAGTAAAAAATTGTTTGATGATTTAAGTAAGAATAAACAAAAAACGCTTATACCCTAAAATTTTTTTGTAATTTACATTTTCTAATATTAGATGTACTGTAATGTGGGAAAAAATGTAGAAATATAAATGTTTTTCATCATTGTTAAAACCAGTATAGAGAGTACAGTAGTAGGAAGGATTTACGTGGAAGGAATAAGTTTTTTTTCTACCATGGCCATTCTTGAGGGTCTGATGTTCTGTAGGTTGGAAAAATATTTTTCGCCTCAAAAATATGGACCCGGCCAGGGCGATCACAACAGTTCCTTGGGAATTGCTTCGCAATGATCTTCAGACACAGTGATTGCCCAGTGTGTTTTGTACCATGAGCACAAATGAGTACGATTTGTGAGCTTCAAGGATAGAATCGGATCACAAGTTAATTTTACACACATCATTGTCTAGTCAAAATAGGATGTAATTACAAGAGACTTATTATTATTTTTAATTTTTTTGTTTTCTACTACTTATATATGTTAAACGTACATCAACTAAATTACAGTGAAAGAGTTATGATGAAAGAAGCTCATTTTCTCAAATATTCTTTGTTTAACAATAAACTTACTAGTGTATAATATCAGGTAATGTGTGCCGTTGCTGAAAAACTTATTACATTTCTTTAGAGAATGGAAGTAAAAAGACTAGTAATTATATTCAGTATTAAAAATCTCGAAGCATGAAATACAATATACCTGTGTAATTTGTAGTACATTGAGTACCAAAGGCAATCAAGTACAGGAAGTTTCAGATCACCCGTGTATTGTCCCCCAAGGCAAAGCCAAAGGTGATCAACGAACGATTTGAGGCTTCTTTTCTTCCATCGGTGATGATTATAACGTTTTACGTGTTCAGGTGCCGAGGGAGTGAACATCATTGCCCACAAACCTGTAATTTAAAAAACTTTCGTATGATGTTATACATATTTTGAGGGCATGCAACCAAACGTTTTAAACCTCCATTTGTTGCTACGCTTAGAAATAGAGTAAATGTATTAGTAATTGTCTCAAAAATAAGTGACGTGCTAAGTAGTAAAAATTTTACCTTCTGAATCGACACAATATACACAATACATGTCTGTACTGGTTTATGAAGTTAACACGCATTCTTTTATGAGAATGAAGTGCTTGACATAGTAGCAGTTGATTATTGAACGCATCAATCCTCTGCAGTTTAAGTCTTACATCTTAAAGCCAGAGATTAGTAGGGAGATTGCTGACTGCCATGCTACGGAATGTGCCCACTTTTTTCCAGTGGTTCAAGCACCCTGCCGTGGCCAAGCGGCCGAACCAGGCGCACATTTTTTTTTTCATTTGCGAAGCACGGTAGGGGTATGAGAAGAGTGGATTCGCGTGGAAATGTCCATATAGGCGCACATTTTGGAGACGCGTGGAAGGGGTTTACCGAATGTGCGCCTACGAGGAGAGAAGTGGAAATGTCGGCTATATATAGCTGTATATATCTGAACGCACAGCCAAAGCAAGCGACGATACGAGTTTTTCTTTTTTAAGAGTCTTTTGACTCTGCAACCGAGTACTATGTATATATTTAACTGACTTGCTCTCGCTCTGGCTTCAATGTTATCTATAAATCTTATTCAATTAAATCGTGGAACTAAATGCTCATTAATTATATACACAGAATTTTGATTTCAATACATTATTTTTTAACTTTTCCGTACTCTTAAAATTCCCAAATCCATTTATGTTTTAAAAAAATTAACCACTAATTTATTAATTTCACACATCCTAACTGCTGTAAACTGTAGGACAAGCTCCGGAGGATATCCATGAACATATGTGACTTCGAAAGAGTCACCTTCCGTCCTTCGAATAGCTAAGATGGATAAGGCTTATGCCCCTTTAAAGATTCTTTTGCACTTAAGGGTTCAAATCCACTTCATGGTAGATTTTTTTTTTTTTTTTTTTATTCAATGTATCATTTTGTCTTAATTTCTTTTATTTATGTTTCGTTAAAAATACATATTTATATGTATGTAGTCAACATTTTTTTTCGGATACATCAAAACAAATTAAATTAATATTGTTACTTTGATACATGGCAATTCTATAATTTTATAATACTTAAATAACTTTTAAGGATTTTAACATAATTTGTGTATTCTAAAACTCCTAAAAAATTGTGAACATCCATTTTACGACAAAAAAAAGCTGTAGGCGGAAGAAAACTGATACTTTTACTACGATTATATCAAATATCATCATTACCAGTAAAGTTCAACTTACATCCAATTATACGTGAATATTTAACTACGTACATATATTATATTTTTGTGCTTATATCAACATTCCTTATCAATTCCTTGTGGTTATTGCGTTGACAAAATTCGTACTACATATATATGTACAAACATGAAAGTAGATTCTTTAGTCTTTATAAATAGTGCGTATTTTAGATTAAAGAGTCTTACAGAGACTGAACGAAGCTTTTTTTATTCAACACATGCTAGTTTCAACTACTTGTAACTCAGAGTATGGTTTAAAAAAAAAATTTGTATTCTGTGTACACAATTAATCTTTTTACCTATAATCAATTGTTACTGTAATTTTTCAGAAATAGTTACCAAAATTTTTGACAGTGCGTAAATCATATACAGTTAACAAAAATTATTTTTCCTCTGTTTGGAAGGTGGCACTATTTGTATTTTTATAGATAAATAACTTTACAAAATATTAAAATTTTACAATTGAAATTGCTCTTTTAACTATCGCAATCGATCAATTAATTTTACATCGTATGCAACACACAATGATTCGCATAAATTTATTCGATTGTTTGTAGTTAATAAGATAAACCATCAAAAAACACCTCTTGCCACACAACGCAAGGCAGCTAATTTTTTTTTTTTTTTTTGTAGTTATAGTAACAACCGCATTGTCGGTATCTTCAACCACGTGACATAGGTTGCTTTTGTTAAAAAGTTCGCGGAACTTTCACGACGAGTAGCTTAACGTTAAAATCTTTAAAATGCCTTTTTCATAGCTCTACATATTAATTTTTGAGAATCATAGCTGAATTAATTTATCATAAAGAAGTATGCACTTAAATACAGTAAACAATAATAGTTTTAATACTTCACGATTCTAAGAATAAACTGGAAAACTAGAATAAATAATTGGTCGATTTTTCAGAAAACTGTAGATTTTTTAAAGATTTTGCACTACAAATATATATGTTGATACTATTTTGAGGGGGTTGTCGTGGTACAGTCAATTTCAAAATTGAATTTTCGTGTTAGAAATGTCTTTGTTGTGATTATTCTTAACAAAACAGGTAAATAATTTAAAAATTAGGTCTATGGAACAGAAAAATGCCCAGGAAAGTAAACACAAACGTCAAATAACAAATTAACCTAACTTTCGCCTCGGACTGTACCACTATATACATAGGTATTCTAGTAACGTTGTAACTGGATTTGAAACTGTTATATTTTAAAAACGGTGAAGCTAGGCCTCCCCAATTTTAGTATACTTATTTCAACTATAATAAACCCTAACAATTCAATTTTTTAAAAGATTCTTAAGAAAATCTCAAAAGTTATGAGTAACAACGTGCATTTTCTGACAAGTCCATCTAAAAGCATGTGTGTAAGTGGCCAACTTCAAATTTTATTTCTCAAAAATGGTGTATCTAGGCTCTTTGAAATTTTAATGTGTTGTTTATGATACTGAAACATACCTATACAAATTTTTTCAGAAATTTCTTTTCAGAGTCTTCTCAGACTAATAGGCGTAAAAGAGCCTTTTCAAACTGAATATAAAAAAGAGCCTTTAATTTTTATTTCTCCGATTTTAAGTTGGTACTATATTTATGTGTGAATATATATAATTGATCTATAAAAATATATACATTACTACCTTAAAATAGAAGTAAAAAAATTAGTTAAAAAGGCATTGATATCTTTTTGTTGAACTCCTCGTTTTGCTCTCCAGTATAGAATAAATGTGTGGATTCGTACAGGGGTACGAGACCAACCGCGAGCTGGGTGAGGAGCAAATAAGAACTCAAAAATGTCGAAGAATAATCTTGAGCGACGTTTCGTTGGGCTAAATTATACCAATCGACGCCGACACCTAAGTGCAAGTGTACTTTTGTATAAAAAGGCTTTTTCTTTTAGTTTAAGAGGACTTTATTCTGCCTGAAAAATTAAAAAGGCTCTTTCTTGACTTTTACTCTAAAAAGACTTTTTCTTGCACTCACCCGATGGTATCATTGTTAAAAGTATTACGATGCTTTTCCTGCATTCAATATAAATTATTAAACTTCCTTTATAATCTACAGCCTAATAATATGTTTATTACAATCATCACCCTTAAAGGTAATTCATTTTTTTTTTGTTTTTAACAAAATACTGCGGTATTATAAAAAATGTTTGGTCTCAGAATCTTGCCGAATAAATTTTATTACTTATTCATCGAACTGTTTCATTCATTCTTGTTCTTCTGGCTGTCTAAAAATAAATACAAGTAGCACACCTTATTAAAGATTTGCAAACAATTTTAAAATATTTACAAAACTTTTTTGTATTGTGTTCATCAAATTTAATTACTGATTAAAATTTTAACATTAAGTAAATAGCAGTAAATGGGCGGCTTTTTTTGTCGTAAATAGGATGTTCAAAATTTCTTAGGAGTTTTAGAATACACAAATTATGTTAAAATCCTTAAAAGTTATTTAAGTATTATAAAATTATAGAATTGCCATGTATCAAAGTAACAATGTTAATTTAATTTGTTTTAGTGTATCCGAAATAAGTGTTAACTACATATATATAAACATATATTTTTAACGAAACATAAATAAAAGAAATGAAGACAAAATGATACATTGAATAAAAAAAAAAAAAAAAAATATCTACCATGAAGTGGATTTGAATCCTTAAGTGCAAAACAATCTATAAAGGGGCATCAGCCTTAACCATCTTAGCTTTCCGAAGGACGGAAGGTGACTCTTTCGAAGTCACATATCTTCATGGATATCCTCCGGAGCTTGTCCTACAGTTTACAGCAGTTAGGATGTGTGAAATTAATAAATTAGTGGTTAATTTTTTGAAAACATAAATGGATTTGGGGATTTTAAGAGTACGGGAAAGTTAGAAAATAATGTATTGAAATCCAAATTCTGTGTATATAATTAATGAGCATTTAGTTACACGATTTAATTAAATAAGATTTATAGATAACATTAAAGCCAGAGCGAGAGCAAGTCAGTTAAGGTGGCTCCAGCGCCTAGTGCCGTATCAAAATGGGGAGACTAAAAATTAATCATTATTTTCTTTAAAATATGGTATAAAATTATCGTAGAGACTGTTGTAAGCCATATTCTACATTTTATCTGTTACTTTAGTGAGTTAATATAAAAAAACAAAAAAGTTTTATGGTGCCCTAATTCGATGAACTGTTACTATACGCTCCTAAGTTCAAGAGTAGTTATACCTATATATATGTACTCTGCAGAATGCAGACAGCTGAGAGCTGTGTACTTTGTCTCCGATTATTTAAAGATTTTGTTCGATAACAAGACACTTTTCTCATGTCATCGAAAACTGCGTAACAATATATACAAGATAGTATGTTTTTTACACCTTACGGGTTGTTTATATAAGTGCAGCAGTAGGTTGTTTATCGCGTAAGCTTGCATTTCCTATCCAACCCGTCTTAAAACTACGATTTTGTAAGCATGATTTCTTACAATTTCTATCGTCAACCTTAATTTTTTTTTATACGAATAGAAAGATGGGAATTCAAAGAATATAATTCAATTTTATTAACCTCGGTTGGGTTATTTATAATTTTATCATTGAGCCACCTTAAATATATACATAGTACTCGGTTGCAGAGTCAAAAGACTCTTAAAAAAGAAAAACTCGTATCGTCGCTTGCTTTGGCTGTGCGTTCAGATATTTACAGCTATACATAGCCGACATTTCCACTCCTCTCCTCGTAGGCGCACATTCGGTATACCCCTTCCACGCGTCTCCAAAATGTGCGCCTATATCGACATTTCCACGCGAATCCACTCTTCTCATACCCCTACCGTGCTTCGCAAATAAAAAAAAAAAAATGTGCGCCTGGTTCGGCCGCTTGGCCGCGGTGGGGCGCTTGAACCACTAGAAAAAAGTGGGCACACTCCGTAGCATGGCAGTCAGCAATCTCCCTATAACTAATCTCTGTTAAAGCCTTGCATCTGACAACAGCAACCAGGCTTTTCTGCTGGGCAGTTTATTAGAACTTGGGAAAAAACATCAAATCCTAATCCTAATCTAGATTTGTAAACGTAGGATACTCCTAAAATTATAAAACACCACAAAGTAAACCCAGTATAAAAGTCCAAAAGTTTACAGCAGAAATTTATCGACAAACTTAAATAAGTAGAATTAAAAGATTTTGGATTAATAGTGAAATGAAGCAAAAAAAATGTATCAAAAAAAGAAAACTATTAATATTTATTTATTTATTTGGATTCTTAATGAAAATGAAATGTTCTCTTTTACTTATCTATTATCTAATTGACGGTTAGTTAATTCTTCTGTTGTCTGATGAGTAACACATATATACACATAGATGCATGAACTTCTCGACGTCGTTGTCTGACCTGATTGATTAATTAATCAATTTGTAGCACATAAAATCAAACGATAAGCACGAAAAAAAACTGTGTGCCGCAACTGTCACCGACAATCATAGAGATATTATAAATAGAGTAGGCAAGCAGCCCAGAAACACGTTGCCATGGTAGAAAGAGATGCTAGACCGAGATACCCGTCTGTCTCTCTCTTGGGCTTACGCTGATTGGCTGCTGCGCAAACGTATATATAGATATACGGGAGACGCGCGTTGAGCCAGAGTAGGGGGATGGGGCTCGAACTCCAACGGACAAGGAGTAGAGGGAGAGCTCCCCACCCAAATTTAACCTAAACCTCTCCCCCCTGGGGCACACCTTAAATATGCCATTCACACAATTTCTGAGAGTATACTCGATAGCTGAGAGGACTAATCGTTTTGAGTGCGCGAAGATAGTGGCTTCGAATCTTCGCCGATTTTTTTTTTTTTCTAATTACAGCCTTTAATAGTCGCATATAAATAATTTAATTATCAATTTAAAAATTGTAATATATATTTAGATAAAATTACTGCAATGCAACTATTAATCTATTGTGTACTCATGATTTTTTTCTGATCTTTTTTTATATGAAGTACAAAACAATATGTAAGAGAGTAATTTGTTTTTAATAAGGACAATATATATATAGTTCATATCTCAGTTGAGGTCAGAACCCAAGACAAAAAAAAATATACATACATACATTACTTCATGTTTAATAATAACAAACTAATTTTGTTACATTTTTTTTACTTTTGAAAAATATTTTGTAAACTGTCCTATCAATAAAAAAAAAAATTATAAAAATGTTAACTGTAGTTAAAATAAGAGTAAAAAAAGTTGTACGTATAATGAAACTAGGAATTTCGTATGATTTATTAAAACAATGTATGTATAATAACTTTATCTTTAATAATTTTTAATAATAAAAGTGTACTTAAGTTTAAGATAAATAAATTATTACAATCGAAGGAAGATTCTGTAAGAAAACATTTTATTACATGCATTAAATTAGAAGTAAATTAAAAATTTTTTTAAAAATGTTTTTCAATGAAAAAATGTTATAATGTAAAAACTTGTACAATAACAAATCTAACATCTTTTATTCGCCTTTGAAAATAGTGAGCTTATTGTATAACATTCTTACTCTATACTTAATGTCCCCCAACTTATCCGATTCGTGTTTTAAGCGTTTATCAATGTAGTTTTGTACAATAAGATGAATTAGTTTTTGTCGATGCTCGCATGCAGTTTGGTGATCATAATAAAAAAAATGATTTTTATCATCCAATTTGTGCATTGGAATAATTTTTAGTGTTTCAGTCACCAGCTTAAAATTAATATTTTTAGATAATAATAAATTTTTGTTTTGTCTTATAATTTTTTCGGTTAGTCGACAATTGTAATTTACATCATCGGAAGCATATTTCAATGAACCACGATTTTTCAAATCAGTCAATTTCGATTTTGATGAAACATCTCCATTTAACAAATGCAAACAATGTTGACAATTTATTTTTTTTGTTATTGAAAATACAACAGCTCCAGCAGTATGTTTCATTACGTGCTCTAAATACTCAGACTTAACCCATGTATCTTCTTTGGCATAATCATGTTCTATTATACTAGAGTTGAAGTGTAAATATTTTTCAACATGAGAAAGTGTAACTTTGTTTTCCTTTATGTTACTCGTGGCTTTTTCTACATGTGATTTATTTATCGACTTCAATTCATTATTATTACTACAAATATCATGCTTATTTTCTTTTATTTTTTCGACACAGCCTTTATAAGAAAAATTAGATGCCGTTGAACTTTCATTTTGGGGCAAACAATTAGCATTACGAGAAATCATAACGTCCATGTTATTCAACAATAGTTTTTTAATGGCAGATTGAAATTGAACGGTTGTTGGGTTGATGGTTTAAAGTCATTTTTAACAACACACATACAAACGTCGTAAATAATTTACGTCATGGATTACCGGCTGTTCCAACAAATAATACAATATACAAAATAATACAAATATATACAATAATACAAATAATTCGCGTTGTTAATAGTTTTCTGCTACGACTCCCTCCTTAGGACTCAGCTGTATTGTACAATGCTTGTATATATATATATGCGAAATATCCACAGCCAATCAACAGCGACGAAAGACAGAGACAGACGGGTAGCTCAATCTTGCATCCTTTTCTTTCGTGTCAACGCGTTCACTTACGGGACAGTCTGCGGCTTGCCTACTCTATTTATAATATCTCTATGCCGACAATACGTGTAAAAATAATAAGGCACATTTTCCATGTAATCCGTCTGCTGGATCTCAAAGTGCTACCAACAGTACTAGCTTAAAATGCTGCAACGATGAAATTTATGTATATAGTTATACTATTCAACATGCTTCGTATAAACATCAAAGATAGTATAACAAATTAATTATTTGGTAATACAAAAACACATTTCGCGTATAAAAACTATACATGGTCAATTTGTTACATAGCATTCAATCGTAAAGGGCTCTAGTCTACTGTAATAATCAATCAAACACGTGTATATTACTCAATTTTTGATCGACTGTAAATGTAAAAATAATAATTTTTAAATTATTTTATTATTGTTAGTATACTTATTTGAGTTCATTCCTAATTCTAAAGCATTTTTTTTAGTTATTTGTTATTATTTATTTTTCCTGATTTAATTTATTTTTGAATTCCCCGCAGTGCGTATGCCACTTTCGGGAGCACTGGCCCACAATGGTGCGCTGCAGTTACTCTCTCTGTAAATGTAATGTAGCCTTTCTCTATAGTTTACTCTATACCTACTGCTGAACGGTGGAGATCGTAATGTGGCTGTAATACGGGCTAAGCTGGGCTTTCGTTACAGCTAATAAATCATACTCAAATGATGTGGACAGTTGCAGGGGGAGGGGGGTTTAGTTGAATCATATGGATGTTTTTGCTGCGAGAGGGGTGCCAGTCAATATGTTTTAGTGAGGCAAAACATTTTTTTTATATTTTGAAGTATTAGATTTTAAATTATTTATACCTAACAGTTGATGCACAAAAAATTTATTATTTCATTCAAAGTCACTTCTTTTAAAATCCTGAGAACATTGCTAAACATGCTTATATTTATGTTTGAACTTATTATGACTTACGTTGCTTCGTTTGCTGTTATGATTGGTTCCAATAAATTGTCATTTTAACATAATAAAAACTTATTATGTCTTAATATTCAACAGTGATTAGTCAATAGATGAAGAATTAAAATTTTTTTTTGAGTATGTGGAAAAAAAACGTAACTTAATGTAACTTTGGGGAGGGCATTTAATTCTGATGTACACAAAGTTAGTACCAGGAATGCTATCTCGAAAGGGATAAAAAAATTCCTAAGAATACAAATTTTTAAGGGCTCTCTAAGGGGAACAACATAATTTTCCGTAAAGAAAATAAGTATTGAGGTGCAAAAATACATGTTACACGGATTCCTAAAAAATAGTCGTAATAGTTCTTGAAATGATGAAAGTCATTTCTCAAAGGCAAAGTTACATCATACATATCTTACCTGTCAATTTATTTATTGAATAAAACAGTTTTCAAAGAGGTTAAAACACGCAACCTTTTGCTCACAAGTTGAGGCCCTGAACTGCTCTGCTACGAACGGTCCTAACATAGCGAGTAATATAGGGAATTCGATTCCTGCGTCTTATGGTGTAGTTCGTAACTTATTTTTTATGTAAACTTTTATTTGATGTACATTAATTTGTTTGGTTTCATTAAAAAATGAATTAATAAATAATTTACTTAACAGAATAACTTTTTTTAAATTTTTTTTTCAGAAAACTTAAAAATTAGTATATTTTAGCAGAGCACTTTTCTAACGTATGAATAAATATTTTTTTGTATATATTTTATTTTTGACATTTTTAGTAAATAAATAATCGTTTATACAATTTTTCATATTGTTTCAAAGTTTTTTAAATTAAAAACAATTTTTTTGTACTGAACGAATACAATAATGACTTTTTATTGTATTTTATTCTTCTACAATTTTTTCATTCGTGATGAAAGTGATTTTTTGCCTTAAGGACGTTCTTCACATATTTACCGGGGGAAAAGTTCAGAGAAGTGAGAGAGACGCTAAAGTGTGCCTAAAAGCTAGAAATTGTTTTTCTCATATGGATGAACTTACATACATGCTTTGACACACACTTCATCCCTTCTTTCTCAATTCATTTAAAAACCAACTGGTAGGTTTATTTAAAAATTCGATAGGTTTATCTGAAAGTAGTCTTTTGTACCCAAAAAATTGGGAGATTTCTACAAATCATATAAATGCCATTTAACGTGATTTTTTCATAAGGTGACAGGTCGATTTTTTAAAATGTAACATATGTAAAAAAATAGTACCATCAAACCAGCTGCAATTTTTGTGGGTATTTTTTATGCTATTTCAATATACGTTCGACGTTTGAATAACATCTGTCAAAAAAACCTATGTGTGATGAACGTTCTGAAGAGACATTCACTGGCACGTAATACTACCCTAGTGAAGAAAGCTATACAACAGGATAGTTTTTCTTAATTTTATATATATAAAATTAAATTTTGGGTATTAAATATAGACTAGGAATAAGTGTGGGATCTTATGTAATAGATGTGAGCGTGATGTTACAGATATAACCAGCGTAGGCAGTCAAAAGTTGTTCTGAAATCACTGAAAGATTCGACGAAAGCACACACTCTTTTACTGGCCAGAATATATATTATTTTTATTGTAATTTGCCCTAATATATTGTCCGTAATCCCTAACTCATTAAATATTAGTTAGAATCATACCTTATCAACGTAGGTATCCTCATTCCCACGATAATGGGACCACCTTCGTAAACAATATGGTTTTATACAAGGTATTTTTATACTTAAAATTATATTGTTTGCTATATAATTTTATGAAAGAATAAATTAATACTTGTTTTCTATTCTCTTTGATTAATTAAAAGAATTATTTTTACGTGATTACAACCTTTATTTTTATTAATGATTTTGAGATTAGAAGTAACTAGTAAAGCACGAATAAATTTTAATATTAAACTATAAATAGCTATAACAAACGAATCAAACGAAAAAATCATAACTTTATAATGAAGAAAGCTATGTCTATTGTTTTTTCTTTATCCTTATTAGATAAAGTGGATTATTTTACTTTTATGGTAGCGAAAATTATAAAAAAAATTTTATTTGTCGGATACAAACATTCCATCCAGAATTGATTGTATATATTTGATGTCATATCAAATGTACGAATAGTATATTACATACCTATATAGGGAGCGAAACTAAAGTAAGTCTTAAATGTCGCGTATATAGTTGCCTGAGGCATAGCCAAAGATCACAAATAATGTGAAATCTGAGTCTTCTTCACTGAATTCTATAGGGCGAAAAAGAGTTTTTATGAATGCTGCACTTACAGAAGTAATTTTTGTCACGCGTAATGGGACAGAAGTACCTTCTTTCGGCGCAGTATGGTAAGAATTATTGTTATGTTCTGCATTACATGACCAACAATTCGTACATCTTATCTCGTTAGTATATTAAGCAAAGTCCTAAAAACTGTTGAAATCGCTAACCACAAAATCTTCTCAACCGATTTTACTGAAATTTTGCGTACAGATTCTTGACACTTCTTATATAGTTTCCGTATAGTTTTTAACATAAAAAAATTGAGACTGCAATAAGTAAGCTCCAAATTTTTCGAAAATACGCTAACTTCTAACGTTAGTTCAGTACGATATGCTAGGTTACGTAAAAGTTAATCCAAAGCTACCTGCAGTAGAAGTAAGAGGGTATGGTTATAATACTCTCAAGTACTAGCAGTGTATTATCAGTAGAGTTGTGAGTCGTGCAGCTGGGTATATCGACTACCGACGACACTTTTTTTCAATACACAAGCAACTTACGTCAAAGGGCCTAGCCAAGGGGGGTGAAACTGCCTTAGCTCTAAAAAATCTAAAAAAATTATGTATGAAGTGTACTATGAAAAAATTTTTTTTAATTTTTCCAGACCCCAATCCACTAATAGGCTTGCTGTAAGGCCTAAATGTCTACTTTCAAATTTTTAGAGATATCCCCGCTATTTCTCAACCGATCCTAAAAATTTTTTTTGAGAGTTGAGGACAAAAATAATTTATACTAACTAAAATTTTTTCAAAATTTTTGGTGCCAAATTCAAGTTTTGGGAAACGTTTGAAATATTAAAAATGGTGTTTTTCTGACAGTTTTATCGGTACTAACTCGAAAAAAATTAATATAATATCATACTCTATTGCTATGAATTTTTTCAGATTTTTTGAGGCTTGACAACCTGGACAAAAAAAATACCGTTTTTTCACCCATTTTTCTGCTCTAATGGCTTTAATATGCCTCAAATGAACTAAAGAAAAAATTGATAAATCATTTTTTGGCATTTTACTCAAATTAATTATACTTAAGAATACTTTATCAAGATGTATTTTTTTTGTATAGTTTCATAAAAAAGTAAAGAAAAAATGTGTATGATTCTTAAAGTTGAAGATAATATGGAAAAATAATTGCATAACAAATCTGTAGAATTTATGACACTTTGGTATTTAATAATACGGAATTTAATTAAAATTTTTTTCTTTTAAGAATGCATTAACTTTTAAACTTTTCAAAAAATTCTTAGTAGCGAATAAAAATACAAGAAAAATAATAAAAATTTATTATATCATTTTTTTAAATAAAGACAAACCTAAAGTATGTCTTACATAGTTGAAAAAAAAGTTTTTCATTATTTATTAAAATTATGACTAATTATATCTGATATCATACTTTGATTTACCTTATTATACACCTAATTTTCTGAATAAAAGACTCCTTAAAATATAGATGTAAATGATTAAAGAACATATTTTCATCTTTGTCACTGTCATCGTTAATTACAGGTACTACATTATGTTGAAGAAAAATTTGTGATAGTTTTTCAGCTGGTCTAATTAATTTAGACGGAATTCTCGCATTTGTTAAGTAGTGAATACTTAATTGATGCCACGTAAGAACAATATCTGATTGTTCTCATACTGTTTGCAAACTCACAGCAGTATCTCTGTATTGCACTGTATCCAATAGTATGTGGTATGTATAGTCGATAAAGCAATTGCATGGCTTCTTGGAGATGTGTCGCGATCGAACTTTAAACTTGACAGTTGAAGGTGTCTCTTTTAAGTATTCTATATTAATTTTATTATTTTAATCTATGATTTCTGCCAGATATGATACTGCTTGGTGTAACTAGTAAGTTTCTGTAAATAATGCTTCTAAATCTCTTTCGGTCATTTCTGGAAAATATTAAAAATCACGAGACTGCAATTTTAACAACTTACTTTTTCTATGGCTCCATCTTACTGGTTATGCTTTCTCAGCTAACGTATTTTTTTGTTTTCGTGACATTCTGCTTGCGATAACACTTTACTTGTGAATGATGTATGTGCATAAAATTTCTTACCAAATAAGTCATTTAAAAGACCTTCTGCACCAAGAAGCATTTGATTATCTAATTGATTATGGAAAAACTTAGACTTCTGACTTATTACACCATGGACTACTTCTACTACCCATCAAAACATGGTTACTCATCGAGAATAATTTGCTTCAGCTGTCGTAAGTTGTTTTCTTTGGTCTTTTAGCAATGGCATTGAAACGTTGAAGCCTTTTGATTCTAAATGATGTACAACATCTCGAAAGCAACGATCTAAAACTCAAATTTCACCCTTTTGCAATAAGTTCCTAAGACTTTGATAGTTTTCCATTTCACTTATAAAAATATCAGCACCATTTTTATTCGCTAGAAAAGGTCCAATCATGTCAACGATGTATCCATCTGTCCTACATATTGTAAAAGGCTTGACAAGATGAGTTTTTTTTTACCGGAATACGATTTTCTTTGATATTGGTTGTTAGTGATTTTCTCAGGTCTAATGTAGTACCATCTGCGATTGAAATAAGTTTATCACTACCGATATCATGCACTTTTCTAACATTAATTACAGTGTGATTATTAATGAGATTGGTTCTACAAACATATTTTAGCCCGAAATTTTTCGGTAATACATCTTTTTCAAAAGCTTTTAAGATAAAGGCACAGAAGTCGGGAACTTGTTGTAGTCGTTGATGCCCTGAAATAGATGAAATAAGATTATTCGAGTTGCCACTTCTTAATTTTAATAAGAATACGACCAAAGCTTGAGTAATGTTTCGGCATTTAGAGTCTCTCATGTTAACCAACATGTCACGCAATTAAATTACATTTTTTTAACTAAGACCAGTGAATGCTTTAATTCGCTCTTTAGAAAGTGTGAAATCGCTAATCTTATCTCTGAGTTCTTGGTCAGCTGACTCGCACATTGACTCTAGTATCTTTGATAAATCATGTACTGCAACTGAACATGAACTCCATACAACTTTTGTTTTATAAAATTTCATCCTTATAAGACTTTTTATTGAAAATGTAACCTTCGGTAATGTATATCCTTGCTTCAGAGAAAACTTGTTTTTAAGCAATTAATGGTACTTGTATTATATTAGAATATTTCCTACTTATACAGCAGTATAAATGAGTTGCAGTTGATCTTGGAAATGGTAATTCTACTTTTTCAACTTCTTTAGACTGTTTTGAAACGGCAGAAGCATACATCAAACCATCACTTTAACTCGACTGTTGAGACGATGAACTAGGCTCACATTTTTGACTTGCAAGATTACTATGATTTGGTCGGCTTTGATCCATTTCTAGTTTTATTTGCTAAGATAATTTTCAGTGAAAAGACGTATAACATTTTGGGCAAATTAAATCATTAATCACAATATTTTTTTAAAATAAATCGAGAATTGATTTGCCAGTTCTTTTGTATCCACTATTTTTTTTAAACCTCTAATCAAATGCATTATTTAAATTTGACAAGCCACACATTTGTTTGCCATTGAGTTTTCTTCAACAGACATGATAAATCTGAAATAATGTAAAAACGTAAAAACAAAAAATTTAACATCATAAAAGTTTTGTATTACTTTAAACTAGATGTTTATGTACTGACACATTTAATTTCATCATAGTACAGTAGTTAAAAAAAAATTTTTTTTTATCAACAATTTTTTTTCATTCAACAATAGGTTTGTATTTCGTTTATGTTAATGTTGAATGGACTTTCTTATGGTCCTTATTTGAATTGTGGTTAAAGAAAAATTCATAATATACACTATGTGCATGCAAACTAACAACTTGCAATCAATAAAAATAACTGACCGAAAAGCTTAAACATTACATTATGTAAAAATCAGCTTACAAACAACGCATTATATTTACCTGCACAAGATATTTCTAAAGTATATACGATAAATGCTGTATTATTTCCTATATATTGTAATTCGAATGTAAACGTTAATAATTAAAACTCCTACACCATCTAAAAAAATACTGACCGTCAATATTGGACTCACAATAGCACAATGTACGTCAATATAAGTAAGTAATATTGTAACTTTTAGATCAAGTAACAAAATAAAATGAGGAATTATACACGTGTAAGCAATATAAGACTTCTATGTACTTTAATATAAATAAAATTAAAGTTAAAATAAACTTTTAGTACAAGAATTAGGTAGATAAACATTTATTAGTTTTAGATTACTAGGTATCTCGATATAACAGTAGAGTACATAGCTGCATTACTTTAATTAAAATACTACTAGCGTGGTATCAGTTTTTAACATCTCTTTTCATTCTATTACGATAACAAACTTTAAGTACAATTCAGTTAAGAACAAATGAACATTAAGTTAGTAAATCATGATCTTATGTAGACAGTGTATGGGAATTCTAAAATTGGTACAATACACGCTGTAGAACGTTTACATAGCTACAGGAGTTACATGGATAATGATAAAATTTGTATAATTAATATTTCTGTGTATTCAATTTTCATCAAGATTCCCAATAATTATCAAACAAAACGATCTAACTAAATGACAAAATTTATCAAATTATTAAATGTTTACTTCACTGAAACCAAATTTGTTAAGTAGTATTCGCTCCGAGGGTTAACAGATATAGATAGGTCACGTAGTACCCCTCTTCAAAAAGTGAGGACGCTTTAGCATTGTAATGTACAGAGATGTATCAGAAATTGTATGTATGTATATTTTTAGTGGCAAAAACTTAACTGTGTTTCACATGAACATGTAATTATAAGTTTTACTTTATATCTAGTCGTTTTTATCACAAAAATTATACTTTAAATACAAGAAAGTTACAATAAATGTACTCGGATATGACGGGGATCGAGAACTGTGTGGACGATTTCATGTTATTAGTATATCTATATCAAGAACTAGTTCCTTTCATAGATACAAAACTGAGGTTAACTTGTTTCTTCGTACATCGTTTATACATCTTGGCTGACTTTAAACACTTTTTTTTAACGGGAAAAATCAGAGAACCCAACTGCGCTACTTTACCCCAAATTTGTACATGTAACAAAGCAACAATATGCGTGATGAGGCATTTTAAAAAAAAATGTCCATCCCAACAAGCAACAAGCGTCCTCACTTTTCAAAATCGTTTGCCACCATGCGAAGCACCGTTGAACTCTTTATTCCCACCATGCAAACCCTCAGAAGGAATACTAATAAATATACTAACAAGTCCATGTTTATTAAGAAAGAAGAATTTTAACGCTGGAGTACGATTATTTTTTACCGTAATTCACTGTACTATACCTTTCATATACTTTTACTTTCATTCTCAGTACAAAGAAATATGTTTATTTTTTATTTATATGGATATATGGTGCAACTAGACACTACGTGTTCTTTTTATTCAAAGTTTCACTAATGGAATTGGTTGTATAAAAAAAACAAGTGGTTAAATTTATGCAAAAATTGCATTTTTGCATTTATGGCACGACTGATACGAGTGCATATATAACTGTTATTAGTAAAAAGTATGTGTAAAAAGTTGGTACTATTTGGTGTAGGGTTGGTGAAAAAATGTACACATTCTCGCGGGATGAAAAAAAGGAAGCCTGAGAACACAATAACTATCACCCTTAACTTTGCATTGAGTGTCAATTGTATGTATTCTGAACAAGCTAGTATATATCGTTTTTTGCGATTTATGGCGTTAATTTCATCTTACAATTATAAATTTTAGTTGAAAAAAGCTTATATTTTTAAAGATCTATGAGTTTTACGTTAGCTTTGTAATCTGAAATGTAAATAAAAAAAATGAGTAAGTTAGATAGGTAAAAACGATTAATTTACAAACTTTTAGCATTCTTGCGATATAGAGCCCAAGTTTAATATTATAACTAAATTTATTGAATACAAAAAAGTTGTATTTCAACAAGACCTTTAACTATTGAGTTTAGCTTATTATCTCAAGTGAAAAACAAGAAAGTTGGATAGGAAAAAACGACTTTTTATTCATTTTACAAGCACTTTTCGGCTCATAGA
Source organism: Copidosoma floridanum (assembly GCF_036245765.1). Classification (NCBI taxonomy): domain Eukaryota; kingdom Metazoa; phylum Arthropoda; class Insecta; order Hymenoptera; family Encyrtidae; genus Copidosoma; species Copidosoma floridanum. Next base: position 4,699,974 of record NW_028321910.1, on the reverse strand, counting down.
ACGTGTGCGTTACATCCTAGGTAAAAATGTTTTATAGAAAAAGGTTGTATTTTAATAAGATCTACAACTTTGACGTTTAATATTATAATTTGAAGTACAAACCAAGTTAGATAGGAAAAAACTACGTTTTTGCAATTTATGAGCACTTTTTGGCTCACAGAACGTTTAAGTTACATCCTGGACAAAAATTTTAAATACGAAAAAGTTGTATTTCAATTATATATACAACTTTAGCTCACACAGCAAATCTCGAAAGTATCACATTTTAAGGTTACAGCCAAAAAACTTTTTTTTTTTCACTGAAACTACCGTCTCAAAACAACTGCCATTTTTTCTAAATGAGGAAACCTTACGAATTTTAAACCATCGCGTAAAACATGTAAGACAAAGCTATTTGTCAAATTTCAGCCCAATCCGACAAAAACTGCATGGGTTAATCAAAAAACTTTACTACGCCCATACATACATACGTACACCCCTAACGCTAAGGTTCGCGATCACAATTTTTTTGTAGCAAAATTTCTTTTACACATTTACAGTTTTAAAGGTACTTACACTTTTTGCTCTGGCACAAATATAAGGCACTCCTGAGTATCAGTCGTGCCTAAAAAATGGATTAGTAGAAGGGAAAAAAATGTAAAAAAATCATACATTTAACATTTCATCTCTTGAAACCAATAATTAATCAACTAATCATACTTATTATTATAAGCTTTAAAAAATATTAAAATCATATAACTACATATGTAGCAGTATTAAATTTATTCTATTGATAAGAAGTTTTCATATAACTTATATCACATACTTCGTAACACTTTCAAGAACAACAATTTTTAACAAGTTTTTAAGGTTAGAAAACTGCATAACGTAATTATTTATACTTGAACTACTTTTGGTTACCTGTATATTATCATTAAAAAAACCAAAATGATAAATCCAGATGAAATGAATCCCTAATATTTTATTTCATAAGGTTATGTTTAGTTTATGAGATTGTCGAGTTTTTACGAATTGATAAATTAAGATCTGATCAAATCAGTTCTATTACTGCAACGGTCAATATTTATATCTGTTTCGGTCAAAACAAGGTCCCATCGCATTATACCCTTCTCTCTCCAGCCTTTTCCGTACGCGTAGGTGAGTGCGGACGGTGGGCTGGCACTAATCGCCCTTGGACAGTAAATCTGCTAAGCATGTAGATGACAAAACATGGTTAAAGAATGAAAAATATAAGTTTAAATATTATATAATGAAAGTATTTAGTTACATACATCTTTTTAAATAATGATTTGCACGTACCTGTTAGTGTAACTGTTATTCAGCGTACACTTAATTCTGATTGCAAATGATTTTTCACGTTATTTTCATCTTGACAAATCGTAGAAAATTTTTTTTACTTTTCTTTGTAAGTATATATTTATGTTGATAAATAATTTTAAAATATAAATAATTTGAGTAAATGTGCCAAAAAATAATATATCAATTTTTTTTATAGTTCATTTAAGGCATATTAAAACCATTATAGCGAAAAAATGGGTGAAAAAGCGGTTTTTACTTTTTCTATCCAGGTTGCCAAGTCTTAAAATATTTGGAAAAATTCATAGCAATAGAATATAATATAATTCAATTTATTACTTTTTTTCGAGTCCATACCGATAAAACTCTCAGAAGTACGCCATTTTGAAAACTTCGAACGTTACCCAAAATTTGAATTTGGCACCAAAAATTTTGAAAAAATTTAAATAATTATGAACTATTTTTATTTTTTATTTCTAATAAAAATTTTTTGGATCGGTTGAGAAATAGTAGAGATATCTTTAAATAACCGAAATTCGCCATTTGGAGCCTATAGCGAATCCATGAGTGAATTGGGGTCTGTAATAATTTTCAAAAAATTCTTTTTACTGTACACTACATACATGCAATTTTTCGATTTTTTAGAGGTAAGGCAGTTTTACCCCCCTTATTTGGCTAGGCCCTTTAATATGGATGCATCAAGTGCCACATATAAAAGGTGTTTTGGACGCTAACTTCTCCAGCATAATAATAGGAGACTTCTAGCCAGAGTTCAATGTGCTTTACCAATTTGGGGTTTCGTAGTCATTCTGAAAACTAACTTTGTGCTACCTAAGTAGATTTTGCTACAATATCCAAGGGAAACAACCCTGAGAAGTTTGGGCAGCCACTTTGGCTCGTATATTAATACACAGAATAAAGCAAACATGAAAGTACTTAGAAAGCGCTAATCACGTGTAACATAAGTAGTATATATATGTATATATATATATTTAATGCACGCGCATGCTCAAATACGTAATAATATTAAAAAGTTTTCTGTACTAATATCAGATTCTTAAAGACCCATTAAAATTAGGTGTACTCAAGTTTTTCAGTTTTTTTTATGCTAAGTTAAAAGTTTCACTTTTACCAGGGGTCTCGAGACCCACATCTAGTTTTTTTTCGCCACTATAACTATAATACTATGAAAGCTTGAAAATAACATAATTCCAAAGTAATAACGGTACGGAAGTTGACTTTTTTTTTCAGTTCATTCGTTACATTAAAGCTTAAAATCTTACTTTGAAAGTGTGAAACGCACATTTAATCTACACGAATCCCTTCTACTGCTGCGTACATAAAGATATCCAAACAGGACTTTTGTACACGTAAAATGTGCTGCTTACACTTTCAAAGGTAGGTTTTAAGCTTCATGTAACGATTAAGTTGACAAAAAAATTAGTTACAGTACCGTTTTTTCCTTTTTGATATTTTATTTTCCAGCTTTATTTGTGTGACAATTGTAAGCGAAAAAAATATAAAAATAGATTTTTTCCTACAAGGCCTATGGGAGTTTTCCTCAATTTGGCTACACATATTACGAAACGCACCTGACGTTTTGGGATCCCAATGATGTATTTTGCCGAGGCAATTTATATGAGCAAGCATCGACTGAAAACTCACGAAAGTAAAAAGTTTAAATGTAGCAAAAAAAAAGTCACAAAGATTTGGATGGTAAAATTGCCAACGTACTTTTTTGGCTAGAAAGAGATTTAGTTTGAAGACCTGGTCAAAAAGGTGCTTCATTTAATTTCTACATACAACAATTTTTCAGCAAACTTTTAGTGTTGGTTGAACAATAAGTTGCCTTGGTAAAACTCGTTATGGATAGGAAATATCGATAAATTTAACTATTCGCATTAAAACTTTTTATTTTAATACATTATTTTATTTAATCAATTCAGAATATACATATTTATTTATGGTTAATACAAAAATCTATCAAACTATATCAAGCATCCACTAAAAAATAAAATACTATGAAAGTTTTCATGTATACCTTAGATTTATTAGTCCTTAAGAAAACTCAAAGATTTTGACAAAAATCTTTGTTTTTTTATCAAATTCATATCCAATCCATCAGCAGGTGAAAAATTTTTCTATCGTTCCTGATAAACTAAAATTCTTAATCCATTCTCGAAGGTATTTCTAGTACACCATCTGCTCAATTACAATAAACAATTTTTTATATACCCTATTATATCGCGTTTACAACTTACATTTTTCAATTAGGGCACTATCTATGGAAAAAAAACTTCAATTACTACCACAGTAAGTCATAAAATCAGTACACATAACACTGAGATATCTGCAGATTCCATTTACATCGAGTCCTTAGCCCAAGATAGTACATCTTAAAATAATCATTTGTACTCCTGCAACTTAAGTACGAGTGGCTGTACATAATGGGTAAGACGCGCGCAGCACAGAAAGCCTTGGGTATAAGAATATGGCCGGCCCTGATGAACTACACCATCAGTTTGTATTAAACCGCTAGGATGTAGGGCTTGGCTTCCAGCATATGTTGCCAGTTAAATAGAAACTCAAGTTTTAAAAATAAAAATAAAAGAGATCAAGTATACGATGGAGACCAAAAACATCGTGGATATACTCTTGTGTTTCATATACACACTTATTCTATCGTAGCTGAGGGATCTTTCCTTCAGGTATTTTTTTTCATTTATTTAAATATACCTGGTTATGAAGTACATTTTTGGAGTTTACGAGCAAACTGCCAATTATTTATTTTTTTAATTGATAATTTTTTTTGACTGATAAATGAAGTTGCATGTGTACTGGGGGCTGAACCAGAAGACTAACCCCTCAAGATTATGCTATCATATAAAAACAGCAGTAATCGGGTACAATGAAGGATTCTTAGGTCATTTGCCGTATCCTAGGCAAAGAAGAATCATTTTTAAAAGAGGCAGTAAGATTTTATGCACCAAAAATATGAAGAAAGTATTTTACAAAGATATTCATCCCATGTGTACATGGAAACTTTTACCTACAGGTACTACCCCACAACCCACCGCTGTGATCGATTGCCATCAGCCTAGCACTAGCTACTATTACTACCACTACCACCACCAGCACAACTACTACTACTACTACTACTACTACTACTACTACTTCTAATACTACTACTACTACTGCTACTACTACTGCTACCACTACTACCACTACTACCACTACTTGTGCTACTACCACTGCTACCACTACTACCACTACTACCACTACTTGTGATACTACTACTACCACCACTACTACTACTACTACTACTACTACTACTACTACTACTACTCTACGACTACTACTTCTACGACTACTACTTCTACTACTACTACTACTTCTACTACTACTACTACTACTACTACTACTACTACTACTACTACTACTACTACTACTACTACTACTACTACTACTACTACTACTACTACTACTACTACTACTACTACTACTATTACTACTACTACTTCTACTGTACGCATGCTCACACCATGACCACCACCACAATCATCCATCCATCGGCTATAACCTCATAGACCAGGCTCAAACAGAGATGAACGGAGAAAAATTGTTCGTACCCAATTTTTTCGTGCTTTTTTGTTTAAAATATAGAAATGTAACTAAAAGTTCACCTTGCCACCCAAGAATAAGGTCAGGTATTGTTTTAACATTTTTTTTGTAAACAATTTCGTCAAAGTTGTTTTTTCGATTTGAAAATAAAATCTCTGATTGTTTGGCACATTTTAAACAAAAAACCAATGGAATGTATATACCTAAACTCCACAGTTTTCGAGTGAAAAATTCCTAAGCTTTCAAAAAATGCATTTTTTTTGGATTTTCGGGGCTTTAAAAAAGTGCGAATCAAACATGTTTCCATATGTTACAACGTGCGATCATAAGCTGTCAGTCCTCCTCTACAATCCCTAAAAAAGAAAATGTCGAAAAGTTGATTGGGAAGACTGTTTTTCGCAATAAAAGTTTATGGCGTTTCAGCGCGAGCTCATATTTATGTAAGTGTATACCTATATTTGTTTACTACACGCTGAGTCACAAAACGTATATATCTGAAAACTTATTTGAGCCCGTCAGATCAAGTTTACCTTACAGTTTTTATAATATAAAAACTATCTTTATTTTCATCTCGATCATTACTCTTTCCATGAGTGATAACTATTGAAGCAAGTATAGTTATGGTATTATCAATATCTTGGAGAAGTTTAAGTTTGTATGCGTTAATCCTACTGTAAAATACAAAACTTGACGATAAAAAAAGATTCTTTAACTTTGCCAGTCACAAGTTGTGTCATTTAAAACTTTTTTTCGTTATAATTCTACAGGCGCATTCTGCGCTATAAAGTAAACCAACGATTTCATAATTCGTGACCTTTATAAACTATGTAACAGAAGTGGATTTATTGTACTCCTTTTCCCTTACTGCACCACATCGCGCTCTGCGTTACCTTACCCTGCCACACTTATAAGATCACTATACCATAGCACCTCCCATCAAGGCGCACAGTGCGGCGAAACGGACTTTTTTGTACATAAATAAAATAGCGCTGGCTGCTGTGGATCCATCGACATGATTTTTTTTTTAAATTGTAGGTAAATGCGCAAGGAATACCTGAAAAGTGGTCCTGACCCGAAATAAAAATGTTGAGGGGGTTGAAACTATCCTTAAATATTGAAAAAAAAGGTAGAAATGACACGTAATTTCGTCTAACTTATTTAATTATGACTTAACATAATTAAATATAAACATTTTTACAAAAGATAGCAAGATTTTAACAAATCACATAAAAATGGGTTATAATAGGTCTCATGGAGATTGAAATAGTACAAAACTACCCCTAAAATTTGAATTTTCGTACTGTAAAAAATAAATTAATAGTAATTCTGTAATTTGGTCAATAACTTATTTTATATTTTACGAATTTACCAGTTATGTTGTAAGCAGGTGCTGGAAAAAGAACCGCTTAGCATTACAAGGATTGAAAGATTTTAGAACTTACCCCAAAATCGCAGAATAGTAATACAGAATAGTCAAATAAATAATGTTTCTCCAACTTTGTAAAAAATTATTATAGACTTTACTTAGAAGGGATGAACTACAAATTCGGTATAATAAAAAATGATTGGGTGATATTATGGTGCAAAGGGTAAAAAATTTAACAAAACAACCCCTGCAAGAGTTAATTTACGTATTTTTAAGGTCAAGTAAAGTATGTTTCTTAAAGCTTGCAATATATTACTTCTAATAACTAATTGACCTATTTTTTGTAACGAAAAGTAGATAACACCACTGCAAGGATACATAGGGGTTAAATTAATCAAAAACTACCCGCTCAATTGATAGATGCATATGTTTTTTCTCGCACTGCTATACTTCTGCTCAGATCGTCATGAATTGTTTGTAAGATAACTGAAAATGAATTTATTAATACCGTTCTCGTGCAGTTCATCATAAAATAATTGTTGAGCTGTGAACAGGTTGAAATTATACAAGACTTTCCCTGTCTTAAATATTGTTAAAATCATTTGAAGCACATTACTTCTATTTTTCTTTATTTGTCTGTATCTGTTATTAAAGAAGTACACTTATAAAAAATTAACCAGAAATTAGGTGTTACAAAAAGTGAAATCGTACTTCTCCACTATACAGGGAAAAGATATCGTTAAACAACCTATAAATAGGCTATTTTTTCTATGATACAGGTAACATAAGTACTGTTCCTCTAACCTTTTTTTACGTTACTGTCGAAAATGATTTCACCTGTCTTTCATGACAAAAATTTTATGAAATTTACTAGAAAGCTACATATGGGTTAATATGATAAAAAACTACCCCTATCAGAAATGTTTCCTTAGAAAGTATGTGGCACGTGATATTTGTGCAAGTTCGTATGTAATTGCTCTTATGATTATTGAAGATCAATATATCAGTAAAGTCAATGCATGATACATTGTCGAATCATTATATTAAGCTATACAGGCTTCGTAATATCATAAAACTACCCCTGAACTGAAGAGTTTTTGTAATGCTTTAAGCAAAAGAATAGTATTGCTTAAGGCTAGTGTATAATCATTTATAGTTAAGTGTATGACAAATTAATCCATAATTTTGGAACAAAATACTGCAGAGAAGTAATATTATGCCTAATGGGTGTTGGAGTATAATAAAATCATCCCTAACATTGCAATTTCAGAGATTACTTAGAATAAATTTGCAATTTATCTTTAAGTTGGTTTAGACATATTCATAAGGTCACTGAAGACAACTTCTCTTGTAATTTCTCGACGACATACTAAAAGAAAAGTAATATGGTGCTACAAAACAGTTAAAGTATAACAAAATTACTTCCGTGATTAAAGTTTTCTTTGACATTTTTATAGAAAGATCAATATTTCTTAAGATTGCATCATGTTGTTTTTAAGAACATATTAATAAGTGTCTTTGTGAGGAGCAGGTCCCTTAAATCATTAGTAAGTGCTACAGAGGACAAAAAATACAAAACGAAATCCAGCATAAATATTTTTTATGCAGAATTCTTGTTGCATTGATTATATTCTTTGAAGAATATCTACAATTATTTTTAACGTTAATGAAGACGAATACATCAGTGATTTTGTGACCAAAAGAATGAGAAGGTGTATCATTATGCTATAAAGAGGTTAAGTAAGCACTAATACAATTGAATCAAACTCTATTTATATTATGAATGTCTAATAATTATGACTCCTCGAAGTTTTTTATGATAATTTTAACGTTCCTAATTACAATATCACAAGCATTTTAAGTAGCTAATTGCCAATTGAGTTTTGTTTACGTGAGTTTATTTGAAAAAACATTTATTACGTCGAAAAACAATGTTTTTTGCACTTATTGGTTAGGATGTTTTAAAAACCTTACATAATAGAGTAATCGTAAGGTTAGATTCAAATCGGGTGCACCAGAAGTCCTTGTAAAATTATTGGTACATATCGCTTCAGCAACCTTCGATATAATTATAGATAAATCTACAGATAACTTACAAATTTGTTTAAAAAACAAAAATCATTTCTGTATAAGGGTTGAGTATAGCTTACTTTACCCCCGTACTAAGCTTAAAGATACTTTTCTGCAGTATTTGATCAAAAAATCATTGACTGATTGTCCTAACCGTAATTAAGAATATTTTAAGAAAAACTTATAAATACGTTATTCTTTCGTTTCGAGTGATACGAAAATATTTTAATTTAGGGGTGGTTTTTGATATGAAAAAGCATGTATAGCTGAATACGACTATTTGACAATGTAAAATGTATTTGTATTACTTATGGATTGAGTTTCAGTTATCATAAGAGGAAGTACATACAAACTTGAAGGTATATGAGGTGCAACATACATTATAAGAAAACATTCAGTGTAGGGGTAGCTGTGTATAACAACCCATGTAAAGCTTTACAGAAATTTTTTTAGAATTATATGTTATGAACTGCACGTTAAATCGTTTTTAACGGTAACGTAATAATATCTTAGAGAAGCATTATTTATTTTATCTTTGTAATACGTTCAATAGCCATTTAGAGGTTGTTTTGTTAAATTTTAACCCTTTGCATCATAATATAACCCGATAATTTTTTTTTTATATTAAATTTGTGGTTTATTCCTTCTTAGTAAAGTCTAGAATAATTTTATACAAAATCGAAAAAATATCATTTATTTGTCGAAAAAAAAATACTAAAAATTGCAATTTCCGGGTAAGTTTCAAAATTTTTCAACCCTTGTAACGCTGAACAGTACTTTTTCCAGCACTTGGTCACAATATAACTGGTAAGCTTGTAAAATATTACATAAATTATAGACTAAATCACAGAATTATTATTGATTTAGTTTTGACAGCACGAAAATTCCAATGTTAGCGGTAGTTTTGTATTATTTCAACCCTTTCAACCCTTGCACAGCTTAATATTTATTTCATAATGAATTGCACGACAATGGTAGTAATAAATTCGTTTCCAATCATCTTACAAACAATTAATGCCGATCTGAGCAGAAGTATAATACTGCGAAAAAGAACATATGCATGTATATGAATTGTGAGGGTAGTTTTTGGTTAATTCAATCCCTGTGTATCCTTCCAGTGGTGTTATCGCACTTTTTGTTACATAAAATAGGTCAATTATTTCTTAGACGTTAAATGTTACAAATTTTAATAAACATATTTTACTTGACCTTAAAAATACGTAAATTAACTCTTGTAAGGGTTGTTTTGTAAGATTTTTCACCCTTTACACCAAAATATCACTCAATTACTTTTCATTATACCAAGTTTGTGGTTTATTCCTTCTCAGTAATATTTATAATAATTTTTTACAAAATTATTAAAAAAGACACAAAATTATTTATTTGACACTCATACCACTATTAACTGCAATTTTGGGGTAAGTTTTAAAATTTTTCAACCCTTGTAATGCTAAGCGGTACTTTTTCCAGAACTTGCTCACAACGTAACTAATAAATTTGTGAAGTATAAAATAAATTATAGATTAAATTACAGAATTATTATATTACTGTACCAAAATTCAAATTCAAATCCAAATTTTAGGGGTAGTTTTGTACTGTTTCAACTATCATGAGACCTAAATCAACCTATTTTAATGTAATTTGTTGAAATCTTGCCATTTTATGTAAGAATGATTATATTTATTTATTGTTAAGTCTTAATTAAATAAGTTAGACAGAACTATGTGTCATTTCCTAACTTTTTTTTTATTTGTCAAGGGTAGTTTTAACCCCCTCCACACCTTCTTTTCGGGCGAGGACCATTTTTCTGGTATTCCTTGTGAATTCAGCTATAATTTTTAAAGAAAATTATGTCGATCGGTCTACAGCAGCTAACGCTATTTTATTTATGTACAAACAAGTCTGTTTCGCCGCACTGTGCGCCGTATCGCACTATCCCCACTACCATACTACCCCGCTACCATGAGAAAGAGAAAGAAAAATAACGCATGGACCTTTGCCGAATTGAATGGAGAAACAGAGGGTACTCTGAAAGTAGGATATATACATACAAACAAACACACACACACACATATACACATCCCTTTATTATATAGTTGTATTGATGAAAGTGAGTCTCAGCCCCCCCACTCCCCCTGCTCCTCGACGCTTACCATCAGCTTCACCTAGCTCCCCCTCCACTTCCCCCCCAAAAAATACTTTTTTATAGAATGTTTTACCATCTGAAATGTTATAAAATCTATGTAATTTAGTACCCAAGTCATACCTCATTTTTATGGTTTTTTAAGTCACTGATCATAGGTTCTCTGTCTATATTCTCCCCCTTACTCACTATATGTCTCTAAAGGATCATTATTTGTTCAACTTGATTGAACTTTTACATTTTGAATCTCTTTCTAGTCCATGTGTACTTAACCTAAATAGAAAATTCTTAATTAGCTGAGGACTTTATTTCCAAAAAGACAAAATTCAGAAGAAGGTATAATTAAAGAGACAAACACAATTAAGCTTTTGAAACAATAATTTATTTTGTTAGTTTAATGTTGTAACATTTCATGTATCGTTTTAACCCATCTGTTTTTTCAAAACCCTTTCCACATTTTTCAAATTTTTTTTTTATGGTTTTTATGAATTAACATATGTCTGTTTCAACGTGACGATATTTGAAGTTACATATTTTTGAATTACTGAAAATTTTCTCACTAAACAATATTTTGAAATTCTGATTTATTCTTGAAATCAATTTGAATAAAAATTCTTTTTAGATTATTACATCTTGATGAAGCAACGTATAATTGTCTGTGAGGGAATAAAGGTTATATAATATACAATTCTACGGAATCAAAACTCTAATGACGATGAGGTGCCAGTATTCAGTGTTATTCTAGTAATATTAGCTTTGCTATTTTTTTTTTGACCCGTTATTAATTCTGCTTCTATATTATGCTTAAATAATTTTGTTATTTCTTATCTTGTGCTATTACAAAGACCGCCTGATGTACTTAAATTTCTTATCAGCATTACCATAGCATTCATTCTTAATTTTAATTCGTGTAGTGAAAGACCTTTTCTGATGTTATTTAAAAATTCTATTGGAAAATCAATATTTATGTTATCATCTGCATTATGAACTCCTCTGTGAGTCGCGTATTCTGCTGTTGTGAACTCATTCTCAGCCTGTATTGATAATTACTCGAGTAATGTTGTTATTTTATCTACTCAATCTGTTAGTGAGAGGTTGGCACGTGGAGCGCGCAAGGGGGCGTTAGCCTCACTAGTATATTTATAATGCTTGGACCCCGGCTAGTAGCTCATCTTATGGTACACCCTTAACCACTGGCGCAATATCGCTTATTTTTTACCACCATGGTCAGAAGCACTCGTACCACAACACAGTCTCCTCATCATTCCTACCACCTTAGGGGGGTCGAATCCAATACTGGCCTATCCTATCTACTGAATTGGTTAGAAGAAAAAGAAATAAAATTCATAAAATTCGAAATGTGTTGTATGATGTAGTATAGTGTGGTGTGGTATAATCGCGTAATTTCGTGGTGAGAGGATCGGACGTACGTCACGGTAGATGAGGCGGAAGGTGAAGAATAAAGCAAAATGCACTTCTGTCATACTTTTTCTGAAGGCTACCAATGCGAAATTGTTGATTAAATTTCACGTATAATACGCCTATCAAAGTATAAGTTCAAAAAATTGTGTCTACAGCTAACTTTTGGATAAGAATGCGATTTTTAGATTTTGGCAACATTTTTCCTTAAATCTTAATGTAATGGCAGAGAAAATAAAAAAAAGAACTGTTTTTTTTTTTTATTTTCGTTTCCAAAATATAAGGTTTAAAAAAAAACGAGCCCACCTACGGTGGTGCACTGGATCACGATGCAGGTTTTAGTGATATGTAAAGGATAGACGGCTTATCTTACTAACATATAAATTGAAGTTGCAAGAACCGTTGAACTGCTAACCACGAAAACTACTTAACCCATTTAGGTAAGACTGTGCATACTGATTCATGATACTTCCTAGATAGTTTGGGTATAGTTTTTAAACTGAAAAAAAAGAACAATAATAGCAACAAATAAGCTTAAAATTATCTAAAACCACGCTAGCTTTTCACAATTTTAGTAAGATCCACGAGTAGGTAAAGGAGTAGAATCAAAGCTACCTGCAATAAAAGTAAATAAGTCTGGTTATTATACACCCGAAAATATTGCCGAATACCATAGTCGTACAGAGACAGTGCATCAAGAATGGAGTTGTGAGCCATGCAGCTGGGTATCCCAGTGACCGACGGCATTCTTCTCTAATGGATAAGCAACTGACTTCAAATTCCCAGCCGAACTACCAACATTAACAAGTAATATGAATAAAAGGCATTCTGAACGCTAAGGTTAAAAAAGAGCTCTTAAACTAGCTCCAACGCTTTAGACGTTATAGTTTTTCTCCTGATCAGTCTGGTGTAATAACAACAGGCCAGAGACAACTCCTCTGAGTTATCCAGTCAGTTAAGTTTGCTGGAAACTTCAGTCCAAAAAAAGCTCACCATTTTTTATAGGGCCATCAAACGTTGAACTACCTGGTTAAAAAATATATTACCACTGAACATAGCTGACAAAAACCAGTTTTTAGGGCTCACGCATGTTTAAACCATGCTTATAGTCACAAGAGGGAAAATTCAAAGGAATACTACACATGCTTTAAATGCATACAATTTTATGCGTCAAGAAGCTGACGCAGAACAATTACCAAGATAAAAACAACAGCGTCAAAATCGATGAATAAGAAATCCATTAAGTAGGAGATCAGCTCTCCATTAAAACTTCAACAGTAATAACTCTTATCCCTAGCTTCATAAAAAGGTAGAACAATTTGTATTTGTATCCATTGTGGCACTGAAAATAGAGAGATTAGACCCTAGGACTTTTTTGATCTGGTGAAAAAGTTTTAAGTTTGGAACAACTGATTATTTCGATATTTTTCATCAGTTTTGCATCTCTTCGGTTCCAAGAAATAGCCCTTTTTAACTATCATGATCTGGGACAGTACAAATCAACGCTCTTTCTGATAACAACTTTTTAATAGTGTAAAGAACGCACGGTATTTTCCAGCATCATAATATTTACTACTTTACTTCTTACTGCGAATTACTGGATAAAATAAATTGCATTGCATAAAAACTTTTTTATTCGGACTAAATGCAGTTCATTCGATTAAATAATAAGCTGTAAAAAAAATGAAACAGGAAAAACTATCGTGAGTTTCTTATGGCATATAATAATTGTTGGCCCTAAAGAGTCGTTAATTTGCACTTTCTCACGTTATAAGAAATGAAAAGGGCTGTTTGTCAATACTATCAAAATTTAAAACTGACGAAAATTGTGTACTTATAAAATTATTTTTTTTTAGTCTCAAAACCTTATCAGCAAAGTAACAGAGTCCTGGAAAAAAGTTGAATACAGGTACGAATTAAGAAAGGAAATTTCTGTTCTAGTGTTACTTAGTTAGTGTCATTGGTTTAAATGAATTGTTGAAATTTCAAACGTGAATGGAAAAGTTGTAAAAATAACTATTTATTGATTTCTTTGTAAATTACCGAATTAATGAAAAGTAAATAAATATTCTTTAATGTATGGAAAAGCTGCTGCTAAGAAAAATATCGTATTTAAGTTTGGAAAATAATTATTCAATTTAAAAAAAGCAGTCAATCGAATAAATAATTTAATAATTAATACAACATATCATAAAACCAAATCAATTAATAATTAGTAAATGAATATTCAAACTAAAATTCAGTTACGAACCACAGTATAAGTAGAAGAAACCAAAATTCTTATGTTGGAAGCGCTCGTAGCAAAGCAGGTAAGAGACTTGGCTCGTATGCAGGAGTCGAGGGTTCAAATCTCTTGGAAAGTATTTTTTCGTTTATAGAATTGAAGAGAAAAAAATTTTAAGTTTAATGAAATTTACTGTGGGGAAAAAAAATTGATTGAATGAAACATTAATTGCTTGGTGTGTGTGCTTTCATGGTGTAGTGTGAAGGCAAATATAAGGCAAATATAGATGCAATTTTAAGGTAAAAGTACCAGTACATGAACACTTTTTCCATAAAGTCTTTGTTCTCTCATTCTTATCGAATTTCTAAATTACATAACAACAAAACAGTCATTGCGCCAGTAAGTATATATTTTTTCCTATCAAACGAAAACAAAAAAGTTTTTCTAGGTTGCGTATACAATAAATAATTTAACTTTGAAGTTTCTAAACAATGACCTAGTAGATGAACAGCGTGTTTAGGTATTGGTACTGATACGTATTTTTGACCGAGTACTTGAACATCCCATGTTAATTAAATGGGAGAGAGGTTATGTGAGCTGCCTTCTACTGAGTTCTTTTTTTATTATGTATTACAAATAACCAAATCGAAAAACTTTTTCCTAATTTCATTGGTAACATATTATAAAAACTATAATGACTGGCTTGACACACTATTATTATTGATTAACAGTGATTTCGATCGTTTTTATGTGTTTGAGTACTGGGCATAGGTAAAACCTAATGGTACCAGTACCTGAACAGTCTCACAAGCCACCTCATACAAGTTGCACGAATAAATAATTTTTTTGTCGTTGAGTATAAAGACTTACTTAAATACAAATTTTGTTTTATCTAAAGAACGTTCATAGGATATCAGAAAAAATTTTTTTTTTATCCACTTAAATTGAAAATAGTTTATTCAAGCTGTTCAATCTACTGGTGCAATTTTAGGAAGTGTTCACGTACTGGTACTTTTACCTTACGCGATTCTTCCAGAAGAAAAAATAATACATGAAGGTTTTTTTTCAAATCAAACGTATGAAAAACGGTACAGTTAAACGATCTGCAATTTTTTGTGGGTATTTTTTGTGCTATAACGAATGCATGTTAAAATGATATCTGTCAAAAAAATCTATGAGTAATGAACGTTCTGCAGCGACGTTCACTGCCATGAAATGATGTAATACTACCCTATTGAAGATGAAAGCACACAGTTTTGTACTGACCAGCCTGTCAGCGCGTCGTGACATTATACATTGTGATTCATTATTTATTTATTTGATATTACAATATTTATTAATGCCACACCCAATTACCAAATATTATAGTTCAAATAATAACTGCACCACCTGCGATACATCGCACAGTACTATGTAAAATATCGTTCCACACAAAATCTTTGTCTTGGTTTTTTCATTCATATGTATCGTCGGCCACAGAATGTTACAGAAGTATAACTTTATTCTTGGGTACCCAAGCACCCACTGTCTACTGGTTTAATTTATCCATTACTGATGGTGATACAGGTGTTTAGAGTTTCAGCTGTTTTTCATCACAAAAATTTAGAATTTGTTGGTAATGCCATGGCTTTGTAGTCGCCTGTAGAGACATATACCTAGTGGACGGTCTGAATGTTTGTTTTAGTTGTTAAAACGATCTTCAAAAAGAATTTTTTTCAATTTTCGTTTACTAGGCCCTAGCTAAGCTTAATAATTTTTTTTATAACTATGATTACCTCCTAGGAAATTCACTGTATCACTACTAACGACTTTAAAGCCATAGCATTAATTTAATTTCAAAACATTTAGCTGAAAGAAAGCCAAAACTTAAAACTGAAAGTTGCAACTGGAAGAAGATTTGCAACTAAAAGTTATAACTTTTCTTTCTTCCAGTGGCAACTATAGTGGCAGTTTTTTTTTCAGTTGCAATTTTTTGTTTAAAGTTTTGGCTTTTTTTTATCTAAATATTTCGAAATCAAATTAATTCTATGGCTTTGAAGTCTTAGGTAGTATAGTAATACAGTAGACTGCCTAGAAGGTAATTTTAGTTGTAAATAAATTCAGTTGGGTTCAAGTTCTACGAAATCGAAATCAAAAAAGTCAAAGAAATTGATGAATGAAACAAAATGCAATGATAAATAATGGAAAATAAAATAAAAGGAAATATATAAAATAAAAAAATAAAAAAAATAACTATGAAAAGATACGAAAAATCAAATGGAAAATAATATGAAAAACAATTAAAAAATAAGATCAAAAAAGGACTGAAATCAAAAAAGATATTAAAAATGAAATGATATAAAAAAAAATAATAAAAAAAATGAAAACAAAAAAATTAAAGAAAATTAAACAAAAATGGAATGAAGGAGATTTGAAAAAAAAAAGAAAATTAAAAGAAACAATCCAAGGGGTAAAAATGGGTCATGGGATCCACGGCAAGAACGAAATTCTTAAAAAATGAGATGAGTGCTGAACAATAATTAAACATGAGATTTATGTCCAAGCACATTATAAAATAAAGAAACACAATTTTTCAGGTAACAAGTGGGTTGCGAGACCCATAGAAAGAACGAAGCTCTATAAGAATAAGTACTGCATTCATGTTGTTCAGTAAAACAAAAATTTGAAAAATAAATAAAATGAAAAAAAAATTAGTTCAGTACTCACGATGGTCAAACTTTGTGAGTACGTCATGCATAAATACAGTGCTCACGAAGTTTGATCATTGTGAGTACTGAACTAATTTTTATTTTATTTTTTTTTTTTTTTAATTTGTTTTCCCAGTTTTTGTTTTACTGAACTACATAAATGCAGTACTTATTCTTATAGAGATTTGTTCTTTCTATGGGTCTCACGATCCACTTGTTACCTGAGAAATTGTATTTCCTTATTAATTAACGTTTTTGGACAGACATCTCATGTTTAATAATTGTTTGACACTCATCTCATTTTTAAAGAACTTCGTTCTTGCTGGGGGTCCCATGACTCATTTTTTGTTAGTATTTTGGTTTTTTAATTAATCGATTGTTGACTTTGTATAAGTTGAATTTTGAACAAAATTTATCTGATTTATCAAACTATCGTAAGCCTTAAATTTTTTCTTCAATTTTTTGTATGTAGTTCACTAAGATAAACCATTACTGAACCAGCTGTGCATGTCCCAGTTTGCGAGTTAGTTTCAATAATTTATAGAATTTGGTTACGACCTTGTTTACGTGACTGCTGTCAAAAAAAATCGTTTCTATAAGAATTTTATGTTGAACTCAGGGAATTTTTTTAATTTTGTAATTTAAAAAATCTGCATTTTTGTCTTTAATAAATAATGCAGTGCAAGAAGATGACTAGGCCCCGAAAAGTAAAAAACTCATAAAAAGTACCTGGGGTGGATTAGATCGATCTTTTTCTTTTCACACAAAACGTTAAGTATCACGGCCTTCTTTTCTGATTTTAATTTTTTAAATATGTCTCATACGTCTAACTGTACTGCGAAAAAAAACTGACGAAATCGCATGATAATGAATGTAAGCGGTTTTAATAAATTTGAGCCAGTCAATAACAGATAGTTAAAGCTTTTGAATTCTCATTCAGAGGTAGTATTGAAAACTAAGCAGACTTTTTGTGGTCTGTTGACATTGTGTGTGAACTCTCAAATAAGGTAAATAACGAAATTTATTGTTAAAAAAATATTTATACGCTTTAGTTGCCAAATTTTTTTTTAAAAAGTCAAGCTATTTCTTTATGATATAAGTTTGAGTAAGTTTCATCTATGTCAAGTTTTCTTCTTAGTAAAGCCAGTCTATGGAGTACAGTTTATTTGGTGGATGAAAAAAAATCTTAGTCTGTTTTCCAAGGTACCAAATTCTCTAGAGCCATTCATATCTAAATTTGTTTTATTTTTGAAATTTGTAAAGTTCTTTCATCCTCTACTTTCATCGATGAATCAGAGTCCAAACTGAAGTAAAGTATTATAAGTTCATTGAGCTCATTAATCTTGGAAAAATAATCGGTATCGTTTAAAATTTCAACAAAATTAACTTGAGATGTGTTACTGTCTCCTATAAAATCGAAATAATAATAACCATGAATCGTCTATCGAAGTAAATGTTGACTTACAAAAAAAGTATCATTTTGTATTTCTCGGATTTCTTACGATAAAATAAGATCTATGTGATCTTGTCTTATAAGCATTGCTGGAGATTCATTAAGGGATTTTAAGAAAAGTTTATGACATGGGATGATAAAAGGAGACTATTAACAATCAAGACATTATTTATTTAAACAGTTGCGTTTTAAGTTGCGCCAAAGTAAGACGACTGAGACTATTTATGGTTAAATAAATGTCTGAAACCTTCGCTCTAATTTGGTCTATTATATCTGACCGAATAATAAAAGTTAGAGAACCATCATCAAGAAAAACAGTTATTCTTTTTGTTTTCCTCAAACCCTCGATAATTAGTGGAATAGCTTTAAGAAAAACTTGAAAATGACAACTTCGTTCTTAAAATACAGTATTGAAATTTTCCAAGCCTTGTCATTTTATCTTGATTTGATTTGATGATGACTCTATAATGGATTGAGAAATTTCCTGTGAGGATTCACTTTGTGTTTGATGTTAAAGCTCATGATATTTTGCCTACATTTTATACATGAGTATAATTTGTAATTTTTACAAAAATAACTAATTTTTAAGCAATTATAGCACATTTTTTTTAATGAGTCAACTTCCAACGCTTAGCAATTGGTAGTTTGTGAAATTCTCTAAAATCATTTATAATATGATCATAATTTTCACAATTCAAAAACATTGTGTTAACTGGCGTTCTTTTTAACTTAGTATCTTTAGTGTTTTTAGATACGTTTGCCAAAAACACAATTTTTTCATTTTTATTACTTCGATTTGAATGCTCAGATGCTTTTGCAGACTCATGCAAAAGTAGTAAAAGTACTCCCGCTGATATTGCAATTTCTGTTTTTTCAAATAAAAAACCAGCTATTTTATTCTAATTCAGGTATTTCATTCTCCTAAAAAGTGGCGTAGTGAATAAAATTATTTATCAATGATTCAGAAATTTTTGAAGTTACACTTCTATTGGAACGTTATGCTTGAGGGTAAATCAACGATTTTAGATTAGTGGCCCTTCGAAAAAGTATGATGGGAGTAGGTTTTTTATAATCCTCTCCCCTACGCATCGTCCCTTATGACTCACTTCTAGTCCCCCCTACCGTGCATAATGCCACCACACCACACCACGAAACACATGTTGATTTTTATAAATTGAATGTTTTTTAGTTTTTTCAACCGAGTCTTGAAAAAAGAAAAGTTTCCAAATTGTTTTTTTTAATTGTTTCCAATGAGATTCAAACCCATAATCTTCTGCCTACAATCTGAGGCCCTTACCCACTCTACTATGAGTGGTCCCAACATAAGAAATATCGATTACTGCATGTTATCTTGTTGTTCAAAACTTATTTTTAACTTGAATTTTTATTTACTGCATATTTATTAATTTGATTTGATTATCAATTACATTAATAAATTATTTATTTAATAAACCAATTTTTTTAGTTGAATGTTATGTTCAAAAACGTAGTACATTTAAGCAGAGCAGCTTTCCTATATATTTCGAATTACTCACTCACTCATAATTCATTTGTTAGTTTTACAGTTAATAAACTATCGTTTATACAATTTTTTTACGTTTTTTCAAAATTTTTCAAAATAAACAAAAAATTTTTGTTCTTAACAACACAATAATTGATTTTTATTGTATTTCATTTTTTCACAATTATTTTATTCGGGATAACAGGGTTTTTTTGACTTAAGGACGTTCTTCACATAGTTACCAGGAGAACAGATCAGAGAAGTAAGGGGAGCGCAAATATGTGCAGCAACGCTGGCAGTTGTTTTTTTCATGTGGATATACTTACATGCACCCCACAACGCACACTTGATCCCCTCTTTCTAAATTTACTCAAAAACCAACTTCTTGATATATTTAAAAATTTGATAGGTTTTTTTGAAAGTCAGTTTTTATACTCAAAAAGTTGGTAGAATCTACAGATCGTATAAATGCCATTTGAAGATTTTTTCTTAAGGTTAAATGTTAAATTGCAATTTTTTAAGATTAAACATAAATAAAAATGGTAAAGTCAAACGAGCTGCGTTTGACATTTGAATAATATCTGTAAAAAAACCTGTGGATGATGAACGTCCTGAAGGGACATTCACTGGCATGTACTACTATGCTATTAAACAAAGTAGTACTACAAGATGGCTGTGTCATAATTTTTCAAGACATAATTATATTTCGGGCATTAAATACGGACTAAGAATAAGTGTGTGATTGTATGTGTCAGATGTTAGCATGACGTAAGAGATGTAACTAGTACGTGTTGCGATGGCTTTAATTTAAACTTTTTTGATCTACGTTGTATATAATTATTAATTTATTAAATATTAAAGTAATGATTAAAACCAGACATATTTAACGTACATATATAGTTATTTCAACGATAATTTTACAGCCCTTGCAAACAATATAATTTTATATAAGGTTTTTATATACTTAGAATTATATCATTTGCCACATAATTCCATGGAAGTATAAACTTTATACTTTTGAATCCAAGTACCTACTATCCACTTGTTTCTATTATGTCAGACGATAATTCTGAACTATGCAAGTAACCAATACTGTTGAAAGATTTGATTGCAGACACAACATTTTTTAAATGGGTAGCATCTTCTACTAAATAACTTTTGCGTGCCTTAAGTCTTGGTGAATCTTGAATATTGTGCATAAGTTTGCTTAAAATCTATTATGTATTTCCGAATCTCATCTCTAATGTTTTCATTATTTCCTTAGCACTTGTTTCAAACAAACAGCGTACTTCTCGCTTCTCGAGCGTCTCGCTTTTAATGTACTGAAAGCCTGATTACATTTTCTTGATCACTATAATTACCATGTTTTGTTGATAATTGGTAAGCTTTTTAAATTGTATCCAATAAAGTGAATCGCCATAAAATAAAGGTAAGGATTTAAACGGCACTGTATTCACAAGCGTTAAATGATTGGAAATTAAACTAACCTCTCTGATAGTGTCTGAAGTGTTTCCAATCACATTTGTTAATCTATTTATGAAATCCCTAAATTTGAATGTTTTGCGCATACTATGTAATTGATAGTCTAAGTTTTCATTTAAATTTTGTTTGACAACAGCACTAAATATGCCACCTGAATGGAAGGGGAAAATTTCTTCGTTATTGTTAAATTCTTCTTGCGAAGACAAGTCAGAAAAACCCTCTTTTACTAAAAGGTTTAATTGTTGAAAAACTGGAAGGTGAGCTACTGAAGAAGCCTCAAGCTCTTATCTTCTCTTATCCTTCTCTAGGCTGCGACGTTGTAAGTTTGCTATCTCTAGAAGAGCAGCACTAGTGTCTGGATTCTCATTATAAAGACGTCGTAAAAAGCGAAAATGCCACTACAAAGACTCTTCAACAACCTTTGAAGATTGGATCAGAGGTTCTTGATCTTTGTTAAAATAAAAATGACCCACTGTAAGTCCGCCTTGAAGTAGGCTTAAACTTTTCTTTATGATTACAAGATTACATAAACAAGAATAAAAAATTGAAACTTTCCCAGTTGATGTAGCAAAATGGTATTAACTTTTTATGATAAAGAAAGAACAAGTTTTAAGGAAACGAATAACTCATCAATTCAGTTGATGGCGTATTTACAAACTAATCGCTGAAAGATACTGACGATTTTTTTTTATAGAGACAGAAAAAAAAATAAACAAAAGAGTCACATTATTGCCTTGGCAATGGCACTTGGTTATTGATTCGAATGAAAAAGAAGAGACGCATCTTGACCAAATGTTTGTGCACTAATTTTGATGCCTGTACACTTCATAGCTCCCTTCGTCTTATGAACTTCCTGAGTTGCGGAGGAGAGAAAAAGCACCCCCAACCAACCCTCATTTGATCAGTCGTGAGGTGGTCTTCACACAGGCTTCCTATGTATCTTGTGTGATGATACGCCTTTTCCTAATTAAAAATTCAACATTTGTAAATTGATAAACGCAGAAAATAAATGTTTACTATAAAAAATACTTAATAACTACCATGAGTGTAAGTATATATATTAAGTGACGCCATCCAACCACTAAAGTTGACCATAATTTGACGGGACAAATATATTTCGAAAATATTTTCGTACTCATTATACAGTTTAGAATCAAAGTTAGAGCGTCGGCATATCCAAGGTCTAATCTAACGCTACCTTGTTAACTCAGGTTGCAATAGGATTATTCGTCAGCTGATAAATCTAGTATTAAACTGAAAGCAAAGAGACCGTAACCACTAGGATAAGATTCACGTTAAATGGGATTTTTGTCATTGAGAAAGTAGGGCTGAATGCCAGTATCTGAAAACAAAGTATGCTAAGCATATACGTAGGGAAAGACAGGGTATATTGAGCCAGGTGATAAGAAGGGACCACTGAGTTTTTCAAGCTTTAAAACACTTTTACATTGAAATTATTTTTTTTGAAAGCATTAAACATAAAGTATTTGCCAGGCAAGAAAAAGTCAACAAAAATGTTAAGTCTTTCAAAAAAAAAAAATGTTTAAGTTTTGAGCTTAGATTTGCTAAGTGGCATCATGTTTGAAAAGCCTGAGACAACATGAGACAAAACTTGAATTGGTTATGTTGTGTGCATAATCGATGGTTGAAAGTCTTAATTTTAAATACCCATTTTTGTCTAAGTGCAATAAAAATTTTAATTTATTCATAGAGAAAAATGTAAATGTGAGGCATTCGTAGTTACAACTGGCGAAGTAGACAGTGCTCGTGTTTTTTAGTTCGTTGCGCCTGTGTGCATTCACAACAGCTTATTATGGTTCCTAACCAGTGTTGGGATATAGTTCCGTCCAGACTTGGGAATTCTCTAGGACCCAACCTATCTGACGTGGAAAATCACTAGATCGAGAGAAAAAAGGACCGAAGGTGACGCGCGAGATTCAAATGAGGTCCAATAACATAAGCATCCATCACCTGATGACCCAGTGTGCTTACTGGCCACTTTGTTAAATAAATAATTATTAATAACACAAGCGACTATCACCCAATGACCCGGAGCGCTCACTGGTCAATCTGTGTTATAAATAATTATTAGAATAACACGAGTGCCTATGACCCAATGACCCTAAGCGCTGACTAGCCACTCTGTTAAGTAAATAATTTTTAATAACACAAGCGCCTATCACCCAATGACCCAAAGGGCTTACTAGCAACTCGGATAAATAAATGATTATTAATAACACAAGCGCCTATCACCCAATGACCTGGGGAGCTTAATGGCCACTCTGTTTTATAAATAATTATTAAAATAACACAAGCATCTATCACCTAATGACACGGGGCGCTGACTTACCACTCTGTTCAATAAATAATTATTAAAAAACAAGAGATAAAGAAAAAAAAAAAAAAATAAAAAAATAAAAAAAAACAACAACAAACCAGGGGGTATAAATGGGTCATGGGACCCACGGTAAGAACGAAGTTCTTTGAACATGACGAGTATAAAAACACAATTTCTCAGGTAACAAGGGGGTCGCCAGACCCATTAAAAGAACGAAGCTCTATAAACGTTAATACTGCATTCATGTAGTTCACTAAACAAAAACTTGAAAAACGAAAAAAAAAAAAAAAAATAGTTCAGTACTCACGATGGTTGAACTTCGTGAGTACTGTATTTATGCACGACGTTCTCACGAAGTTCAACCATCGTGTGTACTGAACTATTTTTTTTATTATTTTTTTTTTTTTCGTTTTTCAAGTTTTTGTTTAGTGAACTACATGAATGCAGTATTAACGTTTATAGAGCTTCGTTCTTTCAATGGGTCTGGCGACCCCCTTGTTACCTGAGAAATTGTGTTTTTATACTCGTCATGTTCAAAGAACTTCGTTCTTACCGTGGGTCCCATGACCCATTTATACCCCCTGGTTTGTTGTTGTTTTTTTTTTTATTTTTTTATTATTTTTTTTTTTTTTTTATCTCTTGTTTTATTCATTTTTTTTTTCATTTCTTGTTTTATTATTTTTCATATTTCATTTTATTACATTTTTTTCGTTTTTTTGTATTTCCTTTATTTTTAATTTCTTTCTTATTTTCATATTTAATCTTTTTTTCTTCATTCCCTTTTTTTTCATATATCATTCTTTTTTTTCCATATTTAATTTCATTACTTTTTTTTCATTCTTTTGTATTTCCTTTACTTCTTTTTTTTATATTTTTCTATTTATATTCATTCTTTTGTATTTCCTTTATTTCATTTCTTTTTTTATATTTTATTTCATTATTTTTCAATATATTATTTTATTTGTTCAAATTTCATTTAATTTTATTATTATTTTAATTCATGTTTCATTTTTTCAAATTTCGTTTCTTTTTTTGTCATATTTAATTTCAATACCTTTTTTCATTTATAACAGTAATTATTAGCATTACTGTAATGCCAAAAAAACCTCAGGTTTAATGAAAATACGAATATTTAATGCGTAATAACGCGCCTTATTATATTTAATCTACATAACCATATTTATTCTAATTAAATTTTTTTTTTTTTTTTTTTTTTTTTTTTTTTTTTTTTTTTTTTTTTTTTTAGATGTATTATTTAGAAAACAAATACACAATTCATTAAACAAATTCATAATTAAATGTATTATCAGTGAATACATTTGAAAATGAAATGTTATAGTTACGAATCACACGATAAGTACAAGAAACCGACTTCTATAGTCGACAGCGCTCGTAGCAGAGTGGGTAAGGTACAGGACCTACATGCAGAAGGTCGAGGGTTCAAATCTCTTTATTGGAAAATGTTTTTTTTTTTTTTTTTTTTTTTTTTAAGAATTGTAAAAGAAAAAAATTCTAAGTGAAATGAAAGTTATTGTGGGAAAATAAAATTGTAATTGGTTAGAAAATTAATTGGTTGGGAGTGTGAAAAGGAAATGGTGAGTAAAGGTGTGTACAAGAGTAACACGGCACGGTTGACAGATATACATATATAGTGAAGAGAGGGGAAGTGTGTAGAGAACACTTGGTGAGGGGGGATGGGGTGAGGGGAAAAACTTGAGAGGAAAAGATTTGTGATTCAAAAAAAAAAAATCTGTCGGTTTTAAAATTCCAGCCCCCCGAGTAACGCGACATAAAGAACTTCGTTCTAATAAAACACAAGCGCCTATCACCTCATTACCCGGGGCGCTTACTAGGAACTCCGGTAAATAAGTAATTATTAATAACACAAGTGCCTATCACCTTGTGACCCAGAATACTTGCTAGCTACTATTAAATAATGAATTATCAAGAAATTACAAGAGCGCCAATTAAAACGATCTTTGTCGTACTAGATAAGCAATCAAAATTGTGATATGTTTACATACAATGTTGATCAACTTCTTATTATTTAATAGGGTTGCAAATAAGTGTCCTAGATTATCAGGAAAAAGGTGCTTGACATACTTATTACTAATTGTTTATTTACTAGATTTGCATTTAGCACCCCAAGTTATACGGTGATAGGTGTTGTGTTATTGATGATTATTTATTTAACAGAGTGGCCAGTAAGCACCCTGGGTCATGAGGTTATAGGCACTTGTGTTTTTGTAATAATTATTTATTTAACTGAGTAGCCAATAAGCACCCAGTGTCATTGAGTAATGGGCACTTGTAATATTAAAAATTATTTATTTACCAGAGTGACCAGTAAACGCTGAGGGCCATTAAATAATAGGCGCTTGCGTTATTTTAATAATTATTTATTAAACATAGTGGCCAGTCAGCGCCCCAGGTTACAAGGTGATAAGCGCTTGTGTTATTAAAAACTATTTTTTAACAAAGTGGACAGTAAGCACCCAGGGACATTGGGTGATAGGCACTTGTGTTATTTGAATGATTATTTATTTAACAGAGTGGCCAGTAAATGCCCCGGGTCATGAGGTAATAGGCGCTTGTGTTATTATAATGATTATTTATTAAACAGAGTGCTCAGTCAGCGCCCCGGGTTATTGGGTAATAGGCGCTTGTGTTATTTTAATGATTATTTATCTATCCAAATTGCCAGTAAAAACACCAGGTCATTAGAAAATAGGCGCTTGTGTTATTAAAAATAATTCATTCAACAAAGTGGCCTGTAAGCACCTTTGGTCATAAGGTGATGAGCACTTGCGTTATTTTGATAATTATTTATTAAACAGAGTGACTAGTCGGCGCCCCAAGTTATTAGGTGATAGGCGCTTTTGTTATTTTAATAATAAATTATTATTTACAGTGGCCAGTCAGCGCCCAAGAACAAACATTCGGTGATAGGTGCTTGTGTTATTTTAATAATTATTTAAAAAACAGAGTAGCCAGTAAGCACTCTGGGTTTTTAAGTGGTAGGCGCTTGTGTTGTTTTAATAATTATTTATTGAAAAGTTGGCCAGTAAGCACCCCGAGTCATAAGGTGATAGGCGCTTGTGTTATTTTAATAATTTTTTATAAAACAGAAAGACCAGTAAGCGACCTGGGTCATTAGGTGATAGGAACTTGTGTTATTTTAATAATTATTTATTAAACAGAGAAGCCAGTCAGCACCTAGGTTATTGGGTGATAGGACATCGTGTTATTTTAATAATTATTTATTAAACAGAGTAGCCAGTCAGCGCTCGATGTTATAAGGTGATAGGTGCTTGTGTTATTTTAATAATTATTTATCAATCCGAGTTACCAGTAAGCACACCAGGTCATTAAGAAATAGGCGCTTGTGTAACTTAAAATAAGTCATTTAACAAAGTAGCCAGTAAGCACCTTTGGTCATAAGGTGATGAGCGCTTGTGTTATTTTGATAATTATTTATCGAACAGAGTGGCCAGTCAGCACCTGGGTTATTGGGTGATAGGACCTCGTGTTATTTTAATAATTATTTATTAAACAAAGTAGCCAGTCAGCGCCCGATGTTATTGGGTGATAGGTGCTTGTGTTATTTTTATAATTATTCATTAATCCGAGTTACCAGTAAGCACACCAGGTCAATAGGAAATAGGCGCTTGTGTTATTAAAGATAATTTATTTAACAAAGTAGCCAGCAAGCACCTTCGGTCATGAGGTAATGAGCGCTTGTGATATTTTGATAATTATTTATTAAACGGAGTGGCAAGGCAGCGCCCCGGGTTATTGGGTGATAGGCGCTCGTGTTATAAAAAACTATTTATTTAACAAAATAATTAGTAAGCACCCTGGGTTATGAGGTAATAGGCGTTTGTGTTATTTAAATAATTATTTATTGAACAGAGTGACTAGTCAGTGCCTCGGGTTATTGGGTGATACGCTCTTCTGTTATTTTAATAATAATTGATTATTAAGAAAGGCCAGTCAGCGCCCAAAAATATTCGGTGATGGATGCTTGTGTTATTTAAATTATTATTTTAAAAACAGAGTGGCCAGTAAGCACAATGGGTTTTTTGGTGGTAGACGCTTGTGTTGTTTTAATAATTATTTGTTGAAAAGTTGGCGAGTAAGCCCCCCGAGTCATAAGGTGATAGGCGCTTGTGTTATTTTAATAATTTTTTATGGAACATAGTGACCAGTAAGCCATCTGGGTAATTAGGTAATAGGCGCTTGTGTTATTTTATTAATTATTCATTGAACAGAGTGGCCAGTCAGCACCTGGGTTATTAGGTGATAGGCGCTTGTATTGTTTTAATAATTATTCATTAAACAGAGTAGCCAGTCAGCGCCCGATGTAATTGCGTGATAGGCGCTTGTGTTTTTTTTCATAATTATTTATTAATCCGAGTTACCAGTAAGCACACCAGGTCATTAAGAAATAGGCTTTTGTGTTACTTAAAATAATTTATTTAACAAAGTAGCCAGTAAGCACATTTAGTCATAAGGTGATGAGTGCTAGTGTTATTTTAATAATTATTTATTGAACGGAGTAGCCAGTCAGCGCCCGATGTTATTGGGTGATAGGTGCTTGTATTATATTAATAATTATTTATTGAATAGAGTAGCCAGTCAGCGCCTAGGGTAATTGGGTGATAGGCGCTTGTATTATATTGATAATTAATTATTGAACAGAGTGGCCATTAAGCCACTCGGGTTATTGGGTAATAGGCGCACGTGTTATTGAAAATTATTTATTTAACAAAGTGGAAAGTGAGCACCCCGGGTCATGAGGTGATAGGCGTTTGTGTGATTAAGAATTATTTATTCTACAGAGTGGCCAATAAGCGCCCTGCGTTATTGGGTGATAGGCACTTGTGTTATTCAAAATTATTCATTTAACAAAGTGGCCAGTAAGCACCTTGGGTCATGAGGTTATAGGCACTTGTGTTTTAGTAATAATTATTTATTAAACAAAGTGGCAAGTCAGCGCCCTAGGTTATTGAGTGATAGGCGCTCGTGTTATAAAAAACTATTTATTTAACAAAATAATTAGTAAGCACCCTGGGTCATGAGGTGATATGCGTTTGTGTTATTCAAATAATTATTTATTAAACAGAGTGACTAGTCAGAGCCTCAAGTTATTGGGTGATAGGCTCTTTTGTTATTTAAATAATAATTGATTATTAAGAGTGGCCAGTTATCGCTTAAAAATATTCGGTGATGGATGCTTGTGTTATTTTAATAATTATTTAAAAAACAAAGTGGCCAGTAAGCACCCCGGGTTTTTTGGTGGTAGGCGCTTGTGTTGTTTTGATAATTATTCATTAAACAGAGTAGCCAGTCAGCGCTTGATGTAATTAAGTGATAAGTGCTTGTGTTTTTTTAATAATTATTTATTAATCCGAGTTACCAGTTAGCACACTAGGTCATTAAGAAATAGGCTCTTTTGTTACTTAAAATAATTCATTTAACAAAGTAGCCAGTAAGCACCTTTGGTCATAAGGTGATGAGCGCTTGTGTTATTTTGATAATTATTTATAGAACAGAGTGGCCAGTCAGCACCTGGGTTATTGAGTGATATGACCTCGTGTTATTTTAATAATTATTTATTAAACGGAGTAGCCAGTCAGCGCCTGATGTTATTGGGTAATAGGTGCTTGTGTTATTTTAATAATTATTTAGTAATCCGAGTTACCAGTTAGCACACCAGGTCATTAGGAAATAGGCGCTTGTGTAATTAAAAATAATTTATTTAACAAAGTAGGCAGTAAGCACTTCTGGTCATGAGGTGATGAGCGCTTGTGTTATTTTAATAATTATTTATTAAACAGAGTGGCTAGTCAGCGCCCAGGGTTATTGGGTGATAGGCGCTTGTATTATATTAAAAATTATTTATTTAATAGAGTAGCAAGTCAGCGCCCGGGGTTATTGGGTAATAGGCACTTGTGTTAAATTAGTAATTATTCATTGAACAGGGTGTCCATCAAGCCACTCGGGTTATTGGGTAATAGGCGCACGTGTTATTGAAAATTATTTATTTCACATAGTGGCCAGTGAGCACCCTGAGTCATAAGGTGATAGGCGTTTGTGTGACTAAGAATTATTTATTCTACAGAGTGGCCAATAAGCGCCCTGCGTTATTGGGTGATAGGCACTTGTGTTATTCAAAATTATTCATTTAACAAAGTGGCCAGTAAGCACCTTGGGTCATGAGGTTATAGGCACTTGTGTTTTAGTAATAATTATTTATTAAACAAAGTGGCAAGTCAGCGCCCCAGGTTATTAGGTGATAGGACCTCGTGTTATTTTAATTATTATTTAAAAAACAGAGTGGCCAGTAAGCACCCCGGGTTTTTTGGTGGTAGGCGCTTGTGTTGTTTTAATAATTATTCATTAATCCGAGTTACCAGTAAGCACACCAGGTCATTAAGAAATAGGCTCTTGTGTTACTTAAAATAATTCATTTAACAAAGTAGCCAGTAAGCACCTTTGGTCATAAGGTGATGAGCGCTTGTGTTATTTTGATAATTATTTATAGAACAGAGTGGCCAGTCAGCACCTGGGTTATTGGGTGATAGGACCTCGTGTTATTTTAATAATTATTTAAAAAACAGAGTGGCCAGAAAGCACCCCGGGTTTTTTGGTGGTAGGCGCTTGTGTTGTTTTAATAATTATTTGTTGAATAGTTGGCGAGTAAGCGCCCCGAGTCATAAGGTGATAGGCGCTTGTGTTATTTTAATAATTATTCATTGAACATAGTGGCCAGTCAGCACCTGGGTTATTAGGTGATAGGCGCTTGTGTAGTTTTAATAATTATTCATTAATTAGAGTTGCCAGTCAGCGCCCGATGTAATTGGGTGATAAGTGCTTGTGTTGTTTTAATATTTATTCATTAATCCGAGTTACCAGTAAGCACACCAGGTCATTTAGTAATAGGCTCTTGTGTTACTTTAAATAATTCATTTAACAAAGTAGCCAGTAAGCACCTTTGGTCATAAGGTGATGAGCGCTTGTGTTATTTTGATAATTATCTATAGAACAGAGTGGCCAGTCAGCACCTGGGTTATTGAGTGATAGGACCTCGTGTTATTTTAATAATTAATAATTAAACAGAGTAGTTAGTCAGCTCCCCAGGTTATTGAGTAATCGGCACTCGTGTTATTAAAAATTTTTTTTTTAACAAATTGGCCAGTAAGCGCCTCGAGTCATAAGGTGATAGGCGCTTGTGTTATTTTAATAATTTTTTATGAAACATAGTGACCAGTAAGCCACCTGGGTTATTAGGTGATAGGCGCTTGTGTTGTATTAAAAATTATTCATTAAACAGAGTAGCCATTTAGCACCCGATGTAATTGGGTCATAGGCGCTTGTGTTTTTTTTCATAATTATTTAATAATCCGAGTTAACAGTAAGCACACCAGGTCATTAAAAAATAAGCTCTTGTGTTACTTAAAATATATCATTTACCAAAGTAGCCAGTAAGCACATTTGGTCATGAGGTAATGAGTGCTTGTGATATTTTTATAATAATTTATTCAACAGAGTAGCCAATAAGCGCCCTGCGTTATTGGGTGAGAGGCACTTGTGTTAGTTAAAATTATTCATTCAACAAAGTGGCCAGTAAGCACCCCGGGTCATAAGGTGATAGACGCTTGTGTTACTAAGAATTATTTATTTAACAAAGTGGCCAATAAGCGCCCTGCGTTATTGGGTAATAGGCACTTGTGATATTCAAACTTATTTATTTAACAAAGTGGCCAGTAAGCACACTGGGTCATGAGGTTATAGGCACTAGTGTTTTTGTAATAATTATTTATTTAACTAAGTAGCCAATAAGCACCTGGTGTCATTGAGTAATAGGCTTTTGTAATATTAAAAACTATTTTTTTAACAAAGTGAACAGTAAGCACCCAGGTTCATTGGGTGATAGGCACTTGCGTTATTTTAATAATTATTTATTTAACAGAGTGGCCAGTAAATGCCCCGGGTCTGGAGGTAATAGGCGCTTGTGTTATTTTAATAATTATTCATTAAACAGAGTGACCAGAAAGCGCCCTGCGTTATTGGGTGATAGGCACTTGTGTTATTTAAAATTATTCTTTTAACAAAGTGGCCAGTAAGCACTTTGGGTCATAAGGTTATAAGCACTTGTGTTTTAGTAATGATTATTTATTGATCAAAGTGGCAAGTCAGCGCCCCGGGTTATTGGGTGATAGGCGCTTGTGTTATTTAAATAATTATTCATCAAACAGAGTGACTAGTCAGTGCCTCGGGTTATTGGGTGATACGCTCTTTTGTTATTTTAATAATAATTAATTTTTAAGAGTGGCCAGTCAGCGCCCAAGAATATTTGGTGATGGATGCTTGTGTTAATTAATTAATTATTCAAAAAACAAAGTGGCAAGTAAGCACTCCAGGTTTTTTAGTGGTAGGCGCTTGTGTTGTTTCAATAATTATTTGTTGAAAAGTTGGCGAGTAAGCCCCCCGAGTCATGAGGTGATAGGCGCTTGTGTTATTTTAATAATTTTTAATGAATAATAGTGACCAGTAAGCCACCTGGGTAATTAGGTGATAGGCGCTTGTGTTATTTTAAAATTTATTTATTAAACAGAGTAGCCAGTCAGCTCCCGATGTAAGTGGGTGATAGGCGCTTGTGTTTTTTTTTCAATATTATTTATTAATCCGAGTTACCAGTAAGCACACCAGGTCATTAAGAAATAGGCTCTTGTGTTACTTAAAATAATTCATTTAACAAAGTAGCCAGTAAGCACATTTGGTCATAAGGTGATGAGCGCTTGTGTTATTTTGATAATTATTTATTGAACAGAGTGGCCAGTCAGCACCTGTGTTATTGGGTGATAGAACCTCGTGTTATTTTAATAATTATTTATTAAACAGAGTAGCCAGTCAGCGTCCGATGTTATTAAGTGATAAGTTCTTGTGTTATTTTAATAATTATTTATTAATCCAAGTTACCAGTAAGCACACCAGGTCATTAGGAAATAGGCGCTTGTGATATTAAAAATAATTTTTTTAACAAAGTAGCCAGTAAGCACCTTTGGTCATGAGGTGATGAGCGCTTGTGTTCTTTTAATAATTATTTATTAAACAGAGTGGCTAGTCAGCGCCCAGGGTTATTGGGTGATAGGTGCTTGTATTATATAAATGATTATTTATTGAATAGAGTAGCCAGTCAGCACCTAGGGATATTGGGTGATAAGTGCTTGTGTTATTTTAATAATCATTTATTAATCCGAGTTACCAGTAAGCCCACCAGGTCATTAGGAAATAGGCGCTTGTAATATTAAAAATAATTTATTTAACAAGTAGCCAGTAAGCACCTTTGGTCATGAGGTAATGAGCGCTTGTGTTATTTTAATAATTATTTATTAAACAGAGTGGCTAGTCAGCGCCCAGGGTTATTGAGTGATAGGCGCTTAGGTTATTAAAAATAATTCATTTAACAAAGTGGCCAGAAAGCACCCTTGGTCATTAAGGAATAGGCGCTTGTAATATTAAAAATAATTCATTTAACAAAGAAGCCAGTAAGCACCTTCGGTCATGAGGTAATGAGCGCTTGTGTTATTTTAATAATTATTTATTAAACAGAGTGGCTAGTCAGGACCTGGGTTATTGGGTGATAGGACCTCGTGTTATTTTAATAATTATTTATTAAACAGAGTAGCCAGGCAGCACCCGATGTTATAAGGTGATAGGCGCTTGTGATATTTTAATAATTATTTATTAATCCGAGTTACCAGTAAGCACACCAGGTCAATAAGAAATAGGCGCTTGTGATATTAAAAATAATTTATTTAACAAAGTAGCCAGTAAGCACCTTTGGTCATGAGGTGATGAGCGCTTGTGTTATTTTAATAATTATTTATTCAACAGAGTGGCTAATCAGCGCCCAGGGTTATTTAGTGATAGGCGCTCGTGTTATTAAAAATTATTTATTTAACAAAGTGGCCAGTAAGCGACCTGGGTCATTAAGAAATAGGCGCTTGTAATATTAAAAATAATTCAATTAACAAAGAAGCCAGTAAGCACTTTCGGTCATCAGGTGATGAGCGCTTGTGTTATTTTAATAATTATTTATTAAACAGAGTGGCTTGTCAGCGCCCAGGATTATTAGGTGATAGGTTCTTGTATTATATTAATAATTATTTATTAAATAGAGAAGCCAGTCAGCCCCTAGAGTTATTGGGGGATAGGCGCTTGTATTATATTAATAATTATCTATTAAACAGAGTGGCCATTAAGCCAACCAGGTTATTGGGAAATAGGCGCTTGTGTTATTAAAATAATTCATTTAACAAAGTGGCCAGTACGCACCCTGGGTCATGAGGTGATGAGCGCTTGTGTTATTTTGATAATTATTTATTGAACAGAGTGGCCAGTCAGCACCTGGGTTATTGGGTGATAGGACCTCGTATTATTTTAATAGCTATTTATCGAACAAAGTAGCCAGTCAGCGCCCAGGGTTATTGGGTGATAGGCGCTTGTTTTATATTAGTAATTATTTATTGAACAAAGTGGCCATTGGGCCCGCCAGGTTATTGGATGATAGGCGCTCGTGTTATTAAAAATTATTTATTTAACAAAGTGGCCAGTAAGCCTCTTGGGTCATTAAGAAATGGGCGCTTGTGTTATTGAAGATATTTCATCTAACAAAGTAGCCCGTAAGCAGCTTTAGTCATGAGGTGATGTTCGCTTGTGTTAATTTTTTAATTCTTTATTAAACAGATTTGCTAGTCAGCGCCCAGGGTTATTGGGTGATAGGTGCTTGAATTATATTTATAATTATTTATTAAATAGAGTAGCCAGTCAGCACCTAGGGTTATTGGGTGATAGGCGCTTGTATTATATTATTAATTATCTATTAAACAGAGTGGCCATTAAGCCAACCGGGTTATTGGGAAATAGGCGCTTGTGTTATTAAAATAATTCATTTAACAAAGTGGCCAGTACGCACCCTGGGTCATGAGGTGATGAGCGCTTGTGTTATTTTGATAATTATTTATTGAACAGAGTGGCCAGTCAGCACCTGGGTTATTGGGTGATAGGACCTCGTATTATTTTAATAGCTATTTATCGAACAAAGTAGCCAGTCAGCGCCCAGGGTTATTGGGTAATAGGCGCTTGTATTATATTAATCATTATTTATTGAGCAGAGTGGCCATTAAGCCAACCGGGTTATTGGGTAATAGGTGCTCGTGTTATTAAAAACTATTTATTTAACAAAGTGGCCAGTGAGCACTCTGGGTCATGAGGTGATAAGCGATTGTGTGAATAAGAATTATTTATTCTACAGAGTGGCCAATAAGCGCCCTGCGTTATTGGGTGATAGGCACTTGTGTTATTCAAAATTATTCTTTTAACAAAGTGGCCAGTAAGCACTTTGGGTCATGAGGTTATAAGCACTTGTGTTTTAGTAATAATTATTTATTGAACAAAGTGGTAAGTCAGCGCCCCGGGTTATTGGGTGATACGCTCTTTTGTTATTTTAATGATGAATGATTTTTAAGAGTGGCCAGTCAGCGCTCAAGAATATTTGGTGATGGATGCTTGTGTTAATTTAATAATTATTCAAAAAACAGAGTGGCCAGTAAGCATCCCGGGTTTTTTAGTGGTAGGCGCTTGTGTTGTTTTAATAATTATTTGTTGAAAAGTTGGCGAGTAAGCCCCCCGAGTTATTAGGTGATAGGCGCTTGTGTTATTTTAATAATTTTTAATGAATAATAGTGACCAGTAAGCCACCTGGGTAATTAGGTGATAGGCGCTTGTGTTATTTTGAAAATTATTCATTAAACAGAGTAGCCAGTCAGCTCCCGATGTAAGTGGTTGATAGGCGCTTGTGGTTTTTTTTCATAATTATTTAATTATCCGAGTTACCAGTAAGCACACCAGGTCATTAAGAAATAGGCTCTTGTGTTACTTAAAATAATTCATTTAACAAAGTAGCCAGTAAGCACATTTGGTTATAAGGTGATGAGCGCTTGTGTTATTATGATAATTATTTATTGAACAGAGTGGCCAGTCAGCACCTGGGTTATTGGGTGATATAACCTCGTGTTATTTTAATAATTATTTATTAAACAGAGTAGCCAGTCAGCGTCCGATGTTACTAAGTGATAAGTGCTTGTGTTATTTTAATAATTATTTATTGATTCAAGTTACCAGTAAGCACACCAGGTCATTAGGAAATAGGCGCTTGTGATATTAAAAATAATTTTTTTAACAAAGTAGCCAGTAAGCACCTCTGGTCATGAGGTGATGAGCGCTTGTGTTCTTTTAATAATTATTTATTAAACAGAGTGGCTAGTCAGCGCCCAGGGTTATTGGGTGATAGGTGCTTGTATTATATTAATAATTATTTATTGAATAGAGTAGCCAGTCAGCATTTAGGGTTATTAGGTGATAAGTGCTTGTGTTATTTTAATAATTATTTATTAATCTAAGTTACCAGTAAGCACACCAGATCATTAGAAAATAGGCGCTTGTGATATTAAAAATAATTTATTTAACAAAAAAGCCAGTAAGCACCTTTGGTCATGAGGTGATGAGCGCTTGTGTTATTTTAATAATTATTTATTAAACAGAGTGGCTAGTCAGCGCCCAGGGTTATTGAGTGATAGGTGCTCGTGTTATTAAAAATTATTTATTTAACAAAGTGGCCAGTAAGCACCCTGGGTCATTAAGAAATAGGCGCTTGTAATATTAAAAATAATTCATTTAACAAAGAAGCCAGTAAGCACCTTCGGTCATGAGGTGATGAGCGCTTGTGTTATTCTACTAATTATTTATTAAACAGAGTGGCTAGTCAGCGCCCAGGGTTATTAGGTGATAGGTGCTTGTATTATATTAATAATTATTTATTAAATAGAGTAGCCAGTCAGCACCTGGGTTATTGGGTGATAGGACCTCGTGTTATTTTAATAGCTATTTATCGAACAGAGTAGCCAGTCAGTGCCCAATGTTATTGGGTAATAGGTGCTTGTGTTATTTTAATAATTTTTTAAATATCTGAGTTATCAGTAAGCACACCAGGTCATTAGGAAATAGGAGCTTGTAATATTAAAAATAATTCATTTAACAAAGAAGCCAGTAAGCACTTTTGGTCATGAGGTGATAAGCGCTTGTGTTATTAAAATAATTATTTATTAAACAGAGTGGCTAGTCAGCGCCCAGGGTTATTGGGTGATAGGCGCTTGTAATATATTAATAATTATTTATTGAATAAAGTAGCCAGTCAGCGCCCGGGGTTATTGGGTGATAGGCACTTGTTTTATATTAGTAATTATTTATTGAACAAAGTGGCCATCGGGCCCGCCGGGTCATTGGGTTATAGGCGCTCGTGTTATTATAAATTATTTATTTAACAAAGTGGCCAGTAAGCCTCCTGGGTCATTAAGAAATGGGCGCTTGTGTTATTGAAGATAATTCATCTAACAAAGTAGCCAGTAAGCAGCTTTAGTCATGAGGTGATGTTCGCTTGTGTTAATTTTATAATTATTTATTAAACAGATTGGCTAGTCAGCGCCCAGGGTTATTGGGTGATAGGTGCTTGTATTATATCAATAATTATTTATTAAATAGAGTAGCCAGTCAGCACCTAGGGTTATTGGGTGATAGGACCTCGTGTTATTTTAATAGCTATTTATCGAACAGAGTAGCCAGTCAGCGCCCAATGTTATTTGGTAATAGGTGCTTGTGTTTTTTAATAATTATTTAATTATTCAAGTTACCAGTAAGCACACCAGGTCATTAGGAATTAGGCGCTTTCGTTATTAAAAATAATTCATTTAACAAAGTAGCCAGTAAGCACTTTTGGTCATGAGGTGATAAGCGCTTGTGTTATTTAAATAATTATTTATTAAACAGAGTGGCCAGTCAGCACCTGGGTTATTGGGTGATAGGACCTCGTGTTGATTTAATAGCTATTTATCGAACAGAGTAGCCAGTCAGCGCCCAATGTTATTGGGTAATAGGTGCTTGTGTTTTTTAATAATTATTTAATTATTCAAGTTACCAGTAAGCACACCAGGTCCTTAGGAATTAGGCGCTTTCGTTATTAAAAATAATTCATTTAACAAAGTAGCCAGTAAGCACTTTTGGTCATGAGGTGATAAGCGCTTGTGTTATTTAAATAATTATTTATTAAACAGAGTGGCTAGTCAGCGCCCAGGGTTATTGGGTGATAGGCATTTGTATTATATTAATAATTATTTATTGAATTAAGTAGTCAGTCAGCGCCCGGGGTTATTGGGTGATAGGCGCTTGTTTTATATTAGTAATTATTTATTGAACAAAGTAGCCATCGGGCCCGCCGGGTTATTGGGTGATAGGCGCTTGTATTATATTGATAATTATTTATTAAGCAGAGTGGCCATTAAGCCAACCGGGTTATTGGATAATAAGTGCTCGTGTTATTAAAAATTATCTATTTAACAAAGTGGCCAGTAAGCACTCTGGGTCATAAGGTGATAGGCGATTGTGTGACTAAGAATTATTAATTCTACAAAGTGGCCAATAAGCACCCTGCGTTATTGGGTGATAGGCACTTGTGTTATTTAAAATTATTTTTTTAACAAAGTAGCCAGTAAGCACTTTGGGTTATGAGGTTATAAGCACTTGTATTTCAGTAATAATTATTTATTGAACAAAGTGGCAAGTCAGCGCCCCGGGTTATTGGGTGATAGGCGCTCGTGTTATAAAAAACTATTTATTTAACAAAATAATTAGTAAGCACCCTGGGTCATGAGGTGATAGACGTTTGTATTAATTAAATAATTATTTATTAAACAGAGTGGCTAGTCAGCGCCCAAGGTTATTAAGTGATAGGCGCTCGTGTTATTAAAAATTATTTATTTAACAAAGTGGCCAGTAAGCACCCTGGGTCATTAAAGAATAGGCGCTTGTAATATTAAAAATAATTCATTTAACAAAGTGGCCAGTACGCACCCTGGGTCATGAGGTGATGAGCGCTTGTGTTATTTTAATAATTATTTATTGAACAGAGTGGCCAGTCAGCACCTGGGTTATTGGGTGATAGGACCTCGTGTTATTTTAATAGCTATTTATCGAACAGAGTAGCCAGTCAGCGCCCAATGTTATTAGGTAATAGGTGCTTGTGTTATTTTAATAATTATTTAATTATCCGAGTTACCAGTAAGCACACCAGGTCATTAGGAAATAGGTGCTTGTGTTATTAAAAATAATTTATTTAACAAAGTAGCCAGTAAGCACTTTTGGTCATGAGGTGATGTTCGCTTGTGTTAATTTTATAATTATTTATTAAACAGATTGGCTAGTCAGCGCCCAGGGTTATTGGGTGATAGGTGCTTGTATTATATCAATAATTATCTATTAAACAGAGTGGCCATTAAGCCAACCGGGTTATTGGGAAATAGGCGCTTGTGTTATTAAAATAATTCATTTAACAAAGTGGCCAGTACGCACCCTGGGTCATGAGATGATGAGCGCTTGTGTTATTTTGATAATTATTTATTGAACAGAGTGGCCAGTCAGCACCTGGGTTATTGGGTGATAGGACCTCGTGTTATTTTAATAGCTATTTATCGAACAGAGTAGCCAGTCAGCGCCCAATGTTATTGGGTAATAGGTGCTTGTGTTTTTTAATAATTATTTAATTATTCAAGTTACCAGTAAGCACACCAGGTCATTAGAAATTAGGCGCTTTCGTTATTAAAAATAATTCATTTAACAAAGTAGCCAGTAAGCACTTTTGGTCATGAGGTGATAAGCGCTTGTGTTATTTAAATAATTATTTATTAAACAGAGTGGCTAGTCAGCGCCCAGGGTTATTGAGTGATAGGCATTTGTATTATATTAATAATTATTTATTGAATAAAGTAGCCAGTCAGCGCCCGGGGTTATTGGGTGATAGGCGCTTGTTTTATATTAGTAATTATTTATTCAACAAAGTAGCCATCGGGCCCGCCGGGTTATTGGGTGATAGGCGCTTGTATTATATTGATAATTATTTATTAAGCAGAGTGGCCATTAAGCCAACCGGGTTATTGGGTAATAAGTGCTCGTGTTATTAAAAATTATCTATTTAACAAAGTGGCCAGTAAGCACTCTGGGTCATAAGGTGATAGGCAATTGTGTGACTAAGAATTATTAATTCTACAGAGTGGCCAATAAGCACCCTGCGTTATTGGGTGATAGGCACTTGTGTTATTTAAAATTATTCTTTTAACAAAGTAGCCAGTAAGCACTTTGGGTTATGAGGTTATAAGCACTTGTGTTTCAGTAATAATTATTTATTAAACAAAGTGGCAAGTCAGCGCCCCGGGTTATTGGGTGATAGGCGCTCGTGTTATAAAAAACTATTTATTTAACAAAATAATTAGTAAGCACCCTGGGTCATGAGATGATAGACGTTTGTGTTATTTAAATAATTATTTATTAAACAGAGTGGCTAGTCAGCGCCCAGGGTTATTGAGTGATAGGCGCTCGTGTTATTAAAAATTATTTATTTAACAAAGTGGCCAGTAAGCACCCTGGGTCATTAAAGAATAGGCGCTTGTAATATCAAAAATAATTCATTTAACAAAGTGGCCAGTAAGCGCCCCGAGTCATAAGGTGATAGGCGCTTGTGTTATTTTAATAATTTTTTATGAAACATAGTGACCAGTAGGCCACCTGGGTTATTAGGTGATTGGCGCTTGTGTTGTATTAAAAATTATTCATTAAACAGAGTAGCCATTTAGCACCCGATGTAATTGGGTCATAGGCGCTTGTGTTTTTTTTCATAATTATTTAATAATCCGAGTTAACAGTAAGCACACCAGGTCATTAAAAAATAAGCTCTTGTGTTACTTAAAATATATCATTTACCAAAGTAGCCAGTAAGCACATTCGGTCATAAGGTGTTGAGCGCTTGTGTTATTTTGATAATTAGTTTATGAACAGAGTGGCCAGTCAGCACCTGAGTTATTGGGTGATAGAACCTCGTGTTATTTTAAAAATTATTTATTCATCAGAGTAGCCAATAAGCGCCCTGCGTTATTGGGTGAGAGGCACTTGTGTTATTTAAAATTATTCATTTAACAAAGTGGCCAGTAAGCACCCCGGGTCATAAGGTGATAGACGCTTGTGTTACTAAGAATTATTTATTTAACAAAGTGGCCAATAAGCGCCCTGCGTTATTGGGTAATAGGCACTTGTGATATTCAAACTTATTTATTTAACAAAGTGGCTAGTAAGCACACTGGGTCATGAGGTTATAGGCACTAGTGTTTTTGTAATAATTATTTATTAAACTAAGTAGCCAATAAGCACCTGGTGTCATTGAGTAATAGGCTTTTGTAATATTAAAAACTATTTTTTTAACAAAGTGAACAGTAAGCACCCAGGTTCATTGGGTAATAGGCACTTGCGTTATTTTAATAATTATTTATTTAACAGAGTATCCAGTAAATGCCCCGGGTCTGGAGGTAATAGGCGCTTGTGTTATTTTAATAATTATTCATTAAACAGAGTGACCAGAAAGCGCCCTGCGTTATTGGGTGATAGGCACTTGTGTTATTCAAAATTATTCTTTTAACAAAGTGGCCAGTAAGCACTTTGGGTCATAAGGTTATAAGCACTTGTGTTTTAGTAATAATTATTTATTGATCAAAGTGGCAAGTCAGCGCCCCGGGTTATTGGGTGATAGGCGCTTGTGTTATTTAAATAATTATTCATCAAACAGAGTGACTAGTCAGTGCCTCGGGTTATTGGGTGATACGCTCTTTTGTTATTTTAATAATAATTAATTTTTAAGAGTGGCCAGTCAGCGCCCAAGAATATTTGGTGATGGATGCTTGTGTTAATTAATTAATTATTCAAAAAACAAAGTGGCAAGTAAGCACTCCAGGTTTTTTAGTGGTAGGCGCTTGTGTTGTTTCAATAATTATTTGTTGAAAAGTTGGCGAGTAAGCCCCCCGAGTCATGAGGTGATAGGCGCTTGTGTTATTTTAATAATTTTTAATGAATAATAGTAACCAGTAAGCCACCTGGGTAATTAGGTGATAGGCGCTTGTGTTATTTTAAAATTAATTCATTAAACAGAGTAGCCAGTCAGCTCCCGATGTAAGTGGGTGATAGGCGCTTGTGTTTTTTTTTTTCAATATTATTTATTAATCCGAGTTACCAGTAAGCACACCAGGTCATTAGGAAATAGGCTTTTGTGTTACTTAAAATAATTCATTTAACAAAGTAGCCAGTAAGCACATTTGGTCATAAGGTGATGAGCGCTTGTGTTATTTTGATAATTATTTATTGAACAGAGTGGCCAGTCAGCACCTGTGTTATTGGGTGATAGAACCTCGTGTTATTTTAATAATTATTTATTAAACAGAGTAGCCAGTCAGCGTCCGATGTTATTAAGTGATAAGTTCTTGTGTTATTTTAATAATTATTTATTAATCTAAGTTACCAGTAAGCACACCAGGTCATTAGGAAATAGGCGCTTGTGATATTAAAAATAATTTTTTTAACAAAGTAGCCAGTAAGCACCTTTGGTCATGAGGTGATGAGCGCTTGTGTTCTTTTAATAATTATTTATTAAACAGAGTGGCTAGTCAGCGCCCAGGGTTATTGGGTGATAGGTGCTTGTATTATATTAATAATTATTTATCGAATAGAGTAGCCAGTCAGCACCTAGGGATATTGGGTGATAAGTGCTTGTGTTATTTTAATAATTATTTATTAATCCGAGTTACCAGTAAGCCCACCAGGTCATTAGGAAATAGGCGCTTGTAATATTAAAAATAATTTATTTAACAAGTAGCCAGTAAGCACCTTTGGTCATGAGGTAATGAGCGCTTGTGTTATTTAAATAATTATTTATTAAACAGAGTGGCTAGTCAGCGCCCAGGGTTATTGAGTGATAGGCGCTCAGGTTATTAAAAATTATTTATTTAACAAAGTCGCCAGTAAGCACCCTTGGTCATTAAGGAATAGGCGCTTGTAATATTAAAAATAATTCATTTAACAAAGAAGCCAGTAAGCACCTTCGGTCATGAGGTAATGAGCGCTTGTGTTATTTTAATAATTATTTATCAAACAGAGTGGCTAGTCAGCGCCCAGGATTATTAGGTGATAGGTGCTTGTATTATATTAATAATTATTTATTGAATAGAGTAGCCAGTCAGCACCTAGGGTTATTGGATGATAGGCGCTTGTATTATATTAATAATTATCTATTAAACAGAGTGACCATTAAGCCAACCGGGTTACTGGGTAATAGGCGCTCGTGTTATTGAAAATAATTTATTTAACAAAGATGCCAGTGAGCACCCTGGGTCATGAGGTGATAGACGTTTGTGTGAATAAGAATTATTTATTCTACAGAGTGGCCAATAAGCGCCCTGCGTTATTGGATGATAGGCACTTGTGTTATTCAAAATAATTCTTTTAACAAAGTGGCCAGTAAGCACTTTGGGTCATGAGGTTATAAGCACTTGTGTTTTAGTAATAATTATTTATTGAACAAAGTGGCAAGTCAGCGCCCTGGGTTATTGGGTGATAGGCGCTCGTGTTATAAAAAACTATTTATTTAACAAAATAATTAGTAAGCACCCTGAGTCATGAGGTGATAGACGTTTGTGTTATTTAAATAATTATTCATTAAACAAAGTGACTAGTCAGTGCCTCGGGTTATTGGGTGATACGCTCTCTTGTTATTTTAATAATAATTGATTTTTAAGAGTGGCCAGTCAGCGCCCAAGAATATTTGGTGATAGATGCTTGTGTTTATTTAATATATATTTAAAAAACAGAGTGGCCAGTAAGCACCCCGGGTTTTTTAGTGGTAGGCGCTTGTGTTGTTTCAATAATTATTTGTTGAAAAGTTGGCAAGTAAGCCCCCCGAGTCATGAGGTGATAGGCGCTTGTGTTATTTTAATAATTTTTAATGAATAATAGTGGCCAGTCAGCACCTGGGTTATTGGGTGATAGGACCTCGTGTTATTTTAATAGCTATTTATCGAACAGAGTAGCCAGTCAGCGCCCAATGTTATTGGGTAATAGGTGCTTGTGTTTTTTAATAATTATTTAATTATTCAAGTTACCAGTAAGCACACCAGGTCATTAGAAATTAGGCGCTTTCGTTATTAAAAATAATTCATTTAACAAAGTAGCCAGTAAGCACTTTTGGTCATGAGGTGATAAGCGCTTGTGTTATTTAAATAATTATTTATTAAACAGAGTGGCTAGTCAGCGCCCAGGGTTATTGAGTGATAGGCATTTGTATTATATTAATAATTATTTATTGAATAAAGTAGCCAGTCAGCGCCCGGGGTTATTGGGTGATAGGCGCTTGTTTTATATTAGTAATTATTTATTGAACAAAGTAGCCATCGGGCCCGCCGGGTTATTGGGTGATAGGCGCTTGTATTATATTGATAATTATTTATTAAGCAGAGTGGCCATTAAGCCAACCGGGTTATTGGGTAATAAGTGCTCGTGTTATTAAAAATTATCTATTTAACAAAGTGGCCAGTAAGCACTCTGGGTCATAAGGTGATAGGCAATTGTGTGACTAAGAATTATTAATTCTACAGAGTGGCCAATAAGCACCCTGCGTTATTGGGTGATAGGCACTTGTGTTATTTAAAATTATTCTTTTAACAAAGTAGCCAGTAAGCACTTTGGGTTATGAGGTTATAAGCACTTGTGTTTCAGTAATAATTATTTATTAAACAAAGTGGCAAGTCAGCGCCCCGGGTTATTGGGTGATAGGCGCTCGTGTTATAAAAAACTATTTATTTAACAAAATAATTAGTAAGCACCCTGGGTCATGAGATGATAGACGTTTGTGTTATTTAAATAATTATTTATTAAACAGAGTGGCTAGTCAGCGCCCAGGGTTATTGAGTGATAGGCGCTCGTGTTATTAAAAATTATTTATTTAACAAAGTGGCCAGTAAGCACCCTGGGTCATTAAAGAATAGGCGCTTGTAA
Source organism: Copidosoma floridanum (assembly GCF_036245765.1). NCBI lineage: Eukaryota > Metazoa > Arthropoda > Insecta > Hymenoptera > Encyrtidae > Copidosoma > Copidosoma floridanum. The sequence continues at coordinate 4,655,389 of NW_028321910.1, read as the reverse complement.
TATCAAAAATAATTCATTTAACAAAGTGGCCAGTAAGCGCCCCGAGTCATAAGGTGATAGGCGCTTGTGTTATTTTAATAATTTTTTATGAAACATAGTGACCAGTAGGCCACCTGGGTTATTAGGTGATTGGCGCTTGTGTTGTATTAAAAATTATTCATTAAACAGAGTAGCCATTTAGCACCCGATGTAATTGGGTCATAGGCGCTTGTGTTTTTTTTCATAATTATTTAATAATCCGAGTTAACAGTAAGCACACCAGGTCATTAAAAAATAAGCTCTTGTGTTACTTAAAATATATCATTTACCAAAGTAGCCAGTAAGCACATTCGGTCATAAGGTGTTGAGCGCTTGTGTTATTTTGATAATTAGTTTATGAACAGAGTGGCCAGTCAGCACCTGAGTTATTGGGTGATAGAACCTCGTGTTATTTTAAAAATTATTTATTCATCAGAGTAGCCAATAAGCGCCCTGCGTTATTGGGTGAGAGGCACTTGTGTTATTTAAAATTATTCATTTAACAAAGTGGCCAGTAAGCACCCCGGGTCATAAGGTGATAGACGCTTGTGTTACTAAGAATTATTTATTTAACAAAGTGGCCAATAAGCGCCCTGCGTTATTGGGTAATAGGCACTTGTGATATTCAAACTTATTTATTTAACAAAGTGGCTAGTAAGCACACTGGGTCATGAGGTTATAGGCACTAGTGTTTTTGTAATAATTATTTATTAAACTAAGTAGCCAATAAGCACCTGGTGTCATTGAGTAATAGGCTTTTGTAATATTAAAAACTATTTTTTTAACAAAGTGAACAGTAAGCACCCAGGTTCATTGGGTAATAGGCACTTGCGTTATTTTAATAATTATTTATTTAACAGAGTATCCAGTAAATGCCCCGGGTCTGGAGGTAATAGGCGCTTGTGTTATTTTAATAATTATTCATTAAACAGAGTGACCAGAAAGCGCCCTGCGTTATTGGGTGATAGGCACTTGTGTTATTCAAAATTATTCTTTTAACAAAGTGGCCAGTAAGCACTTTGGGTCATAAGGTTATAAGCACTTGTGTTTTAGTAATAATTATTTATTGATCAAAGTGGCAAGTCAGCGCCCCGGGTTATTGGGTGATAGGCGCTTGTGTTATTTAAATAATTATTCATCAAACAGAGTGACTAGTCAGTGCCTCGGGTTATTGGGTGATACGCTCTTTTGTTATTTTAATAATAATTAATTTTTAAGAGTGGCCAGTCAGCGCCCAAGAATATTTGGTGATGGATGCTTGTGTTAATTAATTAATTATTCAAAAAACAAAGTGGCAAGTAAGCACTCCAGGTTTTTTAGTGGTAGGCGCTTGTGTTGTTTCAATAATTATTTGTTGAAAAGTTGGCGAGTAAGCCCCCCGAGTCATGAGGTGATAGGCGCTTGTGTTATTTTAATAATTTTTAATGAATAATAGTGACCAGTAAGCCACCTGGGTAATTAGGTGATAGGCGCTTGTGTTATTTTAAAATTAATTCATTAAACAGAGTAGCCAGTCAGCTCCCGATGTAAGTGGGTGATAGGCGCTTGTGTTTTTTTTTTTCAATATTATTTATTAATCCGAGTTACCAGTAAGCACACCAGGTCATTAAGAAATAGGCTTTTGTGTTACTTAAAATAATTCATTTAACAAAGTAGCCAGTAAGCACATTTGGTCATAAGGTGATGAGCGCTTGTGTTATTTTGATAATTATTTATTGAACAGAGTGGCCAGTCAGCACCTGTGTTATTGGGTGATAGAACCTCGTGTTATTTTAATAATTATTTATTAAACAGAGTAGCCAGTCAGCGTCCGATGTTATTAAGTGATAAGTTCTTGTGTTATTTTAATAATTATTTATTAATCTAAGTTACCAGTAAGCACACCAGGTCATTAGGAAATAGGCGCTTGTGATATTAAAAATAATTTTTTTAACAAAGTAGCCAGTAAGCACCTTTGGTCATGAGGTGATGAGCGCTTGTGTTCTTTTAATAATTATTTATTAAACAGAGTGGCTAGTCAGCGCCCAGGGTTATTGGGTGATAGGTGCTTGTATTATATTAATAATTATTTATCGAATAGAGTAGCCAGTCAGCACCTAATGATATTGGGTGATAAGTGCTTGTGTTATTTTAATAATTATTTATTAATCCGAGTTACCAGTAAGCCCACCAGGTCATTAGGAAATAGGCGCTTGTAATATTAAAAATAATTTATTTAACAAGTAGCCAGTAAGCACCTTTGGTCATGAGGTAATGAGCGCTTGTGTTATTTAAATAATTATTTATTAAACAGAGTGGCTAGTCAGCGCCCAGGGTTATTGAGTGATAGGCGCTCAGGTTATTAAAAATTATTTATTTAACAAAGTGGCCAGTAAGCACCCTTGGTCATTAAGGAATAGGCGCTTGTAATATTAAAAATAATTCATTTAACAAAGAAGCCAGTAAGCACCTTCGGTCATGAGGTAATGAGCGCTTGTGTTATTTTAATAATTATTTATCAAACAGAGTGGCTAGTCAGCGCCCAGGATTATTAGGTGATAGGTGCTTGTATTATATTAATAATTATTTATTGAATAGAGTAGCCAGTCAGCACCTAGGGTTATTGGATGATAGGCGCTTGTATTATATTAATAATTATCTATTAAACAGAGTGACCATTAAGCCAACCGGGTTACTGGGTAATAGGCGCTCGTGTTATTGAAAATAATTTATTTAACAAAGATGCCAGTGAGCACCCTGGGTCATGAGGTGATAGACGTTTGTGTGAATAAGAATTATTTATTCTACAGAGTGGCCAATAAGCGCCCTGCGTTATTGGATGATAGGCACTTGTGTTATTCAAAATAATTCTTTTAACAAAGTGGCCAGTAAGCACTTTGGGTCATGAGGTTATAAGCACTTGTGTTTTAGTAATAATTATTTATTGAACAAAGTGGCAAGTCAGCGCCCTGGGTTATTGGGTGATAGGCGCTCGTGTTATAAAAAACTATTTATTTAACAAAATAATTAGTAAGCACCCTGAGTCATGAGGTGATAGACGTTTGTGTTATTTAAATAATTATTCATTAAACAAAGTGACTAGTCAGTGCCTCGGGTTATTGGGTGATACGCTCTCTTGTTATTTTAATAATAATTGATTTTTAAGAGTGGCCAGTCAGCGCCCAAGAATATTTGGTGATAGATGCTTGTGTTTATTTAATATATATTTAAAAAACAGAGTGGCCAGTAAGCACCCCAGGTTTTTTAGTGGTAGGCGCTTGTGTTATTTCAATAATTATTTGTTGAAAAGTTGGCAAGTAAGCCCCCCGAGTCATGAGGTGATAGGCGCTTGTGTTATTTTAATAATTTTTAATGAATAATAGTGACCAGTAAGCCACCTGGGTTATTGGGTGATAGAACTTCGTGTTATTTTAATAATTATTTATTAAACAGAGTAGCCAGTCAGCGTCCGATGTTATTAAGTGATAAGTGCTTGTGTTATTTTAATAATTATTTATTAATCCAAGTTACCAGTAAGCACACCAGGTCATTAGAAAATAGGCGCTTGTGATATTAAAAATAATTTATTTAACAAAGTAGCCAGTAAGCACCTTTGGTCATGAGGTGATGAGCGCTTGTGTTATTTTAATAATTATTTATTAAACAGAGTGGCTAGTCAGCGCCCAGGGTTATTGGGTGATAGGTGCTTGTATTATATTAATAATTACTTATTGAATAGAGTAGCCAGTCAGCACCTAGGGTTATTGGGTGATAGGCGCTCGTATTATATTAATAATTATCTATTGAACAGAGTGACCACTAAGCCACCCGGGTTATTGGGTAATAGGCGCTCTTGTTATTGAAAATTATTTATTTAACAAAGATGCCAGTGAGCACCCTGGGTCATGAGGTGATAGGCGTTTGTGTTATGAAAAACTATTTTTTTAACAAAGTGGACAGTAAGCACCCAGGTTCATAAGGTGAAAGGCACTTGCGTTATTTTAATGATTATTTATTTAACAGAAGGGCCAGTAAATGCCCCGGGTCTTGAGGTAATAGGCGCTTGTGTTATTTTAATGATTATTTATTAAACAGAGTGGTCAGTCATTGCCTCGATTTATTGGGTAATAGGCGCTTGTGTTATTATAATGATTATTTATCTATTTAAATTGCCAGTAAGCACACCAGGTCATTGGAAGATAGGCGCTTGTGTTATTAAAAATAATTTATTCAACAAAATGGCCAGTAAGCACCTTTGGTCATAAGGTGATGAGCACTTGCGTTATTTTGATAATTATTTATTAAACAGAGTGACTAGTCGGTGCCCCAAGTTATTAGGTGATAGGCGCTTTTGTTATTTTAATAATAATTGATTATTTAGAGTGGCCAGTCAGCGCCCAAGAATATTTGGTGATGGATGCTTGTGTTAATTTGATAATTATTCAAAAAACAGAGTGGCCAGTAACTACCCCGGGTTTCTTGGTGGTAGGCGCTTGTGTTGTTTCAATAATTATTTGTTGAAAAGTTGGCGAGTAAGCCCCCCGAGTCATAGGGTGATAGGCGCTTGTGTTATTTTAATAATTATTTATCGAACAGAGTGGCCAGTCAGGACCTGGGTTATTGGGTGATAGGACCTCGTGTTATTTTAATAATTATTTATTGAACAGAGTAGCCAGGCAGCACCCGATGTTATAAGGTGATAGGCGCTTGTGATATTTTAATAATTATTTATTAATCCGAGTTACCAGTAAGCACACCAGGTCAATAAGAAATAGGCGCTTGTGATATTAAAAATAATTTATTTAACAAAGTAGCCAGTAAGCACCTTTGGTCATGAGGTGATGAGCGCTTGTGTTATTTTAATAATTATTTATTAAACAGAGTGGCTAATCAGCGCCCAGGGTTATTTAGTGATAGGCGCTCGTGTTATTAAAAATTATTTATTTAACAAAGTGGCCAGTAAGCGACCTGGGTCATTAAGAAATAGGCGCTTGTAATATTAAAAATAATTCAATTAACAAAGAAGCCAGTAAGCACTTTCGGTCATGAGGTGATGAGCGCTTGTGTTATTTTAATAATTATTTATTAAACAGAGTGGCTTGTCAGTGCCCAGGATTATTAGGTGATAGGTTCTTGTATTATATTAATAATTATTTATTAAATAGAGAAGCCAGTCAGCCCCTAGGGTTATTGGGGGATAGGCGCTTGTATTATATTAATAATTATCTATTAAACAGAGTGGCCATTAAGCCAACCAGGTCATTAGGAAATAGGCGCTTGTGTTATTGAAAATAATTTATTTAACAAAGTTGCCGGTAAGCACTTTTGGTCATGAGGTGATAAGCGCTTGTGTTATTTAAATAATTATTTATTAAACAGAGTGGCTAGTCAGCGCCCAGGGTTATTGGGTGATAGGCGTTTGTATTATATTAATAATTATTTATTGAATAAAGTAGCCAGTCAGCGCCCGGGATTATTGGGTGATAGGCGCTTGTTTTATATTAGTAATTATTTATTGAACAAAGTGGCCATCGGGCCCGCCGGGTCATTGGGTTATAGGCGCTCGTGTTATTATAAATTATTGATTTAACAAAGTGGCCAGTAAGCCTCCTGGGTCATTAAGAAATGGGCGCTTGTGTTATTGAAGATAATTCATCTAACAAAGTGGCCAGTAAGCAGCTTTAGTCATGAGGTGATGTTCGCTTGTGTTAATTTTATAATTATTTATTAAACAGATTGGCTAGTCTGCACCCAGGGTTATTGGGTGATAGGTGCTTGTATTAAATCAATAATTATTTATTAAATAGAGTAGCCAGTCAGCACCTAGGGTTATTGGGTGATAGGCGCTTGTATTATATTAATAATTATCTATTAAACAGAGTGGCCATTAAGCCAACCGGGTTATTGGGAAATAGGCGCTTGTGTTATTAAAATAATTCATTTAACAAAGTGGCCAGTACGCACCCTGGGTCATGAGATGATGAGCGCTTGTGTTATTTTGATAATTATTTATTGAACAGAGTGGCCAGTCAGCACCTGGGTTATTGGGTGATAGGACCTCGTGTTATTTTAATAGCTATTTATCGAACAAAGTAGCCAGTCAGCGCCTAATGTTATTGGGTAATAGGTGCTTGTGTTTTTTCATAATTATTTAATTATTCAAGTTACCAGTAAGCACACCAGTTCATTAGGAATTAGGCGCTTTCGTTATTAAAAATAATTCATTTAACAAAGTAGCCAGTAAGCACTTTTGGTCATGAGGTGATAAGCGCTTGTGTTATTTAAATAATTATTTATTAAACAGAGTGGCTAGTCAGCGCCCAGGGTTATTGGGTGATAGGCGCTTGTTTTATATTAGTAATTATTTATTGATCAAAGTAGCCATCGGGCCCGCCGGGTTATTGGGTGATAGGCGCTTGTATTATATTGATAATTATTTATTAAGCAGAGTGGCCATTAAGCCAACCGGGTTATTGAGTCAAAAGTGCTCGTGTTATTAAAAATTATCTATTTAACAAAGTGGCCAGTAAGCACTCTGGGTCATAAGGTGATAGGCGATTGTGTGACTAAGAATTATTAATTCTACAGAGTGGCCAATAAGCACCCTGCGTTATTGGGTGATAGGCACTTGTGTTATTTAAAATTATTCTTTCAACAAAGTAGCCAGTAAGCACTTTGGGTTATGAGGTTATAAGCACTTGTGTTTTAGTAATAATTATTCATTGAACAAAGTGGCAAGTCAGCGCCCCGGGTTATTGGGTGATAGGCGCTCGTGTTATAAAAAACTATTTATTTAACAAAATAATTAGTAAGCACCCTGGGTCATGAGGTGATAGACGTTTGTGTTATTTAAATAATTATTTATTAAACAGAGTGGCTAGTCAGCGCCCAGGGTTATTGAGTGATAGGCGCTCGTGTTATTAAAAAGTATTTATTTAACAAAGTGGCCAGTAAGCACCCTGGGTCATTAAAGAATAGGCGCTTGTAATATTAAAAATAATTCATTTAACAAAGTGGCCAGTACGCACCCTGGGTCATGCGGTGATGAGCGCTTGTGTTATTTTAATAATTATTTATTGAACAGAGTGGCCAGTCAGCACCTGGGTTATTGGGTGATAGGACCTCGTGTTATTTTAATAGCTATTTATTGAACAGAGTAGCCAGTCAGCGCCCAATGTTATTGGGTAATAGGTGCTTGTGTTATTTTAATAATTATTTAATTATCCGAGTTACCAGTAAGCACACCAGGTCATTAGGAAATAGGCGCTTGTGTTATTAAAAATAATTTATTTAACAAAGTAGCCAGTAAGCACTTTTGGTCATGAGGTGATGTTCGCTTGTGTTAATTTTATAATTATTTATTAAACAGATTGGCTAGTCAGCGCCCAGGGTTATTGGGTGATAGGTGCTTGTATTATATTAATAATTATTTATTAAATAGAGTAGCCAGTCAGCACCTAGGGTTATTGGGTGATAGGCGCTTGTATTATAATAATAATTATCTATTAAAGAGAGTGGCCATTAAGATAACCGGGTTATTGGGAAATAGGCGCTTGTGTTATTAAAATAATTCATTTAACAAAGTGGCAAGTACGCACCCTGGGTCATGAGGTGATGAGCGCTTGTATATTTTGATGATTATTTATTGAACAGAGTGGCCAGTCAGCACCTGGGTTATTGGGTTATAGGACCTCGTGTTATTATAATAGCTAATTATCGAACAGAGTAGCCAGTCAGCGCCCAATGTTATTGAGTAATAGGTACTTGTGTTATTTTAATAATTATTTAATTATCCGAGTTACCAGTAAGCACACCAGGTGATTAGGAAATAGGCGCTTGTGTTATTAAAAATAATTTATTTAACAAAGTATACAGTAAGCACTTTTGGTCATGAGGTGATAAGCGCTTGTGTTATTTGAATAATTATTTATTAAACAGAGTGGCTAGTCAGCGCCTAGGGTTATTGGCTGATAGGCGCTTGTATTATATTAATAATTATTTATTGAATAAAGTAGCCAGTCAGCGCCCGGGGTTATTGGGTGATAGGCGCTTGTTTTATACTAGTAATTATTTATTGAACAAAGTGGCTATCGGGCCTGCCGGGGTATTGGGTGAAAGGCGCTCGTGTTATTAAAAATTATTAATTTAACAAAGTGGCCAGTAAGCCTCCTGGGTAATTAAGAAATGGGCGCTTGTGTTATTGAAGATAATTCATCTAACAAAGTAGCCAGTAAGCAGCTTTAGTCATGAGGTGATGTTCGCTTGTGTTAATTTTGTAATTATCTATTAAACAGATTGGCTAGTCAGCGCCCAGGGTTATTGGGTGATAGGCGCTTGTATTATATTAATAATTATTTATTGAGCAGAGTGGCTATTAAGCTAACCAGGTTATTGGGTAATAGGTGCTCGTGTTATTAAAAATTATTTATTTAACAGAGTGGCCAGTAAGAACCTTGGGACATGAGGTTATAGGCACTTGTGTTTTAGTAATAATTATTTATTGAACAGAGTGGCTAGTCAGCGCCCTGGGTTATTGGTTGATAGGCACTCGTTTTAATAAATAATATTCATTTATTAAAGTGTCCAATAAGCACTTTGGGTCATTATGTAATAGGCGCTTGTGTTATTAAAAATAATTTTTATAACAAAGATGCCAGTAAGCACCTTTGGTCATGAGGTGATAAGCGCTTGTGTTATTTTAATACTTATTTATTGAACAGATCAGCTAGCCAGCGCCCAGCGTTATTAGGTGATAGGCACTTGTGTTATTAAAAATAATTTATTCAACAAAGTGGCCAGTACGAACCTTTGGTCATAAGGTGATGAGCGCTTCCGTTATTATGATAATTATTTATTGAACAAAGTGGCAAGTCAGATCCCGGGGTTAATAAGTGATAGGCGCTTGTATTATTTAAATAATTAATAATTAAACAGAGTAGCCAGTCAGCTCTTTAGGTTATTGAGTAATAGGCACTCGTGTTATTAAAAATTTTTTTTTTAACAAAGTGGCCAGTAAGCACCCCGGGTCATGAGGTGGTAGGCGCTTGTGTTATTTCAATAATTATTTATTATTTTAAGTAGCCAGTCAGCGCCCAAGGTTATTCAGTGATAGGTGCTTGTGTTATTTTACTAATTATTTATAAAACTAAGTGGCCAGTCAGCAACCCAGAATTTCTGGTGATAGGCGCTTGTGTTGTTTTAATTATTATTTATTGAACAAAGTGGCTAGTAAGCGCCCCGAAACATTGGCCGATAGACGCTTGTGTTATTAAAAATTATTTATTTAACAGAGTAGCCAGTAAGCACCCTGGGTCATGAGGTTATAGGCGCTTGTGTTAGTTTGATGATTATTCAATAAACAAAGTGGCTGTTTAGCGCCTGGGTTATTGGGTGATAGGCGCATGTGTTATTTTATTAATTATTTATCCACTTAAATTGCCAGTAAGAACACCAGGTTATTGGGAAATTGGCGCTTGTGTTATTAAAATAATTCATTTAACAAAGTGGCCAGTACGCACCTTTGGTCATAAGGTGATGAGCGCTTGCGTTATTTCGATAATCATTTATTTAATAAAGTGGCAAGTTAGCGCCTGGAGTTATTAAGTGATAGGCGATTGTATTATTTTAATTTATTATTAATTCAACAAAGTGGCCAGTAAGCACCCTAGATCATGTGGTTATAGGCACTTGTGTTATTTTTATAATTAATTATTTAACAGAGTGACAAGTCAGCTTCCCTGAATATAAGGTGATAGGCGCATGTGATGTTAATAATTATTTATCTATCTGAATTGCCAGTAAGCACGTAAGGTCAGTGGAAAATAGGAGCTTATGTTATTAAAAATAATTTATTCAACAAAGTGGCCAGTACGCACTTTTGGTCATAAGGTGATGAGCGCTTGCGTTATTTCGATAATTATTTATTGAACAGAGTGGCCAGTTAGCACCCCGGGTCATGAGGTTATTGGCACTTGTGTTACTAAGGATTATTTATTCAACAGAGAAGCCAGTAAGCGTCCTGAGTCATTAGGTGATAAGCACTTGTGTTATTTAAAATTATTTATTTATCAGAGTGTCCAGGAAGCATCCCGGGTCATGAGGTGATAGGCGCTTGTGATTTTTGATAATTATTTAATAAACAGAGTGAACAGTTAGCGCCCCTAAATATTGGGTGATAGGCGTTTGTATTATATTAATAATTATTTATTAAACAGAGTGGCCATTAAGCCCCCTGGGTTATTGGGTAATAGGCGCTTGTGTTATTGAAAATTATTTATTTAACGAAGTGGCCAGTAAGCACCCTGAGTCATAAGGTGATAGGCCCATGTGTGACTAAGAATTATTTATTCAACAGAGTCTTATATAAGCGCCCTGCGTTATCAGGTAATAGGCACTTGTGTTATTAAAAATAATTCATTCAACAAAGTGGCCAGTACGCTCCTTTGGTCATAAAGTAATGAGTGCTTGCGTTATATTAATAATTATTTATTGAACAGAGTGGCCAGTCACCGCCCCGGGTCATTAAGTGATAGGCGCTCGTATTATTAAAAATTATTTATTTAACAATGTGGCCAGTAAGCACCCAGGGTCATAAGAAGATAGGCGTTTGTGTGACTTAAAGTTATTTATTTAACAGAGTGGCCAATAAGCGCCCTGCGATTTTGGGTGATAGGCACTTGTGTTATTTAAAATCATTTATTCAACAGAGTGGCCAGTAAGATCCCTGGGTCATGAGGTTATAGGCAATTGTGTTATTTTAATAATTATTTATCGAACAGAGTGGCCATCAACCTCTGGGTTATTGGCTGATTGGCGCTTGTGTTATTTTAATAATTATTGATTAAACAGAGTAGCCAGTCAGCGCCCGACGTTATGTGATGATAGGCGCTAGTGTTATTTTAATAATTATTTATTTATCCGAGTTACCAGTAAGCACACCAGGTCATGGAGAAATAGGCGCTTGTGTTATTAAAAATAATTCATTTAACAAAGTAGCTAGTAAGCACCTTTGGTCATGAGTTGATGAGCACTTGTGTTACTAAGAATTATTTATTTAACAGAGGAGCCAGTAAGCGCCCTGAGTTATTAGGTGATAGGCACTTGTGTTATTCAATATTATTTATTTACCAATTGTCCAGTTAGCACCCTGAGTCATGAGGTGATAGGCGCTTGTGTTCTTTTAATAATCATTTATTGAAAAGTTGACCAGTAAGCGCCCCGAGTTATAAGGTGATAGGCAATTGTGTTATTTAAAATTATATAATTAACAAAGTGGCCAGTTAGCACCCTGGGTCATGAGGTGGTAGGCGTTTGTGTGACTAAGAATTATTTATTCAACAGAGTGGCCAGTCAGCGCCCCGGGTTATTAGGTGATAGGTGCACGTGTTATTGAAAACTATTTATTTAACAGAATGTCTAGTAAGCATCCCAGGTCATAAGGTGATAGGCGCTTGTGTTTTTTGATAATTATTTATCGAACAGAGTGACTATTCATCGCCCCAAGTTATTGGTCGATAGGCACTCGTGTTATTGAAATTTATTTATTTAACAAAGTTGCCAGTAAGCACCCTGGGTCATGAAGTGATAAGAGCTTGTATTATTTAGATAATTATTTATTAAAAAGAGTTAACAGTCAGCGCCCCGGGTTATTGGGTGACAGGCGCTTTTGTAATTTTAATAATATTTTATTATTCAGATTGGCCAGTCGGCGCCCAAGAATATTTAGTGATGTGTGCTTGTGTTATTTTAATAATTATAAAAAACAGAGCGATTAGTAAGAACCCTGGGTCATGTGGTTATAGGCGCTTTTGTTATTGTAATAATTATTTATTATACAGAGTTGCCAAACAGCGCCTGGGTTATTAGGTGATACGCGCTTGTTTTATTTTAATAATTATTCATTTGACAGAGTAGCCAGTCAGCGCCCTGGATTATTGAGTGATAGGCGTTTGTATTATATCAATAATTATTTGTTAAACATAGTGGCCATTAAGCCCCCCGGGTTATTGTGTAATAGGCGCTCGTGTTATTAAAAATTATTTATCTACCGAAGTGGCCAGTAAGCACCCTGGGTCATAAGGTGATAGGCGATTGTGTGACTAAGAATTATTTATTCAACACAGTGGCCTATAAGCGCCCTGCGTTATTGGGTGATAGGCTCTTGCGTATTCAAAATTATTTATTCAACAAAGTGGCTAGTAAGAACCCTGGGTCATGGGGTTATAGGCGCTTGTGTTATTGAAATAATTATATATTAAAAAGAGTGGCCAGTCAGCGCCTGGGTTATTGGGAAATAGGCGCTTGTGTTATTAATAATTATTCAATCAACAAAGTGGCCAGTACGCACCTTTGGTCTTAAAGTGATGAGCGCTTGCGTTATTTTGATAAGTATTCATTGAACAGAGTGGCAAGTCAGCCCTTCGGGTTATTAAGTGATAGGCGCTCGTGTTATTTAAAATTATTTTTTTAACAAAGTGGCCAGTAAGCATACTAGGTCATGAGGTGATAGGCACTTGTGTTACTAAGAAAGATTTAATTAACAGAGAAGCCAGTAAGCGCCCTGAGTCAAAAGGTAATAGGCGCTTGTGTTATTTTAATAATTTTTTATGAAACAAAGTGACTAGTAAGCCACCTGGGTCATTAGGTAATAGGCACTTGCGTTATTTTAATAATTATTTATCGAACATAGTGGCCATCAGCCTCTGGGTTTTTGGCTGATAGGCGCTTGTGTTATTTTAATAATTATTAATTAAACAGAGTAGCCAGTAAGCGCCTGATGTTATTGGGTGATAGGCACTTGTGTTATTTTAATAATTATTTATTAATCCAAGTTACCAGAAAGCACACCAGGTCATGGAGAAATAGGCGCTTGTGTTATTAAAAATAATTTCTTTAACAAAGAAGTTAGTAAGCACCTTTGGTCATAAGGTGATGAGCGATTTTATTATTTTAAAAATTATTTATTGAACGAAGTGGTTAGTCAGTGCCCTGCGTTATTAGGTGATAGGAACTTGTGTTATTTAAAATTATTTATTAAAAAAAGTGGCCAGTAAGCATTCTGAGTCAAGAAGTGATGAGCACTTGTGTTACTAAGAATTATTTATTTAACAGAGAAGCCAGTAAGCGCCCTGAGTCATCAGGTGATAGGCACTTGTGTTATTCAAAATTATTTTTTTAAACAAAGTGTCCAGTAAGCACCCTGGGTCATGAGATGATAGGCGCTTGCGTTATTTTAATAATTATTTTTTGCACAGACTGACTAGTCAGCGTTCTAGGCTATTAGGTGATATGCACTTGTGTTATTAAAAACTATTTATTCAACAGAATGTTCAGTAAGCATTCCAGGTCATAAGGTGATAGGCGCTTGTGTTATTTAAATAATTATTTATTAAACAGAATGACTAGTCAGCGCCCCAGGTTATTGGGTGATAGGTGCTTTCGTTATTTTAATAATAATTTATTATTTAAAGTGGCCAGTCAGCGCCCAAAAATATTTAGTGATAGGTGCTTGTGTTATTTTAATAATTAATAAAAAAACGGAGTGGCCAGTAAGCATCCAGGGTTTTTTGGTGATAGGTGCTTGTGTTGTTTTAATAATCATTTATTAAACAGTTGGCCAGTAAGCGCCCCAAGTTATTAGGTGATAGGCGCTTGTGTTATTTTAATAAATATTTATTGAACATAGTGGCCAGTCAGCGCCCAGGGTTATTAGGTGATAGGCGCACGTGTTATTAAAAACTATTTATTTAACAGAATGTCCAGTAAGCATTCCAGGTCATAAGGTGATAGGCACTTGTGTTATTTTATTAATTATTTATCCATTCAAATTGCCAGTAAGCACATAAGGTCATTCGGAAATCGGCGCTTATGTTATTAAAAATAATTTATTCAACAAAGTGGCCAGAACGCATTTTTGGTCATAAGGTGATGAGTGCTTGCGTTATCTTGATAATTATTTATTGAACAAAGTGGCAAGTCAGTGCCCGGGGTTATTAAGGGATAGGCACTTGTATGATTCTAATAATTATTTATTGAACAGAGTGACTAGTCAGCTCCGGGTTATCGGGTAATATGCACTCGTGTTATTAAAAATTATTTATTTATCAAAGTAGCCAGTAAGCACCCCGGTTCATGAGGTGATTGGCACTTGTGTTACTAAGAATTATTTATTCAACAAAGGAGCTAGTAAGCGCACTGAGTCATTGGGTGATAGGCACTTGCGTATTCAACATTATTTATTTAACAAAGTGGCCAGTAAGAACCCTGGGTCATGGGGTTATAGGCGCTTGCGTTATTGAAATAATTATTAATTAAACAGAGTGGCCAATTAGCGCCTGTAGCCGGTTATTGGTCGATAGGCACTTGTGTTATTTTAATAATTATTTATTAAACAGAGTGGCCAGTCAGCGCCCCGGGTTATTGGGTGATGGGCATTCGTGTTATTAAGAATGATTTATTTTAAAAGTGGCCAGTAAGAACCCCGGGTCATAAGGTGATAGGCGCTTGTGTTATTTTAATAATTATTTATTTAACATAGTGACTAGTCAGCGCCCCTGGTTATTGGGTGATAGGCGCATGTGTTGTTTTAATAATCATTTATCTATTCAAATTGCCAGTCAGCACATAAGGTCATTGGGAAATAGGCACTTATGTTATTAAAAATAATTTATTCAACAGAGTGGCCAGTACGCACCTTTGGTCATAAGGTGATGAATGCTTGCGTTATTTTGATAATTATTTATTGAACAGAGTAGCCAGTCAGCCCCCCGGGTTATTGAATGATAGGTGCTCGTGTAATCAAAAATTATTTTTTCAACAAAGTGGCCAGTAAGCACCCCGGGTCATGAGGTGATAGGCGTTTGTGTGACTAAGAATTATTTATTTAACAGAGTGGCCAATAAGCGCCCTGCGTTATTAGGTGATAGGCTTTTGTGTTATTTAAAATTATTTATTTAACAGAGTGTCCAGTAAGCACCCTGGGTCATGAGGTAATAGGCACTTGTGTCACTAAGAATTATTTAAATAACAGAGGAGCCACAAAGCGCCATGAGTTATTAGGTGATAGGCACTTGTGTTATTTAAAATTATTTATTTAACAAATTGGCCAGTAAGCATCCTGGGTCATAAGGGGATAGGCGTTTGTGTGACTAAGAATTATTTATTCAACAGAGTGGCAAATAAGCGCCCTGCGTTTTTAGGTAATAGGCACTTGTGTTATTTAAAATCATTTATTTAACAGAGTGGCCAGTAAGCATACCGGGTCATGAGTCAATTGGCCCTTGTGTTACTGAGAATTATTTATTAAACAGAGGAGCTAGTAAGCGCCCTGAGTCATTAGGTGATAGGCACTTGCGTATTCGAAATTATTTATTTAACAAAGTGGCCAGTAAGAACCCTGGGTCATGGGGTTATAGGCGCTTGTGTTATTAAAATAATTATTAATTAAGCAGAGTGGCAAATTAGCGCCTGGGTTATTGGGTGATAGGCGCTTGTGTTATTTTAATAATTATTTATTGAACAGAGTGGCCAGTCAGAGCCCCGGGTAATTAAGTGATAGGCGCTCGTGTTATTAAAAATTATTTTTTTAACAAAGTGGCCAGTAAGCATACCGGGTCATGAGTCAATTGGCCCTTGTGTTACTAAGAATTATTTATTGAACAGAGGAGCTAGTAAGCGCCCTGAGTCATTAGGTGTTAGGCACTTGCGTATTCAAAATTATTTATTTAACAAAGTGGCCAGTAAAAACCCTGGGTCATGGGGTTATAGGCACTTGTGTTTTCAAAATAATAAATAATTAAACAGAGTGGCCAATTAGCGCCTGGGTTATTGGGTGATAGGCACGTGTGTTATTTTAATAATTATTTTTTAATCAGAGTGGCCAGTCAGCTTCCTGGTTTATTAGAAGATAGGCGCACGTGTTATTAAAAACTATTTATTTAACAGAATGTCCAGTAAGCATCCCAGGTCATGAGGTGATAGGCGCTTGTGTTATTTTAATAATTATTTATTTAACATAGTGACTTCTCAGCGCTTCTGGTTATTAGGTGATCGGCGCATGTGTTGTTTTAATAATTATTCATTTATTTAAATTGCCAGTAAGCACATAAGGTCATTGGGAAATAGGCGCTTATGTTATTTAAAATAATTTATTTAACAAAGTGGCCAGTACGCACCTTTGGTCATAAAGTGATGAGTGCTTAAGTTATTTTGATAATTATTAATTGAACAGAGTGACTAGTCAGCGCCCCGGGTTATTGGGTAGTATGCACTCGTGTTATTAAAAATTATTTATTTAACAAAGTGGTCAGTAAGCGCCCTGAGTTATAAGGTTATAGGCGCTTGTGTTATTTTAATAATTTTTTATAAAACAAAGTGACCAGTAATCCACCTGGGTCATTAGGTAATAGGCACTTGTGTTATTTTAATAATTATTTATCGAACATAGTGGCCATCAGCCTCTGGGTTTTTGGCTGATAGGCGCTTGTGTTGTTTTAATAATTATTGATTAAACAAAGTAGCCAGTCAGCGCCCGATGTTATTGGGTGAAAGGCATTTGTGTTATTTTAATAATTATTTAATTATCCAAGTTACCAGTAAGCACACCAGGTCATGGAGAAATAGGCGCTTGTGTTATTAAAAATAATTTATTTTACAAAGTAGCTAATAAGCACCTTTGGTCACGAGGTGATGAGCGATTTTGTTATTTTAATAATTATTTATTAAACGAAGTGGCTTGTCAGCGTCCTGCGTTATAAGGGGATAGGCGTTTGTGTGACTAAGAATTATTTATTTAACAGAGTGGCAAATAAGCGCCCTGCGTTTTTAGGTGATAGGCACTTGTGTTATTTAAAATCATTTATTTAACTGAGTGGCCAGTAAGCATACCGGGTCATTAATCAATTGGCCCTTGTGTTACTAAGAATTATTTACTAAACAGAGGAGCTAGTAAGCGCCCTAAGTCATTAGGTGTTAGGCACTTGTTTTATTTAAAATTATTTATTTAACAAAGTGTCCAGTAAACACCCTGGGTCATGAGGTGATAGGCGCTTGCGTTATTTTAATAATTATTTACTGAACAGAGTGACAAGTCAGCGCCCCAGGTTATTAGGTGATTTGCACTTGTGTTATTAAAAATTATTTATTCAACAAAGTGGCTAGTAAGCACCTTAAATCATAAGGTGATATGAGCTTGTGTTATTTAAATAATTATTCATTAAACAGAGTGACTAGTCAGTGCCCCAGGTTATTGGGTGATAGGCGCTTTTGTTATTTTAATAATAATTTATTATTTAAAGTGGTCAGTCAGCGCCCAAGAATATTTAGTGATAGGTGCTTGTGTTATTTTAATAATTATAAAAAAAACAGAGTGGCCAGTAAGCACACCGGGTTTTTGGTGATAGGCGCTTGTGTTGTTTTAATAATCATTTATTAAAAAATTGGCCAGTAAGCGCTCCGAGTTATTAGGTAATAGGTGCTTGTGTTATTTAATAAATATTTATTGAACAAAGTGGTCAGTCAGCACCTGGGTTATTAGGGGATAGGCGCACGTGTTATTAAAAACTATTTATTTAACAGAATGTCCAGTAAGCATTCCAGGTCATAAGGTAAAAGGCGCTTGTGTTATTTTATTAATTATTTATCGAACAGAGTGACTAGTCGGGGCCCCGGGTTATTGGTTGATGGGCACTCGTGTTATCAAGATTGATTTATTTTAAAAGTGGCAAGTAAGCGCCCTGAGTCATTAGGTAATAGGCACTTGTGTTATTCAAAATTATTTATTTAACAAAGTGTCCAGTAAACACCCTGGGTCATGAGGTGGTAGGCGCTTGTATAATTTTAATTATTATTTATTGAACAGAGTGACTAGTCAGCGCCCCAGGTTATTGGGTGATATGCACTCGTGTTATTAAAAATTATTTATTTAACAAAGTGGCTAGTAAGCACCCTAAATCATAAAGTGATAAGAGCTTGTGTTATTTAAATAATTATTTATTAAACAGAGTGACTAGTCAACGCCCCGGGTTATTGGGTGATGGTCGATTTTGTTATTTTAATAATAATTTATTATTTAAAGTGGCCAGTCAGCGCCCTAAAATATTTAGTGATAGGTGCTTTTGTTATTTTAATAATAATTTATTATTTAAAGTGGCCAGTCAGCGCCCAAAAATATTTAGTGATAGGTGCTTGTGTTATTTTATTAATTATTTATCGAACAGAGTGACGAGTCAGGGCATCGGGTAATTGGGTGATAGGCACTCGTGTTATTAAGATTGATTTATTTTAAAAGTGGCAAGTAAGCACCCCGGGTCATGGGGTTATAGGCGCTTGTGTTATTAAAATAATTATTAATTAAGCAGAGTGGCAAATTAGCGCCTGGGTTATTGGGTGATAGGCGCTTGTGTTATTTTAATAATTATTTATTGAACAGAGTGGCCAGTCAGAGCCCCGGGTAATTAAGTGATAGGCGCTCGTGTTATTAAAAATTATTTTTTTAACAAAGTGGCCAGTAAGCATACCGGGTCATGAGTCAATTGGCCCTTGTGTTACTAAGAATTATTTATTGAACAGAGGAGCTAGTAAGCGCCCTGAGTCATTAGGTGTTAGGCACTTGCGTATTCAAAATTATTTATTTAACAAAGTGGCCAGTAAAAACCCTGGGTCATGGGGTTATAGGCACTTGTGTTTTCAAAATAATAAATAATTTAACAGAGTGGCCAATTAGCGCCTGGGTTATTGGGTGATAGGCACGTGTGTTATTTTAATAATTATTGATTAAACAAAGTAGCCAGTCAGCGCCCGATGTTATTGGGTGAAAGGCATTTGTGTTATTTTAATAATTATTTAATTATCCAAGTTACCAGTAAGCACACCAGGTCATGGAGAAATAGGCGCTTGTGTTATTAAAAATAATTTATTTTACAAAGTAGCTAATAAGCACCTTTGGTCACGAGGTGATGAGCGATTTTGTTATTTTAATAATTATTTATTAAACGAAGTGGCTTGTCAGCGTCCTGCGTTATAAGGGGATAGGCGTTTGTGTGACTAAGAATTATTTATTTAACAGAGTGGCAAATAAGCGCCCTGCGTTTTTAGGTGATAGGCACTTGTGTTATTTAAAATCATTTATTTAACTGAGTGGCCAGTAAGCATACCGGGTCATTAATCAATTGGCCCTTGTGTTACTAAGAATTATTTACTAAACAGAGGAGCTAGTAAGCGCCCTAAGTCATTAGGTGTTAGGCACTTGTTTTATTTAAAATTATTTATTTAACAAAGTGTCCAGTAAACACCCTGGGTCATGAGGTGATAGGCGCTTGCGTTATTTTAATAATTATTTACTGAACAGAGTGACAAGTCAGCGCCCCAGGTTATTAGGTGATTTGCACTTGTGTTATTAAAAATTATTTATTCAACAAAGTGGCTAGTAAGCACCTTAAATCATAAGGTGATATGAGCTTGTGTTATTTAAATAATTATTCATTAAACAGAGTGACTAGTCAGTGCCCCAGGTTATTGGGTGATAGGCGCTTTTGTTATTTTAATAATAATTTATTATTTAAAGTGGTCAGTCAGCGCCCAAGAATATTTAGTGATAGGTGCTTGTGTTATTTTAATAATTATAAAAAAAACAGAGTGGCCAGTAAGCACACCGGGTTTTTGGTGATAGGCGCTTGTGTTGTTTTAATAATCATTTATTAAAAAATTGGCCAGTAAGCGCTCCGAGTTATTAGGTAATAGGTGCTTGTGTTATTTAATAAATATTTATTGAACAAAGTGGTCAGTCAGCACCTGGGTTATTAGGGGATAGGCGCACGTGTTATTAAAAACTATTTATTTAACAGAATGTCCAGTAAGCATTCCAGGTCATAAGGTAAAAGGCGCTTGTGTTATTTTATTAATTATTTATCGAACAGAGTGACTAGTCGGGGCCCCGGGTTATTGGTTGATGGGCACTCGTGTTATCAAGATTGATTTATTTTAAAAGTGGCAAGTAAGCGCCCTGAGTCATTAGGTAATAGGCACTTGTGTTATTCAAAATTATTTATTTAACAAAGTGTCCAGTAAACACCCTGGGTCATGAGGTGGTAGGCGCTTGTATAATTTTAATTATTATTTATTGAACAGAGTGACTAGTCAGCGCCCCAGGTTATTGGGTGATATGCACTCGTGTTATTAAAAATTATTTATTTAACAAAGTGGCTAGTAAGCACCCTAAATCATAAAGTGATAAGAGCTTGTGTTATTTAAATAATTATTTATTAAACAGAGTGACTAGTCAACGCCCCGGGTTATTGGGTGATGGTCGATTTTGTTATTTTAATAATAATTTATTATTTAAAGTGGCCAGTCAGCGCCCTAAAATATTTAGTGATAGGTGCTTTTGTTATTTTAATAATAATTTATTATTTAAAGTGGCCAGTCAGCGCCCAAAAATATTTAGTGATAGGTGCTTGTGTTATTTTATTAATTATTTATCGAACAGAGTGACGAGTCAGGGCATCGGGTAATTGGGTGATAGGCACTCGTGTTATTAAGATTGATTTATTTTAAAAGTGGCAAGTAAGCACCCCGGGTCATGGGGTTATAGGCGCTTGTGTTATTAAAATAATTATTAATTAAGCAGAGTGGCAAATTAGCGCCTGGGTTATTGGGTGATAGGCGCTTGTGTTATTTTAATAATTATTTATTGAACAGAGTGGCCAGTCAGAGCCCCGGGTAATTAAGTGATAGGCGCTCGTGTTATTAAAAATTATTTTTTTAACAAAGTGGCCAGTAAGCATACCGGGTCATGAGTCAATTGGCCCTTGTGTTACTAAGAATTATTTATTGAACAGAGGAGCTAGTAAGCGCCCTGAGTCATTAGGTGTTAGGCACTTGCGTATTCAAAATTATTTATTTAACAAAGTGGCCAGTAAAAACCCTGGGTCATGGGGTTATAGGCACTTGTGTTTTCAAAATAATAAATAATTAAACAGAGTGGCCAATTAGCGCCTGGGTTATTGGGTGATAGGCACGTGTGTTATTTTAATAATTATTTTTTAATCAGAGTGGCCAGTCAGCTTCCTGGTTTATTAGAAGATAGGCGCACGTGTTATTAAAAACTATTTATTTAACAGAATGTCCAGTAAGCATCCCAGGTCATGAGGTGATAGGCGCTTGTGTTATTTTAATAATTATTTATTTAACATAGTGACTTCTCAGCGCTTCTGGTTATTAGGTGATCGGCGCATGTGTTGTTTTAATAATTATTCATTTATTTAAATTGCCAGTAAGCACATAAGGTCATTGGGAAATAGGCGCTTATGTTATTTAAAATAATTTATTTAACAAAGTGGCCAGTACGCACCTTTGGTCATAAAGTGATGAGTGCTTAAGTTATTTTGATAATTATTAATTGAACAGAGTGACTAGTCAGCGCCCCGGGTTATTGGGTAGTATGCACTCGTGTTATTAAAAATTATTTATTTAACAAAGTGGTCAGTAAGCGCCCTGAGTTATAAGGTTATAGGCGCTTGTGTTATTTTAATAATTTTTTATAAAACAAAGTGACCAGTAATCCACCTGGGTCATTAGGTAATAGGCACTTGTGTTATTTTAATAATTATTTATCGAACATAGTGGCCATCAGCCTCTGGGTTTTTGGCTGATAGGCGCTTGTGTTGTTTTAATAATTATTGATTAAACAAAGTAGCCAGTCAGCGCCCGATGTTATTGGGTGAAAGGCATTTGTGTTATTTTAATAATTATTTAATTATCCAAGTTACCAGTAAGCACACCAGGTCATGGAGAAATAGGCGCTTGTGTTATTAAAAATAATTTATTTTACAAAGTAGCTAATAAGCACCTTTGGTCACGAGGTGATGAGCGATTTTGTTATTTTAATAATTATTTATTAAACGAAGTGGCTTGTCAGCGTCCTGCGTTATAAGGGGATAGGCGTTTGTGTGACTAAGAATTATTTATTTAACAGAGTGGCAAATAAGCGCCCTGCGTTTTTAGGTGATAGGCACTTGTGTTATTTAAAATCATTTATTTAACTGAGTGGCCAGTAAGCATACCGGGTCATTAATCAATTGGCCCTTGTGTTACTAAGAATTATTTACTAAACAGAGGAGCTAGTAAGCGCCCTAAGTCATTAGGTGTTAGGCACTTGTTTTATTTAAAATTATTTATTTAACAAAGTGTCCAGTAAACACCCTGGGTCATGAGGTGATAGGCGCTTGCGTTATTTTAATAATTATTTACTGAACAGAGTGACAAGTCAGCGCCCCAGGTTATTAGGTGATTTGCACTTGTGTTATTAAAAATTATTTATTCAACAAAGTGGCTAGTAAGCACCTTAAATCATAAGGTGATATGAGCTTGTGTTATTTAAATAATTATTCATTAAACAGAGTGACTAGTCAGTGCCCCAGGTTATTGGGTGATAGGCGCTTTTGTTATTTTAATAATAATTTATTATTTAAAGTGGTCAGTCAGCGCCCAAGAATATTTAGTGATAGGTGCTTGTGTTATTTTAATAATTATAAAAAAAACAGAGTGGCCAGTAAGCACACCGGGTTTTTGGTGATAGGCGCTTGTGTTGTTTTAATAATCATTTATTAAAAAATTGGCCAGTAAGCGCTCCGAGTTATTAGGTAATAGGTGCTTGTGTTATTTAATAAATATTTATTGAACAAAGTGGTCAGTCAGCACCTGGGTTATTAGGGGATAGGCGCACGTGTTATTAAAAACTATTTATTTAACAGAATGTCCAGTAAGCATTCCAGGTCATAAGGTAAAAGGCGCTTGTGTTATTTTATTAATTATTTATCGAACAGAGTGACTAGTCGGGGCCCCGGGTTATTGGTTGATGGGCACTCGTGTTATCAAGATTGATTTATTTTAAAAGTGGCAAGTAAGCGCCCTGAGTCATTAGGTAATAGGCACTTGTGTTATTCAAAATTATTTATTTAACAAAGTGTCCAGTAAACACCCTGGGTCATGAGGTGGTAGGCGCTTGTATAATTTTAATTATTATTTATTGAACAGAGTGACTAGTCAGCGCCCCAGGTTATTGGGTGATATGCACTCGTGTTATTAAAAATTATTTATTTAACAAAGTGGCTAGTAAGCACCCTAAATCATAAAGTGATAAGAGCTTGTGTTATTTAAATAATTATTTATTAAACAGAGTGACTAGTCAACGCCCCGGGTTATTGGGTGATGGTCGATTTTGTTATTTTAATAATAATTTATTATTTAAAGTGGCCAGTCAGCGCCCTAAAATATTTAGTGATAGGTGCTTTTGTTATTTTAATAATAATTTATTATTTAAAGTGGCCAGTCAGCGCCCAAAAATATTTAGTGATAGGTGCTTGTGTTATTTTATTAATTATTTATCGAACAGAGTGACGAGTCAGGGCATCGGGTAATTGGGTGATAGGCACTCGTGTTATTAAGATTGATTTATTTTAAAAGTGGCAAGTAAGCACCCCGGGTCATGAGGTGATAGGCGCTTGTGTTATTTTAATAATTATTCATTTAACATAGTGACTAGTCAGCCCCCCAGGTCATGAGGTGATAGGCGTTTGTGTGACTAAGAATTATATATCCAACAGAGTGGCAAATAAGTGCCCTGCGTTTTTGGATGATAGGCACTTGTGTTATATAAAATCATTTATTTAACAGAGTGGCCAGTCAGCACCCTGGGTCATGAGGTTATAGGCACTTGTGCTTTTGTAATAATTATTTATTGAACAAAATGGCTAGTAAGCGCCTGGGTCATTAGGTAATTGGCACTTGTGTTATTTCAATAATTATTTATTGAACAGAGTGACTAGTCAGCTTCCCAGGTTATTGGGTGATATGCACTTGTGTTATTAAAAATTATTTATTTAACAAAGTGGCTAGTAAGCACCCTAAATCATAAGGTAATATGAGCTTGTGTTATTTAAATAATTATTTATTAAACAGAGTGACTAGTCAGCGCCCCGGGTTATTGGGTGATAAGTGCTTTTGTTATTCAAATAATAATTTATTATTTACAGTAGCCAGTCAGCGCCCAAAAATATTTAGTGATAGGTGCTTGTGTTATTTTAATAATTATTAAAAAAACAGAGTGGCCAGTAAGCACACCGGGTTTTTTGGTGATAGGCGCTTGTGTTGTTTTAATAATTATTTATTAAAAAGTTGGCCAGAAAGCGCTTCGAGTTATTAGGTGATAGGCGCTCGTGTTATTTTAATAAATATTTATTGAACAGAGTGGCCAGTTAGCACCTGGGTTATTAGGTGATAGGCGCACGTGTTATTAAAATCTATTTATTTAACAGAATGTCCAGTAAGCATTTCAGGTCATAAGGTGATAGGCGCTTGTGTTATTTTATCAATTATTTATCGAACAGAGTGACTAGTCAGGGCCCTGGGTTATTGGGTGATGGGCATTTGTGTTATTAAGATTTATTTATTTTAAAAGTGGCTAGCAAGAACCCTGGGTCATGGGGTTATAGGCGCTTGTGTTATTAAAATAATTATTAATTAAACAGAGTGGCCAATTAGCGCCTGGGTTATTAAGTGATAGGCGCTTGTGTTATTTTATCTATTATTTATCGAACAGAGTGACTAGTCAGGGCTCTGGGTTATTGGGTAATGGGCACTTGTGTTATTAAGATTTATTTATTTTTAAAGTGGCCAGAAAGATCCCTGGGTCATGGGGTTATAGGCGCTTGTGTTATTTAAATAATTATTAATTAAACAGAGTGGCCAGTCAGCGCCCCGGGTTATTAGATGATAGGCGCACGTGTTATTGGAAACTATTTATTTACCAGAATATCCAGTTAGCATTCCAGGTCATAATGTGATAGGCGCTTGTATTATTTTGTTAATTATTTTTCGAACAAAGTGGCCAGTCAGCGCCTGGGTTATTGGATAGTAGGCACTTGTGTTATTTAAATAATTATTCATTGATAAAAGTGGCCAGTCAGCGCCCCAGGTTATTAGGTAATGGGCGCTCGTGTTATTAAAAACTATTTATTTAACAAAGTGTCCAGTAAGCACCCTGGGTCATGGGGTTATAGGCGCTTGTGTTATTGAAATAATTAATAATTAAACAGAGTGGCCAATTAGCGCCTGGGTTATAGAGTGATAGGTGCTTGTGTTATTTTAATAACTATTTATTGAACAGAGTGGCCAGTCAGCGCCCCGGGTTATTAGGTAATAGGCGCACGTGTTATTAAAAACTGTTTATTTAACAAAATGTCCAGTAAGCATCCCAGGTCATGAGGTGATAGGCACTTGTGTTATTTTATTAATTATTTATCGAACAGAGTGACTAGTCAGGGCCCCAGGTTATTAGGTGATGGGCACTGGTGTTATTAAAAACTGTTTATTTAACAAAATGTCCAGTAAGCATCCCAGGTCATAAGGTGATAGGCGCTTGTGTTATCTTAATAATTATTTATTTAACATAGTGACTAGTCAGCGCCCCTGGTTATTGAGTAATAGGCGCATGTGTTATTAAAAATAATTCATTTAACAAAGTGGCTAGTAAGCGCCTTTGGTCATAAGGTGATAAGCGCTTGTGTTATTTTAATAATTATTTATTAAACAGAGTGGCCAGTCAGCACCTAGGTTATTGGATTATAGGCGCTCGTGTTATCAAAAATTATTTATTTAACAAAGTGGCCAGTAAGCACGCTGGGTCAGTAAGAAATAGGCACTTGTGTTATTAGAAATAATTTATTTAACAAAGTTGCCAGTAAGCACCTTTGGTCATATTGTAATGAGCGAGTTCGTTATTTTAATAATTATTTATTGATTGAAGTGGCTAGTTAGCGCCCTACATTATTAGGTGGTAGGCACTTGTGTTATTCAAAATAATTTATTTAACAAAGTAGCCAGTAAGCACCCTGGGTTAAAAGGTTATAGGCGCTTGTTTTATTGTAATAATTATTTATTAAACAGAGTCATTAGTTAGCGCCCCGGGTTATTGGGTGATAGGCACTCGTGTTATTAAGATATATTTATACAACAAAGTGGCCAGTAAGAACCTCGGGTCATTAGGTGATAGGCGCTTGTGTTATTTAAATAATTGTTTATTAGAAAGAGTGACTTGTCAGCGCTTCTGGTTACTGGGTAATAGGCATTTTCTTTATTTTAACAATTATTCATTATTTGAAGTGGCCAGTCAGTGCCCAAGGTTATTCAGTGATAAATGCTTGTGTTATTTTAAAAATTATTTAAAAAACCAAGCGGCCAGTAAGCAACTCAGAATTTTGGGTAATAGGCGCTTGTGTTGTTTTAATAATTATTTGATGAACAAAGTGGCCAGTAAGCGCCCTGAGTCATTAGCCGATAGGCGCTTGTGTTATTTAGAATTATTAATTTAACAAAGGGGCCAGAAAGCACCCTGGGTCATAAACTATAGGCGCTTTTGTTAATTTGATATTCATTTAATGAACAAAGTGGCTAGTCAGCCCCCCGGGTTATTGAGTGATAGGTGCTCGTGTTATCAAAAATAATTGTTTTAACAAAGAAGCCAGTAAGTGACTTGGGTCATGAGGTTATAGGCACTTGTGTTACTAAGAAATATTCATTTAACAAAGGAGCCAGTAAGCGTCCTGACTTATAAGGTGATAGGCACTTGTGTGATTCAAAATTATTGATTCAACAAAGTGGCCAGTAAGCACCCTGGGTTAAAAGGTTATAGGCACTTGTGTTTTTGTAATAATTATTAATTAAACAGAGTGGCCAGTCAGCGCCCCGGGTTATTAGATGATAGGCGCACGTGTTATTGGAAACTATTTATTTACCAGAATATCCAGTTAGCATTCCAGGTCATAATGTGATAGGCGCTTGTATTATTTTGTTAATTATTTTTCGAACAAAGTGGCCAGTCAGCGCCTGGGTTATTGGATAGTAGGCACTTGTGTTATTTAAATAATTATTTATTGATAAAAGTGGCCAGTCAGCGCCCCAGGTTATTAGGTAATGGGCGCTCGTGTTATTAAAAACTATTTATTTAACAAAGTGTCCAGTAAGCACCCTGGGTCATGGGGTTATAGGCGCTTGTGTTATTGAAATAATTAATAATTAAACAGAGTGGCCAATTAGCGCCTGGGTTATAGAGTGATAGGTGCTTGTGTTATTTTAATAACTATTTATTGAACAGAGTGGCCAGTCAGCGCCCCTAGTTATTAGGTAATAGGCGCACGTGTTATTAAAAACTGTTTATTTAACAAAATGTCCAGTAAGCATCCCAGGTCATGAGGTGATAGGCACTTGTGTTATTTTATTAATTATTTATCGAACAGAGTGACTAGTCAGGGCCCCAGGTTATTAGGTGATGGGCACTGGTGTTATTAAAAACTGTTTATTTAACAAAATGTCCAGTAAGCATCCCAGGTCATAAGGTGATAGGCGCTTGTGTTATCTTAATAATTATTTATTTAACATAGTGACTAGTCAGCGCCCCTGGTTATTGAGTAATAGGCGCATGTGTTGTTTTAATAATTATTGATTTAATCAAATTGCCAGTAAGCACATAAGGTCATTGGAAAATAGGCGCTTATGTTATTGAAAATAATTTATTCAATAAAGTGGCCAGTAAGCACCCCGGGTTATTAGGTGATAGGCGTTAGTGTTATTTTAATAATTATTTATCGAACAGAGTGGCCATCAGCACCTGGGTTATTGGCTGATAGGCACTTGTGTTATTTTAATAATTATTGATTAAACAGAGTAGCCAGTCAGCGCCCGATGTTATTGGGTGATAGGCGCTTGTGTTATTTTTATAATTATTTATTAATCCGAGTTACCAGTAAGCACACCAGGTTATGGAGAAATAGGTGCTTGTGTTATTAAAAATAATTCATTTAACAAAGTGGCTAGTAAGCGCCTTTGGTCATAAGGTGATAAGCGCTTGTGTTATTTTAATAATTTTTTATTAAACAGAGTGGCCAGTCAGCACCTAGGTTATTGGATTATAGGCGCTCGTGTTATCAAAAATTATTTATTTAACAAAGTGGCCAGTAAGCACGCTGGGTCAGTAAGAAATAGGCACTTGTGTTATTAGAAATAATTTATTTAACAAAGTTGCCAGTAAGCACCTTTGGTCATATTGTAATGAGCGAGTTCGTTATTTTAATAATTATTTATTGATTGAAGTGGCTAGTTAGCGCCCTACATTATTAGGTGGTAGGCACTTGTGTTATTCAAAATAATTTATTTAACAAAGTAGCCAGTAAGCACCCTGGGTTAAAAGGTTATAGGCGCTTGTTTTATTGTAATAATTATTTATTAAACAGAGTCATTAGTTAGCGCCCCGGGTTATTGGGTGATAGGCACTCGTGTTATTAAGATATATTTATACAACAAAGTGGCCAGTAAGAACCTCGGGTCATTAGGTGATAGGCGCTTGTGTTATTTAAATAATTGTTTATTAGAAAGAGTGACTTGTCAGCGCTTCTGGTTACTGGGTAATAGGCATTTTCTTTATTTTAACAATTATTCATTATTTGAAGTGGCCAGTCAGTGCCCAAGGTTATTCAGTGATAAATGCTTGTGTTATTTTAAAAATTATTTAAAAAACCAAGCGGCCAGTAAGCAACTCAGAATTTTGGGTAATAGGCGCTTGTGTTGTTTTAATAATTATTTGATGAACAAAGTGGCCAGTAAGCGCCCTGAGTCATTAGCCGATAGGCGCTTGTGTTATTTAGAATTATTAATTTAACAAAGGGGCCAGAAAGCACCCTGGGTCATAAACTATAGGCGCTTTTGTTAATTTGATATTCATTTAATGAACAAAGTGGCTAGTCAGCCCCCCGGGTTATTGAGTGATAGGTGCTCGTGTTATCAAAAATAATTGTTTTAACAAAGAAGCCAGTAAGTGACTTGGGTCATGAGGTTATAGGCACTTGTGTTACTAAGAAATATTCATTTAACAAAGGAGCCAGTAAGCGTCCTGACTTATAAGGTGATAGGCACTTGTGTGATTCAAAATTATTGATTCAACAAAGTGGCCAGTAAGCACCCTGGGTTAAAAGGTTATAGGCACTTGTGTTTTTGTAATAATTATTTATTGAACAGAGTGGTTAGTCAGCGCCTGGGTTATTGGGTAATAGGCACTTGTGTTATTTGAATAATTATTTATTGATTGAAGTGGACAGTCAGCGCCCCAGGTTATTAGGTAATGGGCGCTCGTGTTATTAAAAACTATTTATTTAACAAAGTGTCCAGTAAGCACCATGGGTCATAAGGTGATAGGCGCTTGTGTTATTTAATTAAATATTCATTAAACAAAGTGAATAGTCAGCGCCCCGGGTTATTAGGTGATAGGCACTCTTGTTATTAAAAATTATTTATTTAACAAAGTGGCTAGTAAGCACCCTTAGTCATTAGGTGATAAGAGCTTGTGTTATTTAATAAATTATTTATCAAACAGAGTGACTAGTCAGCGACCCAGGTTATTGGGTAATAGGCGCTATTGTCATTTTGACAATTATTTAATATTTAAAGTTGCCAGTCAGTGCCCGGGGTTATTTAGTAATAGGTGCTTGTGTGATTTGAATAATTATTAAAAAAACAAAGTGGCCAGTAAGCACCCCGGGTCATAAGGTGATAGGCGCTTGTGTTATTGTAATAATTATTTATTAAACAGAGTGTCCAGTAAGCACCCTGGGTCATGAGGTGATAGACGCTTGTGTTATTTAAATAATTATTTATTAAACAGAGTGACTAGTCAGCGCCCCCGGGTTATTGAGTGATAGGCGCTCGTGTTATCAAAAATTATTTTTTTAACAAAGTGGCCAGTAAGCACCCTGGGTCATGAGATGATAGGTGTGAGTGTGACTAAGAATTATTTATTTAACAGAGTGGCCAATAAGCGCCCTGCGTTATTGGGTTATGGGCTTTTGTGTGATTTAAAATTATTTATCTAACAGAGTGTGAAGTAAGCATCCCGGGTCATAAGGTTATAGGCGCTTGTGTTATTGTAATAATTATTGATTAAACAGAGTAGCCAGTCAGCGCCTGATGTTATTGGGTGATAGGCGCTTGTGTTATTTTAATAATCATTTATTAATCCGAGTTACCAGTAAGCACACCAGGTCATGGAGAAATAGGCGCTTGTGTTATTAAAAATAATTCATTTAACAAAGTGGCTAGTAAGCGCCTTTGGTCATAAGGTGATAAGCGCTTGTGTTATTTTAATAATTATTTATTGAACAGAGTGGCCAGTCAGCACCTAGGTTATTGGGTGATAGGCGCACGTGTTATTAAAAACTATTTATTTAACAGAATGTCCAGTAAGCATTCCAAGTCATAAGGTGATAGGCACTTGTGTAGATTTATTAATTATTTATCTATTCGAATTGCCAGTAAGCACATAAGGTCATTGGGAAATAGGCGCTTATGTTATCAAAAATAATTTATTAAACAAAGTGGCCAGAACGCATTTTTGGTCATAAGGTGATGAGTGCTTGCATTATTTTGATAATTATTTATTGAACAAAGTGGCAAGTCAGTGCCCGGGGTTATTAAGGGATAGGCACTTGTATGATTTTAATAATTATTTATTGAACAGAGTGTCTAGTCAGCTCTGGGTTATTGGGTTAAATGCACTCGTGTTATTAAAAATTATTTATGTATTAAAGTGGCCAGTAAGCACCCCGGGTCATGAGGTGATTAGCACTTGTGTTACTAAGAATTATTTATTCAACAAAGGAGCTAGTAAGCGCACTGAGTCATTGGGTGATAGGCACTTGCGTATTCAACATTATTTATTTAACAAAGTGGCCAGTAAGAACCCTGGGTCATGGGGTTATAGGCGCTTGTGTTATTGAAATAATTATTAATTAATCAGAGTGGCCAATTAGCGCCTGGGTTATTAGTCGATAGGCACTTGTGTTACTAAGAATTATTTATTCAACAAAGGAGCTAGTAAGCCCACTGAGTCATTGGGTGATAGGCACTTGCGTATTCAACATTATTTATTTAACAAAGTGGCCAGTAAGAACCCTGGGTCATGGGGTTATAGGCGCTTGTGTTATTGAAATAATTATTAATTAAACAGAGTGGCCAGTCAGCGCCCTGGGTTATTAGGTGATAGGCTTACGTGTTATTAAAAACTATTTATTTAACAGAATGTCCAGTATGAATTTCAGGTCATGATGTGATAGGCGCTTGTGTTATTTTATTAATTATTTTTCGAACAGAGTGACTAGTCAGGGCCTCGGGTTATTGGGTGATGGGCGCATGTGTTGTTTTAATAATTATTTATCTATTCAAATTGCCAGTCAGCACATAAGGTCATTGGGAAATAGGCGCTTATGTTATTAAAAATAATTTATTTAACAAAGTGGCCAGAACGCATTTTTGGTCATAAGGTGATGAGTGCTTGCGTTATTTTGATAATTATTTATTGAACAAAGTGGCAAGTCAGTGCCCGGGGTTATTAAGTGGAAGGCGCTTGTATGATTTTAATAATTATTTATTAAACAGAGTAGCCAGTCAGCCCCCCGGGTTATTGAATGATAGAAGCTCGTGTAATCAAAAATTATTTTTTCAACAAAGTGGCCAGTAAGCACCCCGGGTCATGAGGTGATAGGCGTTTGTGGGACTAAGAATTATTTATTTAACAGAGTGGCCAATAAGCGCCCTGCGTTATTGGGTGATAGGCTTTTGTGTTATTTAAAATCATTTATCTAACAGAGTGTCCAGTAAGCACCCTGGGTCATGAGGTAATAGGCACTTGTGTCAGTAAGAATTATTAAATTAACAGAGGAGCCACAAAGCGCCCTGAGTTATTAGGTGATAGGCACTTGTGTTATTTAAAATTATTTATTTAACAAATTGGCCAGTAAGCATCCTGGGTCATAAGGGGATAGGCGTTTGTGTGACTAAGAATTGTTTATTCAACAGAGTGGCAAATAAGCGCCCTGCGTTTTTAGGTAATAGGCACTTGTGTTAGATAAAATCATTTATTTAACAGAAAGGCCAGTAAGCATACCGGGTCATGAGTCAATTGGCCCTTGTGTTACTAAGAATTATTTATTAAACAGAGGAGCTAGTAAGCGCCCTGAGTCATTAGGTAATAGGCACTTGCGTATTTGAAATTATTTATTTAACAAAGTGGCCAGTAAGAACCCTGGGTCATGAGGTTATAGGCGCTTGTGTTATTAAAATAATTATTAATTAAACAGAGTGGCCAATCAGCGCCTGGGTTATTGGGTGATAGGCGCTTGTGTTATTTTAATAATTATTTATTGAACAGAGTGGCCCGTCAGCGCCCCGGGTTATTAAGTGATAGGCGCTCGTGTTAGTAAAAATTATTTTTTTAACAAAGTGGCCAGTAAGCATACCGGGTCATGAGTCAATTGGCCCTTGTGTTACTAAAAATTATTTATTGAACAGAGGAGCTAGTAAGCGCCCTGAGTCATTAGGTGATAGGCACTTGCGTATTCAAAATTATTTATTTAACAAAGTGGCCAGTAAAAACCCTGGGTCATGGGGTTATAGGCACTTGTGTTATTAAAATAATAATTAATTAAACAGAGTGGCTAATTAGCGCCTGGGTTATTGGGTGATAGGCACTTGTGTTATTTTAATAATTATTTTTTAATCAGAGTGGCCAGTCAGCTTCCTGGTTTATTAGAAGATAGGCGCACGTGTTATTAAAAACTATTTATTTAACAGAATGTCCAGTAAGCAACTTAGGTCATGAGGTGATAGGCGCTTGTGTTATTTCAATAATTATTTATTAAACAGAGTGACTACTTAGCGCCCCAGGTTATTGGGTGATAGGCGCTTTTGTTATTTTAATAATAATTTATTATTTGAAGTGGCCAGTCAGCGCCTTAAAATATTTAGTGATAGGTGCTTGTGTTATTTTAATAATTATTTTTTGATCAGACTGGCCAGTCAGCTTCCCGGTTTATTAGAAGATAGGCGCACGTGTTATTAAAAACTATTTATTTAACAGAATGTCCAGTAAGCATCCCAGGTCATGAGGTGATCGGCGCTTGTGTTATTTTATTAATTATTTATCAAACAGAGTGACTAGTCAGGGCCCCGGGTTATTGGGTGATGGGCACTCGTGTTTAAGGATTGATTTATTTTAAAAGTGGCCAGTAAGCACCCCGGGTCATGAGGTGATAGGTGCTTGTGTTATTTTAATAATTATTTATTAAACAGAGTGACTACTTAGCGCCTCGGGTTATTGGGTGATAGGCGCTTTTGTTATTTTAATAATAATTTATTATTTAAAGTGGCCAGTCAGCGCCTTAAAATATTTAGTGATAGGTGCTTGTGTTATTTCAATAATTATTAAAAAAACAGATTGGCCAGTAAGCACCCCGGGTTTTTTGGTAATAGGCGCTTGTGTTGTTTAAATAATCATTTATTAAAAAGTTGGCCAGTAAGCGCCCCGAGTTATTAGGTGATAGGCGCTTGTGTTATTTTAATAAATATTTATTGAACAGAGTGGCCA
The DNA here is from genome assembly GCF_036245765.1 of Copidosoma floridanum. NCBI lineage: Eukaryota > Metazoa > Arthropoda > Insecta > Hymenoptera > Encyrtidae > Copidosoma > Copidosoma floridanum. Next base: position 4,621,929 of record NW_028321910.1, on the reverse strand, counting down.
GTCAGCACCTGGGTAATTAGGTGATAGGCGCACGTGTAATTAAAAACTATTTATTCAACAGAATGTCCAGTAAGCATTCCAGGTCATGAGGTGATAGGCGCTTGTGTTATTTTATTAATTATTTATCGAACAGAGTGACTAGTCAGGGCCCCGGGTTATTGGGTGATAGACACTTGTGTTATTAAGATTGATTTATTGTAAAAGTGGCCAGTAAGCAACCCGGGTCATGAGGTGATAGGCGCTTGTGTTATTTTAATAATTATTTATTGAACAAAGTGGCAAGTCAGTGCCCAGGGTTATTAAGTGATAGGCGCTTGTATGATTTTAATAATTAATTATTAAACAGAGTGGCCAGTCAGCCCCCCGGGTCATGCGGTGATAGGCGTTTGTGTGACTAAGAATTGTTATTCAACAAAGTGGCAAATAAGCGCCCTGCGTTTTTAGATGATAGGCACTTGTGTTATTTAAAATCATTTATTTAACAGAGTGGCCAGTAAAAACCCTGGGTCATGGGGTTATAGGCACTTGTGTTATTAAAATAATAATTAATTAAACAGAGTGGCCAATTAGCGCCTGGGTTATTGGGTGATAGGCACTTGTGTTATTTTAATAATTATTTTTTAATCAAAGTGGCCATTTAGCTTCCTGGTTTATTAAAAGATAGGCACACGTGTTATTAAAAACTATTTATTCAACAGAATGTCCAGTAAGCATCTTAGGTCATGAGGTGATAGGCGCTTGTGTTATTTCAATAATTATTTATTAAACAGAGTGACTACTTAGCGCCCCAGGTTATTGGGTGATAGGCGCTTTTGTTATTTTAATAATAATTTATTATTTGAAGTGGCCAGTCAGCGCCTTAAAATATTTAGTGATAGGTGCTTGTGTTATTTTAATAATTATTTTTTGATCAGAGTGGCCAGTCAGCTTCCCGGTTTATTAGAAGATAGGCGCACGTGTTATAAAAAACTATTTATTTAACAGAATGTCCAGTAAGCATCCCAGGTCATGAGGTGATAGGCGCTTGTGTTATTTTATTAATTATTTATCGAACAGAGTGACTAGTCAGGGCCCCGGGTTATTGGGTGATGGGCACTCGTGTTTAAGGATTAATTTATTTTAAAAGTGGCCAGTAAGCACCCCGGGTCATGAGGTGATAGGTGCTTGTGTTATTTTAATAATTATTTATTAAACAGAGTGACTACTTAGCGCCTCGGGTTATTGGGTGATAGGCGCTTTTGTTATTTTAATAATAATTTATTATTTAAAGTGGCCAGTCAGCGCCTTAAAATATTTAGTGATAGGTGCTTGTGTTATTTCAATAATTATTAAAAAAACAGATTGGCCAGTAAGCAGCCCGGGTCATGAGGTTATAGGCACTTGTGTTTTTGTAATAATTATTTATTGAACAAAATGGCTAGTCAGCGCCTGGGTCATTAGGTAATTGGCACTTGTGTTATTTTAATATTTATTTATTGAACAGAGTGACTAGTCAGCGCCCCGGGTTATTGGGTAATATGCACTCGTGTTATTAAAAATTATTTATTTAACAAAGTGGTCAGTGAGCGCCCTGAGTTATAATTTGATAGGCGCTTGTGTTATTTTAATAATTTTTCATAAAACAAAGTGACCAGTAAGCCACCTGGGTCATTAGGTAATAGGCACTTGTGTTATTTTAATAATTATTTATCGAACATAGTGGCCATCAGCTTCTGGGTTTTTGGCTGATAGGCGCTTGTGTTGTTTCAATATTTATTCATTAAACAAAGTAGCCAGTCAGCGCCCGATGTTATTGGGTAATAGGCGGTTTTGTTATTTTAATAATAATTTATTATTTAAAGTGGCCAGTCAAAGCCCAAAAATATTTAGTGATAGGTGCTTTTGTTATTTTAATAATAATTTATTATTTAAAGTGGCCAGTCAGCGCCCAAAAATATTTAGTGATAGGTGCTTGTGTTATTTTATTAATTATTTATCGAACAGAGTGACTAGTCAGGGCCCCGGGTTATTGGGTGATAGGCACTCGTGTTATTAAGATTGATTTATTTTAAAAGTGGCAAGTAAGCACCCAAGGTCATGAGGTGATAGGCGCTTGTGTTATTTGAATGATTATTCATTTAACATAGTGACTAGTCAGCGCCCCTGGTTATTAGGTGATAAGCGCATGTGTTGTTCTGATAATTATTATTTTATTCAAATTGCCAGTAAGCACATAAGGTCGTTGGAAAATAGGCGCTAATGTTAATAAAAATATTTTATTCAACAAAGTGGCCAGTACGCACCTTTGGTCATAAGGTAATGAGTGCTTGCGTTATTTTGATTATTATTTATTGAACAGAGTGGCAAGTCAGAGCCCGGGGTTATTAAGTGATAAGCGCTTGTATGATTTTAATAATTATTTATTCAACAGAGTGGCCAGTCAGCCCCCCAGGTCATGAGGTGATAGGCGTTTGTGTGACTAAGAATTATTTATCCAACAGAGTGGCAAATAAGCGCCCTGCGTTTTTGGATGATAGGCACTTGTGTTATATAAAATCATTTATTTAACAGAGTGGCCAGTCAGCACCCTGGGTCATAAGGTTATAGGCACTTGTGTTTTTGTAATAATTATTTATTGAACAAAATGGCTAGTAAGCGCCTGGGTCATTAGGTAATTGGCACATGTGTTATTTCAATAATTATTTATTGAACAGAGTGACTAGTCAGTGCCCCGGGTTATTGGGTAATGTGCACTCGTGTTATTAAAAATCATTAATTTAACAAAGTGTCCAGTTAACACCCTGGGTCATGAGGTGATAGGCACTTGCGTTATTTTAATAATTATTTATTAAACAGAGTGACTAGTCAGCTCCCCAGGTTATTGGGTGATATGCACTTGTGTTATTAAAAATTATTTATTTAATAAAGTGGCTAGTAAGCACCCTAAATCATAAGGTAATATGAGCTTGTGTTATTTAAATAATTATTTATTAAACAGAGTAACTAGTCAGCGCCCCGGCTTATTGGGTGATAGGTGCTTTTGTTATTTAAATAATAATTTATTATTTAAAGTAGCCAGTCCGCGCCCAAGAATATTTAGTGATAGGTGCTTGTGTTATTTTAATAATTATTAAAAAAACAGAGTGGCCAGTAAGCACACCGGGTTTTTTGGTGATAGGCGCTTGTGTTGTTTTAATAACCATTTACTTAAAAGTTGGCCAGTAAGCGCTCAGAGTTATTAGGTGATAGGCGCTTGTGTTATTTTAATAAATATTTATTGAACAGAGTGGCCAGTTAGCACCTGGGTTATTAGGTGATAGGCGCACGTGTTATTTAAAACTATTTATTTAACAGAATGTCCAGTAAGCATTCCAGGTCATGAGGTGATAGGCGCTTGTGTTATTTTATTAATTATTTATCGAACAGAGTGACTAGTCAGGGCCCTGGGTTATTGGAAGATGGGCATTTGTGTTATTAAGATTTATTTATTTCAAAAGTGGCTAGTAAGAACCCTGGGTCATAGAGTTATAGGCGCTTGTGTTATTGAAATAATTATTAATTAAACAGAGTGGCCAATTAGCGCCTGTGTTATTGAGTGATAGGCGCTTGTGTTATTTTATTAATTATTTATCGAACAGAGTGACTAGTCAGGGCCCTGGGTTATTGGGTGATGGGCACTTGTGTTATTAAGATTTATTTATTTTTAAAGTGGCCAGAGAGAACCCTGGGTCATGGGGTTATAGGCGCTTGTGTTATTTAAATAATTATTAATTAAACAGAGTGCCCAGTCAGCGCCCCGGGTTATTAGGTGATAGGCGCACGTGTTATTGAAAACTATTTATTTACCAGAATGTCCAGTAAGCATTCCAGGTCATAAGGTGATAGGCGCTTGTATTATTTTGTTAATTAATTTTCGAACAAAGTGGCCAGTCAGCACCTGGGTTATTGGATAGTAGGCACTTGTAATATTTGAATAAGTATTAATTGATAAAAGTGGCCAGTCAGCGCCCCAGGTTATTAGGTAATGGGCGCTTGTGTTATTAAAAACTATTTATTTAACAAAGTGTCCAGTAAGCACCCTGGGTCATGGGGTTATAGGCACCTTTGTTATTAAAATAATTAATAATTAAACAGAGTGGCCAATTAGCGCCTGGGTTATAGAGTGATAGGTGCTTGTGTTATTTTAATAATTATTCATCGAACAGAGTGGCCAGTCAGCGCCCCAGGTTATTAGGTAATGGGCGCTAGTGTTATTAAAAACTATTTATTTAACAAAGTGTCCAGTAAGCACCCTGGGTCATTGGGTTATAGGCGCTTGTTTTATTGAAATAATTAATAATTAAACAGAGTGGCCAATTAGCGCCTGGGTTATAGAGTGATAGGTGCTTGTGTTATTTTAATAATTATTGATTGAACAGAGTGGCCAGTAAGCATCCCAGGTAATGAGGTGATAGGCGCTTGTGTTATTTTATTAATTATTTAACGAACGAAGTGACTAGTCGGGGCCCCAGGTTATTGGGTGATGGGCACTCGTGTTATTAAGATTTATTTTTTTGTAAAAGTGGCCAGTAAGCACCCCGGGTCATAAGGTGTTAGCGGCTTGTGTTATCTTAATAATTATTTATTTGACATAGTGACTAGTCAGCGCATCTGGTTATTGAGTAATAGGCGCATGTATTGTTTTAATAATTATTTATTTATTCAAATTGCCAGTAAGCACATAAGGTCATTGGGAAATAGGCGCTTATGTTATTAAAAATAATTTATTCAACGAAGTGGCCAGTAAGCACCCTGGGTCATTAGGTGATAGGCGTTAGTGTTATTTTAATAATTATTTATCGAACAGAGTGGCCATCAGCACCTGGGTTATTGGCTGATAGGCACTTGTGTTATTTTAATAATTATTTATTAATCCGAGTTACCAGTAAGCACACCAGGTTATGGAGAAATAGGTGCTTGTGTTATAAAAAATAATTTATTTAACAAAGTGGCTAGTAAGCGCCTTTGGTCATAAGGTGATAAGCGCTTGTGTTATTTTAATAATTATTTATTAAACAGAGTGGCCAGTCAGCACCTAGGGTATTGGGTTATAGGCGCTCGTGTTATTAAAAATTATTTATTTAACAAAGTGGCTAGTAAGCACGTTGGGTCAGTAAGAAATAGGCGCTTGTGTTATTAGAAATAATTTATTTAACAAAGTTGCCAGTAAGCACCCTGGGTTATAAGGTTATAGGCACTTGTGTTTTTGTAATAATTATTTATTGAACAGAGTGGCCAGTCAGCGCCTGGGTTATTGGGTAATAGGCACTTGTGTTTTTGTAATAATTATTTATTGAACAGAGTGGCCATTCAGCGCCTGGGTTATTAAGTAATAGGCACTTGTGTTATTAAAAACTATTTATTTAACAAAGTGTCCAGTAAGCACCATGGGTCATGAGGTGATAGGCGCTTGTGTTGTTTAATTAATTATTTATTAAACAAAGTGAATAGTCAGCGCCCCGGGTTATTAGGTGATAGGCACTCTTGTTATTAAAAATTATTTATTTAACAAAGTGGCTAGTAAGCACCCTGAGTCATGAGGTGATAAGAGCTTGTGTTATTTAATTAATTATTTATCAAACAGAGTGACTAGTCAGCGACCCAGGTTATTGGGTAATAGGCGCTTTTGTCATTTTGACAATCATTGATTATTTAAAGTCGCCAGTCAGTGCCCGGGGTTAATAAGTAATAGGTGCTTGTGTGATTTTATTAACTATTAAAAAAAACAGAGTGGCCAGTAAGCACCCCGGGTCATAAGGTGATAGGCGCTTGTTTTATTGTAATAATTATTTATTAAACAGAGTGTCCAGTAAGCACCCTGGGTCATGAGGTAATAGGCGCTTGTGTTATTTAATTAATTATTCATTAAACAAAGTGAATAGTCAGCGCTTCTGGTTATTGGGTGATAGGCACTCTTGTTATCAAAAATTATTTATTTAACAAAGTGGCTAGTAAGCACCCTGAGTCATGAAGTGATAAGAGCTTGTGTTATTTAAATAATTATTTATTGAACAGAGTGACTAGTCAGCGCCCCCGGGTTATTGAGTGATAGGCGCTCGTGTTATCAAAAATTATTTTTTTAACAAAGTGGCCAGTAAGCACCCTGGGTCATGAGGTGATTAGCACTTGTGTTACTAAGAATTATTTATTCAACAAAGGAGCTAGTAAGCGCACTGAGTCATTGGGTGATAGGCACTTGCGTATTCAACATTATTTATTTAACAAAGTGGCCAGTAAGAACCCTGGGTCATGGGGTTATAGGCGCTTGTGTTATTGAAATAATTATTAATTAAACAGAGTGGCCAATTAGCGCCTGGGTTATTAGGTGATAGGCGCACGTGTTATTAAAAACTTTTTATCTAACAGAATGTCCAGTAAGCATTTCAGGTCATGAGGTGATAGGCGCTTGTGTTTTTTTATTAATTATTTATTGAACAGAGTGGCCAGTCAGCGCCCAGGGTTATTAGGTGATAGGCGCACGTGTTATTAAAAACTATTTATTTAACAGAATGTCCAGTAAGCATTCCAAGTCATAAGGTGATAGGCACTTGTGTAGATTTATTAATTATTTATCTATTCGAATTGCCAGTAAGCACATAAGGTCATTGGGAAATAGGCGCTTATGTTATTAAAAATAATTTATTAAACAAAGTGGCCAGAACGCATTTTTGGTCATAAGGTGATGAGTGCTTGCATTATTTTGATAATTATTTATTGAACAAAGTGGCAAGTCAGTGCCCAGGGTTATTAAGGCATAGGCACTTGTATGATTTTAATAATTATTTATTGAACAGAGTGTCTAGTCAGCTCCGGGTTATTGGGTTAAATGCACTCGTGTTATTAAAAATTATTTATTTATTAAAGTGGCCAGTAAGCACCCCGGGTCATGAGGTGATTAGCACTTGTGTTACTAAGAATTATTTATTCAACAAAGGAGCTAGTAAGCGCACTGAGTCATTGGGTGATAGGCACTTGCGTATTCAACATTATTTATTTAACAAAGTGGCCAGTAAGAACCCTGGGTCATGGGGTTATAGGCGCTTGTGTTATTGGAATAATTATTAATTAAACAGAGTGGCCAATTAGCGCCTGGGTGATTAGTCGATAGGCACTTGTGTTACTAAGAATTATTTATTCAACAAAGGAGCTAGTAAGCCCACTGAGTCATTGGGTGATAGGCACTTGCGTATTCAACATTATTTATTTAACAAAATGGCTAGTAAGAACCCTGGGTCATGGGGTTATAGGCGCTTGTGTTATTGAAATAATTATTAATTAAACAGAGTGGCCAGTCAGCGCCCTGGGTTATTAGGTGATAGGCTTACGTGTTATTAAAAACTATTTATTTAACAGAATGTCCAGTATGAATTTCAGGTCATGATGTGATAGGCGCTTGTGTTATTTTATTAATTATTTTTCGAACAGAGTGACTAGTCAGGGCCTCGGTTTATTGGGTGATGGGCATTCGTGTTATTAAGATTAATTTATTTCAAAAGTGGCCAGTAAGAACCCCGGGTTATAAGGTGATAGGGGCTTGTGTTATTTTAATAATTATTTATTTAACATAGTGACTAGTCAGCGCCCCTGGTTATTGGGTGATAGGCGCATGTGTTGTTTTAATAATTATTTATCTATTCAAATTGCCAGTCAGCACATAAGGTCATTGGGAAATAGGCGCTTATGTTATTAAAAATAATTTATTTAACAAAGTGGCCAGAACGCATTTTTGGTCATAAGGTGATGAGTGCTTGCGTTATTTTGATAATTATTTATTGAACAAAGTGGCAAGTCAGTGCCCGGGGTTATTGAGTGGAAGGCGCTTGTATGATTTTAATAATTATTTATTAAACAGAGTAGCCAGTCAGCCCCCCGGGTTATTGAATGATAGGTGCTCGTGTAATCAAAAATTATTTTTTCAACAAAGTGGCCAGTAAGCACCCCGGGTCATGAGGTGATAGGCGTTTGTGGGACTAAGAATTATTTATTTAACAGAGTGGCCAATAAGCGCCCTGCGTTATTAGGTGATAGGCTTTTGTGTTATTTAAAATCATTTATCTAACAGAGTGTCCAGTAAGCACCCTGGGTCATGAGGTAATAGGCACTTGTGTCAGTAAGAATTATTAAATTAACAGAGGAGCCACAAAGCGCCCTGAGTTATTAGGTGATAGGCACTTGTGTTATTTAAAATTATTTATTTAACAAATTGGCCAGTAAGCATCCTGGGTCATAAGGGGATAGGCGTTTGTGTGACTAAGAATTGTTTATTTAACAGAGTGGCAAATAAGCGCCCTGCGTTTTTAGGTAATAGGCACTTGTGTTAGATAAAATCATTTATTTAACAGAAAGGCCAGTAAGCATACCGGGTCATGAGTCAATTGGCCCTTGTGTTACTAAGAATTATTTATTAAACAGAGGAGCTAGTAAGCGCCCTGAGTCATTAGGTAATAGGCACTTGCGTATTTGAAATTATTTATTTAACAAAGTGGCCAGTAAGAACCCTGGGTCATGAGGTTATAGGCGCTTGTGTTATTAAAATAATTATTAATTAAACAGAGTGGCCAATCAGCGCCTGGGTTATTGGGTGATAGGCGCTTGTGATATTTTAATAATTATTTATTGAACAGAGTGGCCCGTCAGCGCCCCGGGTTATTAAGTGATAGGCGCTCGTGTTAGTAAAAATTATTTTTTTAACAAAGTGGCCAGTAAGCATACCGGGTCATGAGTCAATTGGCCCTTGTGTTACTAAAAATTATTTATTGAACAGAGGAGCTAGTAAGCGCCCTGAGTCATTAGGTGATAGGCACTTGCGTATTCAAAATTATTTATTTAACAAAGTGGCCAGTAAAAACCCTGGGTCATGGGGTTATAGGCACTTGTGTTATTAAAATAATAATTAATTAAACAGAGTGGCTAATTAGCGCCTGGGTTATTGGGTGATAGGCACTTGTGTTATTTTAATAATTATTTTTTAATCAGAGTGGCCAGTCAGCTTCCTGGTTTATTAGAAGATAGGCGCACGTGTTATTAAAAACTATTTATTTAACAGAATGTCTAGTAAGCAACTTAGGTCATGAGGTGATAGGCGCTTGTGTTATTTCAATAATTATTTATTAAACAGAGTGACTACTTAGCGCCCCAGGTTATTGGGTGATAGGCGCTTTTGTTATTTTAATAATAATTTATTATTTGAAGTGGCCAGTCAGCGCCTTAAAATATTTAGTGATAGGTGCTTGTGTTATTTTAATAATTATTTTTTGATCAGAGTGGCCAGTCAGCTTCCCGGTTTATTAGAAGATAGGCGCACGTGTTATTAAAAACTATTTATTTAACAGAATGTCCAGTAAGCATCCCAGGTCATGAGGTGATAGGCGCTTGTGTTATTTTATTAATTATTTATCGAACAGAGTGACTAGTAAGGGCCCCGGGTTATTGGGTGATGGGCACTCGTGTTTAAGGATTGATTTATTTTAAAAGTGGCCAGTAAGCACCCCGGGTCATGAGGTGATAGGTGCTTGTGTTATTTTAATAATTATTTATTAAACAGAGTGACTACTTAGCGCCTCGGGTTATTGGGTGATAGGCGCTTTTGTTATTTTAATAATAATTTATCATTTAAAGTGGCCAGTCAGCGCCTTAAAATATTTAGTGATAGGTGCTTGTGTTATTTCAATAATTATTAAAAAAACAGATTGGCCAGTAAGCACCCCGGGTTTTTTGGTAATAGGCGCTTGTGTTGTTTAAATAATCATTTATTAAAAAGTTGGCCAGTAAGCGCCCCGAGTTATTAGGTGATAGGCGCTTGTGTTATTTTAATAAATATTTATTGAACAGAGTGGCCAGTCAGCACCTGGGTAATTAGGTGATAGGCGCACGTGTAATTAAAAACTATTTATTCAACAGAATGTCCAGTAAGCATTCCAGGTCATGAGGTGATAGGCGCTTGTGTTATTTTATTAATTATTTATCGAATAGAGTGACTAGTCAGGGCCCCGGGTTATTGGGTGATAGACACTCGTGTTATTAAGATTGATTTATTGTAAAAGTGGCCAGTAAGCAACCCGGGTCATGAGGTGATAGGCGCTTGTGTTATTTTAATAATTATTTATTGAACAAAGTGGCAAGTCAGTGCCCAGGGTTATTAAGTGATAGGCGCTTGTATGATTTTAATAATTAATTATTAAACAGAGTGGCCAGTCAGCCCCCCGGGTCATGCGGTGATAGGCGTTTGTGTGACTAAGAATTGTTATTCAACAAAGTGGCAAATAAGCGCCCTGCGTTTTTAGATGATAGGCACTTGTGTTATTTAAAATCATTTATTTAACAGAGTGGCCAGTAAAAACCCTGGGTCATGGGGTTATAGGCACTTGTGTTATTAAAATAATAATTAATTAAACAGAGTGGCCAATTAGCGCCTGGGTTATTGGGTGATAGGCACTTGTGTTATTTTAATAATTATTTTTTAATCAAAGTGGCCAGTCAGCTTCCTGGTTTATTAAAAGATAGGCGCACGTGTTATTAAAAACTATTTATTTAACAGAATGTCCAGTAAGCATCTTAGGTCATGAGGTGATAGGCGCTTGTGTTATTTCAATAATTATTTATTAAACAGAGTGACTACTTAGCGCCCCAGGTTATTGGGTGATAGGCGCTTTTAATATTTTAATAATAATTTATTATTTGAAGTGGCCAGTCAGCGCCTTAAAATATTTAGTGATAGGTGCTTGTGTTATTTTAATAATTATTTTTTGATCAGAGTGGCCAGTCAGCTTCCCGGTTTATTAGAAGATAGGCGCACGTGTTATTAAAAACTATTTATTTAACAGAATGTCCAGTAAGCATCCCAGGTCATGAGGTGATAGGCGCTTGTGTTATTTTATTAATTATTTATCGAACAGAGTGACTAGTCAGGGCCCCGGGTTATTGGGTGATGGGCACTCGTGTTTAAGGATTAATTTATTTTAAAAGTGGCCAGTAATCACCCCGGGTCATGAGGTGATAGGTGCTTGTGTTATTTTAATAATTATTTATTAAACAGAGTGACTACTTAGCGCCTCGGGTTATTGGGTGATAGGCGCTTTTGTTATTTTAATAATAATTTATCATGTAAAGTGGCCAGTCAGCGCCTTAAAATATTTAGTGATAGGTGCTTGTGTTATTTCAATAATTATTAAAAAAACAGATTGGCCAGTAAGCACCCCGGGTCATGAGGTTATAGGCACTTGTGTTTTTGTAATAATTATTTATTGAACAAAATGGCTAGTCAGCGCCTGGGTCATTAGGTAATTGGCACTTGTGTTATTTTAATATTTATTTATTGAACAGAGTGACTAGTCAGCGCCCCGGGTTATTGGTAATATGCACTCGTGTTATTAAAAATTATTTATTTAACAAAGTGGTCAGTGAGCGCCCTGAGTCATTAGGTAATAGGCACTTGTGTTATTCAAAATTATTTATCTATCTTAGTGGCTAGTAAGCACCCTAAATCATAAAGTGATAAGAGCTTGTGTTATTTAAATAATTATTTATTAAACAGAGTGACTAGTCAACGCCCCGGGTTATTGGGTGATGGTCGCTTTTGTTCTTTTAATAATAATTTATTATTTAAAGTGGCCAGTCAAAGCCCAAAAATATTTAGTGATAGGTGCTTTTGTTATTTTAATAATAATTTATTATTTAAAGTGGCCAGTCAGCGCCCAAAAATATTTAGTGATAGGTGCTTGTGTTATTTTATTAATTATTTATCGAACAGAGTGACTAGTCAGGGCCCCGGGTTATTGGGTAATATGCACTCGTGTTATTAAAAATCATTAATTTAACAAAGTGTCCAGTTAACACCCTGGGTCATGAGGTGATAGGCACTTGCGTTATTTTAATAATTATTTATTAAACAGAGTGACTAGTCAGCTCCCCAGGTTATTGGGTGATATGCACTTGTGTTATTAAAAATTATTTATTTAATAAAGTGGCTAGTAAGCACCCTAAATCATAAGGTAATATGAGCTTGTGTTATTTAAATAATTATTTATTAAACAGAGTAACTAGTCAGCGCCCCGGCTTATTGGGTGATAGGTGCTTTTGTTATTTAAATAATAATTTATTATTTAAAGTAGCCAGTCAGCGCCCAAGAATATTTAGTGATAGGTGCTTGTGTTATTTTAATAATTATTAAAAAAACAGAGTGGCCAGTAAGCACACCGGGTTTTTTGGTGATAGGCGCTTGTGTTGTTTTAATAACCATTTACTTAAAAGTTGGCCAGTAAGCGCTCAGAGTTATTAGGTGATAGGCGCTTGTGTTATTTTAATAAATATTTATTGAACAGAGTGGCCAGTTAGCACCTGGGTTATTAGGTGATAGGCGCACGTGTTATTTAAAACTATTTATTTAACAGAATGTCCAGTAAGCGTTCCAGGTCATGAGGTGATAGGCGCTTGTGTTATTTTATTAATTATTTATCGAACAGAGTGACTAGTCAGGGCCCTGGGTTATTGGAAGATGGGCATTTGTGTTATTAAGATTTATTTATTTCAAAAGTGGCTAGTAAGAACCCTGGGTCATAGAGTTATAGGCGCTTGTGTTATTGAAATAATTATTAATTAAACAGAGTGGCCAATTAGCGCCTGTGTTATTGAGTGATAGGCGCTTGTGTTGTTTAATTAATTATTTATTAAACAAAGTGAATAGTCAGCGCCCCGGGTTATTAGGTGATAGGCACTCTTGTTATTAAAAATTATTTATTTAACAAAGTGGCTAGTAAGCACCCTGAGTCATGAGGTGATAAGAGCTTGTGTTATTTAAATAATTATTTATCAAACAGAGTGACTAGTCAGCGACCCAGGTTATTGGGTAATAGGCGCTTTTGTCATTTTGACAATCATTGATTATTTAAAGTCGCCAGTCAGTGCCCGGGGTTAATTAGTAATAGGTGCTTGTGTGATTTTATTAATTATTAAAAAAAACAGAGTGGCCAGTAAGCACCCCGGGTCATAAGGTGATAGGCGCTTGTGTTATTGTAATAATTATTTATTAAACAGAGTGTCCAGTAAGCACCCTGGGTCATGAGGTAATAGGCGCTTGTGTTATTTAATTAATTATTCATTAAACAAAGTGAATAGTCAGCGCTTCGGGTTATTGGGTGATAGGCACTCTTGTTATCAAAAATTATTTATTTAACAAAGTGGCTAGTAAGCACCCTGAGTCATGAAGTGATAAGAGCTTGTGTTATTTAAATAATTATTTATTAAACAGAGTGACTAGTCAGCGCCCCCGGGTTATTGAGTGATAGGCGCTCGTGTTATCAAAAATTATTTTTTTAACAAAGTGGCCAGTAAGCACCCTGGGTCATGAGGTGATAGGTGTTAGCGTGACTAAGAATTATTTATTTAACAGAGTGGCCAATAAGCGCTCTGCGTTATTGGGTTATGGGCTTTTGTGTTATTTAAAATTATTTATCTAACAGAGTGTCCAGTAAGCATCTCGGGTCATGAGGTTACAGGCGCTTGTGTTATTGTACTAATTATTTATTAAACAGAGTGGCCAAACAGCGCCTGGGTTATTAGATGATTTGCACTCGTGTTATTAAAAATTATTTATTTAACAAAGTGCCTAGTGAGCGCCCTGAGTCATAAGGTGATAGGTACTTGTGTTATTTTAATAAATTTTTATAAAACAGAGTGACCAGTAAGTCACCTGGGTCATTAGGTAATAGGCACTTGTGTTATTTTAATAATTATTTATCGAACAGAGTGGCCATCAGCACCTGGGTTATTGGCTGATAGGCGCTTGTGTTATTTTAATAATTATTGATTAAACAGAGTAGCCAGTCAGCGCCCGATGTTATTAGGTGATATGCGCTTGTGTTATTTTAATAATAATTATATTAGTCCGAGTTACCAGTAAGCACACCAGGTCATGGAGAAATAGGCGCTTGTGTTATTAAAAATAATTCATTTAACAAAGTGGCTAGTAAGCGCCTTTGGTCATAAGGTGATAAGCGCTTGTGTTATTTTAATAATTATTTATTGAACAGAGTGGCCAGTCAGCACCTAGGTTATTGGGTTATAGGCGTTCGTGTTATTAAAAATTATTCATTTAACAAAGTTGCCAGTAAGCACCATTGGTCATATTGTAATGAGCGAGTTTGTTATTTTAATAATTATTCATTGATTGAAGTGGCTAGTTAGCGCCCTACCTCATTAGGGGGTAGGCACTGTTATTTAAAATGATTTATTTAACAAAGTGGCCAGTAAAAACCCTGGGTCAAAAGGTTATAGGCACTTGTGTTATTGGAATAATTATTTATTAAACAGAGTGATTAGTCAGCGCCCCGGGTTATTGGGTGATAGGCACTCGTGTTATCAAGATATATTTATACAACAAAGTGGCCAGTTAGCACCTCGGGTCATCAGGTGATAGGCGCTTGTGTTATTTGAATAATTATTTATTGGAAAGAGTGACTTGTCAGCGCCCCTGGTTATTGGGTGATAGGCACTTTTGTTATTAAAAATAATTTATTGAACAAATTGTCCAGTAAGCACCCTGGGTTATGAGGTGATAGGCACTTGTGTTACTAGGAAATATTCATTTAACAAAGGAGCCAGTAAGCGTCCTGAGTCATAAGGTGATAGGCACTTGTGTGATTCAAAATTATTGATTCAACAAAGTGGCCAGTAAGCTTCCTGGGTCATGACGTTATAGGCACTTATGTTTTGTAATAATTATTTATTGAACAGAGTGGCCAGTCAGCGCCTGGGTTATTGGGTAATAGGCACTTGTGTTATTTTGACAATTATTTATTATTTAAAGTGGCCAGTCAGTTTCCAAATTTATTTAGTGATAGGTGCTTGTGTTATAAAAATTTGTTATTTAACAAAGTGGCCAGTAAGCACCCTGGGTCATGAGGTGATAGGCGCTTGTGTTATTTTAATAATTATTTATTAAACAGAGTGACTAGTCAGGGCCCTTGGTTATTGGGTAATAGGCGCTTTTGTTATTTTGACAATTATTTATTATTTAAAGTGGCCAGTCAGTGCCCAAATTTATTTAGTGATAGCTGCTTGTGTTATTCTAATAATTATTTAAAAAACCAAGCGGCCAGTAAGCAGCTTAGAATTCTGAGTGATAGGCGCTTGTGTTGTTTTGATAATTATTTATTGAACGAAGTGGCCAGTTAGCGTCCCGAGTCATTGCCCAGTATGCGCTTGTGTTATTTAAAATTATTTATTTAACAGAGTAGCCATGAAGCACCCTGCGTCATGAGGTTATAGGCGCTTGTGTTAGTTTAATAATTATTTAATAAATGGCGTTTGTGTGACTAAGAATTATTTATTTAACAGAGGAGCCAGTAAGCGCCCTGAGTCTTTAGGTGATAGGCACTTGTGTTATTCAAAATTATTTATTCAACAAAGTGGCCAGTAAGCACCCTTGGTCATGAGGTTATAGGCACTTGAGTTTAAATAATTATTTATTAAACAGAGTGACTAGTCAGTGCCCTGGGTTATTGGGTGATAGGCACTCATGTTATTAAAAATTATTTATTCAACAAAGTGGCTAGTACGCACCCTAAGTCATGAGGTGATAAGAGCTTGTGTTATTTAAATAATTATTTATTAAGCATAGTGACAAGTCAGCGCTTCAGGTTATTAAGTAAAAGTTGCTTGTGTTATTTTAATAATTATTTAAAAAACAGAGTAGCCAGTAAGCATCCCGGGTCATGTGGTGATAGGCGCTCGTGTTATTTTAATAATTTTTCATTGAACAGAGTGACTGGTCAGCGCCCCGGGTTATTGGGTGATAGGCACTCGTGTTATTAAGATTTATTTATTTAACAAAGTGGCCGGTAAGCGCCCTGAGTCATTAGCCGATAGGCGCTTGTGTTATTAAGAATTATTTATTTAACAAAGTGGACAGTAAACACCCACGGTCATGGACAATAGGCACTTGTGTTAGTTTGATAATTATTTAATAAACAGAGTGGCCAGTCAGTGCCTGGGTTATTGGATGATAGGCGCATGTGTTATTTTAATGATTATTTATCTATCTGAATTGCCAGTTAGCACACCAGGTTATTGGGAAATAGGCGCTTGTGTTATTAAAAATAATTCATTTAACAATCTGGCCAGTAAGCACCTTTGGTCATAAGGTGACGAGCGCTTGCGTTATTTGTATAATTATTTATTGAATAGAGTGGCAAGTCAGCGCCCAGGGTTATTAAGTGATAGGCGCTTGTGTTGTTTTAATAATTATTTATAAAACAAAGTGGCCAGTAAGCTTTCCGAGTTATTGGCCGATAGGCGCTTGTGTTATTTAAAATTATTAATTTTACAGACTAGCCAGTAATCACCCTGGGTCATGAGGTTATAGGCGCTTGTGTTAGTTTTATAATTATTTTATGAATAGATTGGCCAGTCAGCGCCTGGGTTATTGGGTTATGGGCGCATGTGTTATTTTAATAATTATTTATCTATCAGAATTGCCAGTAAGCACACCAGGTCATTGGGAAATAGGCGCTTGTGTTATCAAAAATAATTCATTTAACTAAGTGGCCAGTAAGCACCTTTGGTCATAAGGTGATGAGCGCTTGCGTTATTTTGATGATTATTTATGAAATAGAGTGGCAAGTCAGCGCCCGGGGTTATTAAGTGATAGGCGCTTGTATCATTTTAATAATTGTTTTTAAACAAAGTGGCCAGTCAGCCCCCTGGGTTATTGATAGATAGGCGCTCGTGTTATTAAAAATTATTTTTTTAACAAAAATGCCGGTAAGCACCCAGGGTCATGAGGTGATGGGCACTTGTGTTTCTAAGAATCAATTATTTAACACAGGAGCCAGTAAGCACCCTGGGTCATGGGGTTATAGGCGCTTTTGTTATCAAAATAATTAATAATTAAACAGAGTGGCCAATTAGCGCCTGGGTTATAGAGTGATAGGTGCTTGTGTTATTTTAATAATTATTTATCGAACAGAGTGGCCAGTCAGCGCCCCAGGTTATTAGGTAATGGGCGCTCGTGTTATTAAAAACTATTTATTTATCAAAGTGTCCAGTAAGCACCCTGGGTCATTGGGTTATAGGCGCTTGTGTTATTGAAATAATTAATAATTAAACAGAGTGGCCAATTAGTGCCTGGGTTATAGAGTGATAGGTGCTTGTGTTATTTTAATAATTATTGATTGAACAGAGTGGCCAGTAAGCATCCCAGGTGATGAGGTGATAGGCGCTTGTGTTATTTTATTAATTATTTATCGAACAGAGTGACTAGTCAGGGCCCAGGGTTATTGGGTGATGGGCACTTGTGTTATTAAGATTTATTTATTGTAAAAGTGGCCAGTAAGCACCCCGGGTCATAAGGTGATAGCGGCTTGTGTTATCTTAATAATTATTTATTTAACATAGTGACTAGTCAGCGCCCCTGGTTATTGAGTAATAGGCGCATGTGTTGTTTTAATAATTGTTTATTTATTCAAATTGCCAGTAAGCACATAAGGTCATTGGGAAATAGGCGCTTATGTTATTAAAAATAATTTATTCAACAAAGTAGCCAGTAAGCACCCCGGGTCATTAGGTGATAGGCGTTAGTGTTATTTTAATAATTATTGATCGAACAGAGTGGCCATCAGCACCTGGGTTATTGGCTGATAGGCACTTGTGTTATTTTAATAATTATTTATTAATTCGAGTTACCAGTAAGCACACCAGGTTATGGAGAAATAGGTGCTTGTGTTATAAAAAATAAGTCATTTAACAAAGTGGCTAGTAAGCGCCTTTGGTCATAAGGTGATAAGCGCTTGTGTTATTTTAATAATTATTTATTAAACAGAGTGGCCAGTCAGCACCTAGGTTATTGGGTTATAGGCGTTCGTGTTATTAAAAATTATTTATTTAACAAAGTGGCTAGTAAGCACGCTGGGTCAGTAAGAAATAGGCGCTTGTGTTATTAGAAATAATTTATTTAACAAAGTTGCCAGTAAGCACCCTGGGTCATGAGGTTATAGGCACTTGTGTTTTTGTAATTATTATTTATTGAACAGAGTGGCCAGTCAGCGCCTGGGTTATTGGGTAATAGGCACTTGTGTTTTTGTAATAATTATTTATTGAACAGAGTGGCCAGTCAGCACCTGGGTTATTAAGTAATAGGCACTTGTGTTATTAAAAACTATTTATTTAACAAAGTGTCCAGTAAGCACCATGGGTCATGAGGTGATAGGCGCTTGTGTTATTTAATTAATTATTTATTAAACAAAGTGAATAGTCAGCGCCCCGGGTTATTAGGTGATAGGCACTCTTATTATTAAAAATTATTTATTTAACAAAGTGGCTAGTAAGCACCCTGAGTCATGAGGTGATAAGAGCTTGTGTTATTTAAATAATTATTTATCAAACAGAGTGACTAGTCAGCGACCCAGGTTATTGGGTAATAGGAGCTTTTGTCATTTTGACAATTATTTATTATTTAAAGTCGCCAGTCAGTGCCCGGGGTTATTTAGTAATAGGTGCTTGTGTGATTTTATTAATTATTTATTAAACAAAGTGAATAGTCAGCGCTTCAGGTTATTGGGTGATAGGCACTCTTGTTATTAAAAATTATTTATTTAACAAAGTGGCTAGTAAGCACCCTGAGTCATGAGGTGATAAGAGCTTGTGTTATTTAAATAATTATTTATTAAACAGAGTGACTAGTCAGCACCCCCGGGTTATTGAGTAATAGGCGCTCGTGTTATCAAAAATTATTTTTTTAACAAAGTGGCCAGTAAGCACCCTGGGTCATGAGGTGATAGGTGTTAGTGTGACTAAGAATTATTTATTCAACAGAGTGGCCAATAAGCGCTCTGCGTTATTGGGTTATGGGCTTTTGTGTTATTTAAAATTATTTATCTAACAGAGTGTCCAGTAAGCATCTCGGGTCATGAGGTTATAGGCGCTTGTGTTATTGTAATAATTATTTATTAAACAGAGTGGCCAAACAGCGCCTGGGTTATTAGATGATTTGCACTCATGTTATTAAAAATTATTTATTTAACAAAGTGGCTAGTAAGCGCCCTGAGTCATAAGGTGATAGGTACTTGTGTTATTTTAATAAATTTTTATAAAACAGAGTGACCAGTAAGTCACCTGGGTCATTAGGTAATAGGCACTTGTGTTATTTTAATAATTATTTATCGAACGGAGTGGCCATCAGCACCTGGGTTATTGGCTGATAGGCGCTTGTGTTATTTTAATAATTTTTGATTAAACAGAGTAGCCAGTCAGCGCCCGATGTTATTAGGTGATAGGCGCTTGTGTTATTTTAATAATAATTATATTAATCCGAGTTACCAGTAAGCACACCAGGTCATGGAGAAATAGGCGCTTGTGTTATTGAAAATAATTCATTTAACAAAGTGGCTAGTAAGCGCCTTTGGTCATAAGGTGATAATAAGGTGATAAGCGCTTGTGTTATTTTAATAATTATTTATTGAACAGAGTGGCCAGTCAGCACCTAGGTTATTGGGTTATAGGCGCTCGTGTTATTAAAAATTATTCATTCAACAAAGTTGCCAGTAAGCACCTTTGGTCATATTGTAATGAGCGAGTTTGTTATTTTAATAATTATTTATTGATTGAAGTGGCTAGTTAGCGCCCTACCTTATTAGGTGGTAGGCACTTGTGTTATTTAAAATGATTTATTTAACAAAGTGGCCAGTAAGCACCCTGGGTCAAAAGGTTATAGGCGCTTGTGTTATTGTAATAATTATTTATTAAACAGAGTGATTAGCCAGCGCCCCAGGTTATTGGGTGATAGGCACTCGTGTTATCAAGATATATTTATACAACAAAGTGGCCAGTAAGCACCTCGGGTCATCAGGTGATAGGCGCTTGTGATATTTGAATAATTATTTATTGAAAAGAGTGACTTGTCAGCGCCCCTGGTTATTGGGTGATAGGCACTCTTGTTATTAAAAATAATTCATTTAACAAAGTGTCCAGTAAGCACCCTGGGTTATGAGGTGATAGGCACTTGTGTTACTAGGAAATATTCATTTAACAAAGGAGCCAGTAAGCGTCCTGAGTCATAAGGTGCTAGGCACTTGTGTGATTCAAAATTATTGATTCAACAAAGTGGCCAGTAAGCTTCCTGGGTCATGACGTTATAGGCACTTATGTTTGTGTAATAATTATTTATTGAACAGAGTGGCCAGTCAGCGCCTGGGTTATTGGGTAATAGGCACTTGTATTATTTGAATTATTATTTATTGATTAAAGTGTCCAGTCAGCGCCCCAGGTTATTAGGTAATGGGCGCTCGTGTTATTAAAAATTATTTATTTAACAAAGTGTCTAGTAAGCACCCTGGGTTATGAGGTGATAAGAGCTTGTGTTATTTTAATAATTTTTCATCGAACATAGTGACTAGTCAGCGCCCCGAGTTATTTAGTGATAGGCACTTGTGTTATTAAAATTTGTTATTTAACAAAGTGGCCAGTAAGCACTCTGGGTCATGAGGTGATAGGCGCTTGTGTTATTTTAATAATTATTTATCAAACAGAGTGACTAGTCAGGGCCCTTGGTTATTGGGTAATAGGCGCTTTTGTTATTTTGACAATTATTTATTATTTAAAGTGGCCAGTCAGTGCCCAAATTTATTTAGTGATAGGTGCTTGTGTTATTCTAATAATTATTTAAAAAACCAAGCGGCCAGTAAGCAGCTTAGAATTCTGGGTGATAGGCGCTTGTGTTGTTTTGATAATTATTTATTGAACGAAGTGGCCAGTAAGCGTCCCGAGTCATTGCCCAGTATGCGCTTGTGTTATTTAAAATTATTTATTTAACAGAGTAGCCATGAAGCACCCTGCGTCATGAGGTTATTGGCGCTTGTGTTAGTTTAATAATTATTTAATAAATGGCGTTTGTGTGACTAAGAATTATTTATTTAACAGAGGAGCCAGTAAGCGCCCTGAGTCATTAGGTGATAGGCACTTGTGTTATTCAAAATTATTTATTCAACAAAATGGCCAGTAAGCATCCCGGGTCATGTGGTGATAGGCGCTCGTGTTATTTTAATAATTTTTCATTGAACAGAGTGACTGGTCAGCGCCCCGGGTTATTGGGTGATAGGCACTCGTGTTATTAAGATTTATTTATTTAACAAAGTGGCTGGTAAGCGCCCTGAGTCATTAGCCGATAGGCGCTTGTGTTATTAAGAATTATTTATTTAACGAAGTCGACAGTAAACACCCACGGTCATGGACAATAGGCGCTTGTGTTTGTTTGATAATTATTTAATGAACAGAGTGGCCAGTCAGTGCCTGGGTTATTGGATGATAGGCGCATGTGTTATTTTAATGATTATTTATCCATCTGAATTGCCAGTTAGCACACCAGGTTATTGGGAAATAGGCGCTTGTGTTATTAAAAATAATTCATTTAACAATCTGGCCAGTAAGCGCCTTTGGTCATAAGGTGACGAGCGCTTGCGTTATTTTTATAATTATTTATCAAATAGAGTGGCAAGTCAGCGCCCAGGGTTATTAAGTGATAGGCGCTTGTGTTGTTTTAATAATTGTTTTTAAACAAAGTGGCCACTCAGCCCCCTGGGTTATTGATAGATAGGCGCTCGTGTTATTAAAAATTATTTTTTTAACAAAAATGCCGGTAAGCACCTAGGGTCATGAGGTGATGGGCACTTTTGTTTCTAAGAATTATTTATTTAACACAGGAGCCAGTAAGCGCCCTGAGTCATTAGGTGATAGGCACTTGTGTTATTTAAAATCATTCATCCAACAAAGTGGCCAGTAAGCAACCTAGGTCATGAGGTTATAAGCACTTGTGTTTTTGTAATAATTATTTATTGAACAAAGTGGCCAGTCAGCGGCAGGGTTATTGGGTAATAGGCACTTGTGTTATTTATATAATTATTTATTGAACGAAGTGGCCAGTCTGCGACCCAGGTTATTAGGTAATAGGCGCACGTGTTATTAAAAATTATTTATTTAACAAAGTGGCTAGTAAGCATTCTAAGTCATGAGGTGATAAGAGCTTGTGTTATTTAAATAATTATTTATTAAACAGAGTGACTAGTCAGCGCCCCAGGTGTTGGGTAATAGGCACTTGTGTTATTTAAATAATTATTTATTGATCAAAGTGCTCAGTCAGCACCCTAGGTTATTAGGTAATGGGCGCTCGTGTTATTTCAATAATTATTAAAAAAACAAAGAGATCAATAAGAACCCTGGGTCATGTGGTTATAGGCGCTCGTATTATTGTAATAATCATTTATTAAACAGAGTGGCAAAACAGCGCCTGGGTTATTGGTCGATAGGCGCTTGTTTTATTTTAATAATTATTTATTGAACAGAGTGGCCAAACAGCGCCCCAGATTATTAGTTGATGAGCGCACGTGTTAATTAAGACTATTAATTTAACAAAGTGTCCAGTACGCACCTTTGGTCATAAGGTGATGAGTGCTTGCGTTATTTTGATAATTAAAAATTAAACAGAGTATCAAGCCAGCGCCCGGGGTTATTAAGTAATAGGCGTTTGTATTATTTCTATAATTATTCATTAATCAAAGTGGCCAGTTAGCCCCCCGGGTTATTGAGTGAGAGGCGCTCGTGTTATTAAAAATTATTTTTTTAACAAAGTGGCCAGTGAGCACCCTTGGTCAAAAGGTGATAGGCACTTGTGTTACTAAAAATAATTTAATTAACGAAGTGGCTAGTAAGCATCCTGGGTCATAAGGGGAAAGGCGTTTGTTTGACTAAGAATTATTTATTCAACAGAATGGCCAATAAGTGCCCTGCGTTATTGGGTGATAGGCACTTGTGTTATTCAAAATCATTTATTAAACAAAGTGGCCAGTAAGCACCCTGGGTCATAAGGTTATAGGCACTTGTGTTTTTGTAATAATTATTTATTGAACAGAGTGGCTAGTCAGCACCTGGGTTATTAGGTAATAGGCACTTGTGTTATTTTAATAATTATAAATTGAACAGAGTGACTAGTCAGCGCCCCGGGTTTTTAGGTAATATGCACTCGTGTTATTAAAAATTATTTATTTAACAAAGTGGCTAGTAAGCACTTTGGGTCATGAGGTGATAAGAGCTTGTGTTATTTAAATAATTATTTATCAAACAGAGTTACTAGTCAGTGCCCCGGGTTATTGGGTGATAGGCGCTTTTGTTATTTCAATAATTATTTATTGAAAAGTTAGCCAGTAAGTGCCCTGAGTCTTGAGGTGATTGGCGCTTGTGTTATTTTAATAATTTTTTAAAGAACAGAGTGACCAGTAAGCCACCTGGGTCATTAGGTAATAGGCACTTGTGTTATTTTAATAATTATTTATCGAACAGAATGGCCATCAGCACCTGGGTTATTGGCTGATAGGCGCTTGTGTTATTGAAAATAATTCATTCAACAAAGTGGCCAGTGTCCACCATTGGTCATAAGGTAATGAGCACTTGCGTTATTTTGGTAGTTATTTATTAAACGGAGTGGCAAGTCAGCGCCCGGGGTTATTGAGTAGTAAACGCATGTATTATTTTAATAACTATTTATTAAACAGAGTGGCCAGTCAAACCTCCGGGTCATTAAGTGATAGGCGCTCGTGTTATTAAAAATTATTTTTTTAACAAAGTGGCCAGTAAGCACCCTAAATCATCAGGTGATAGGCGCTTGTGTTATTCAGGATTATTTATTTAACAAAGTGGACAGTAAGCACATGGGTAATGGACTATAGGCGCTTGTGTTAGTTTAATAATTATTTAATGAACAGAGTGGCCAGTCAGCGCCTGGGTTATTGGGTGATAGGCGCATGTGTTATTTGAATAATTATTTATTTATCCAAATTGCCAATAAGCACACAAGGTCATTAAAAAATAGGCGCTTGTGTTATTAAAAATAATTTATTTAACTAAGTGGCCAGTAAGCACCTTTGGTCATAAGGTAATGAGCGCTTGAGTTATTTTGATAATTATTTATTGAACGGAGTGACTAGTCAGCGCCCCTGGTTATTGGGTAATAGGCGCTTTTATTATTTTGAAAATTATTTATTATTTAAAGTAACCAGTCAGTGCCCAAAGTTATCCAGTGATAGGTGCTTGTGTTATTCGAAATTATTTATTCAACAAAGTGGCCAGTAAGCACCCTGGGTCATGAGGTGATAGGCACTTGTGTTACTAAGAATAATTTAATTAACAGAGGAGCCAGTAAGCGCCCTAAATTATCAGGTGATAGGCACTTGTGTTATTAAAAATTATTTATTCAACAAAGTGGCTAGTAAGCACCCTAAGTCATAAGGTTAGAGGCACTTGTGTTTTTGTAATAATTATTTATTAAAGAGAGTGGCTAGTCAGCGCTTGGGTCATTGAGTAATAGGCACTTGTGTTATTTTGAAAATTATTTATTGAACAGAGTGGCCAGTCAGCGCCCCGGATTATTAGGTGATGAGCGCACGTGTTATTAAAGACTATTTATTTAACAAAGTGTCCAGTACGCACCTTTGGTCATAAGGTAATGAGCGCTTGCGTTATTTTGATAATTATCAATTAAACAAAGTATTAAGTCAGCGCCCGGGGTTATTAAGTAATAGGCGCTTGTATTATTTTAATAATTATTTATCAAACAGAGTGGCCAGTTAGCCCCCCGGGTTATTAAGGGAGAGGCGCTCGTGTTATTAAAAATTATTTTTTTAACAAAGTGGCCAGTGAGCACCCTGGGTCATGAGGTGATAGGCACTTGTGTTACTAAGAATAATTTAATTAACGTAGGAGCCAGTAAGCGCCCTGAGTTATCAGGTGATAGGCACTTGTGTAATTCAAAATTATTTATTTAACAAAGAGGGCCAAGAAGCACCCTGGGTCATGAGGTTATAGGCGCTTGTGTTATTGGAATAATTATTTATTAAACAGAGGTGCCAGTAAGCGCCATAAGTCATTAGGTGATAGGCACTTGTGTTCTTCGAAATTATTTATTTAACAAATCGGCCAGTAAGCACCCTGGGTCATGAGGTTATAGGCGCTTGTGATATTGTAATGATTATTAAGTAAACAGAGACTCTAGTCAGCACTCTAAATTGTTGGGTGATAGGCGCTTGAGTTGTTCTAATAATTATTTATTGAAAAGTTGGCCAGTAAGCGACCCGAGTCATAGGGTGATAGGCGCTTGTGTTATTTAAATAATTTTTTATAAAACGGAGTGACCAGTAAGCACCCTTGGTCATGAGGTTATAGGCACTTGTGATTTTGTAATAATAATTTATTAAACAGAGTGGCCAGTTAGTGCCTGGGTTAATAAGTGAAAGGCATTTTTGTTATTTAAATAATTATTTATTAAACAAAGTGGCCAGTATGCACCCTGAATTTTTTGGTGATAGGCGCTTGTGTTGTTTCAATTATTATTTATTGAAAAGTTAGCCAGTAAGCGCCCCGAGTCATAAGGTAATAGGCACTCGTGTTATTTGT
The DNA here is from genome assembly GCF_036245765.1 of Copidosoma floridanum. Lineage (NCBI taxonomy): Eukaryota > Metazoa > Arthropoda > Insecta > Hymenoptera > Encyrtidae > Copidosoma > Copidosoma floridanum. The sequence goes on along the minus strand of NW_028321910.1, from coordinate 4,596,480 downwards.
AATTATTTATTTAACAAAGTAACTAGTAAGCACCCTGGGTTATGAAGTGATTAGTGCTTGTGTTATTTTAATAATTTTTTATTGAACAGAATGCCTAGTCAGCGCCTAGGGTTATTGGGTGATAGGCGCTTGTATTATATTAATAATTATTTATTAAACAAAGTGGCCAATCAGCCCCCTAGGTTATTGGGTGATAGGCGATCGTGTTATTAGAAATTATTCATTTAACAAAGTGGCCAGTAAGCACCAAGGATCATGAGGTTATAGGCGCTTGTGTTATTGTAATGATTATTTATTAAACAGAGACGCTAGTCAGTGCCCCAAATTGTTGGGTGATAGGCGCTTGTATTGTTCTTATGATAATTCATTGAAAAGTTGGCTAGTAAGCGGCCCGAGTCATAGGGTGATAGGCGCTTGTGTTATTTTAATAATTTTTTATAATACGGAGTGACCAGTAAGCTGCGTGGGTCATTAGGTGATAGGCACTTGTGTTATATTAATAATTATTTATTAAACAGAGTAGCTAGTCAGCGCCCTGGGTTTTTGGGTGATAGGCGCTTTTGTTATTTTAATAATAATTTATTATATAGAGTGGCCAGACAGTGCCCAAGAATATTTGGTGATGGGTGCTTGTGTTATTTTAATAATTATCTGTTAAACAGAGTGGGCAGTCAGCACCTGGGTTATTGGGTGATAGGCGATTGTTTTTTATTAATAATTATTTATTAAACAGAGTAGCTAGTCAGTGCCCTGGGTTTTTGGGTGATAGGCGCTTTTGTTATTTCTATAATTATTTATTATTAGGAGTGGCCAGTCAACGCCCAAGGTTATTCGGTGTTAGGTGCTTGTGTTATTTTTATGATAATTCAAAAATCAGAGTGGCCAGTAAGCAACCCGGGTTTTTTGGTGATAGGCGCGTGTGTTATTTTAATAATTTTTCATAAAATGGAGTGACCAGTAAGCTGCCTGGGTCATGAGGTGATAGGCACTTGTGTTATTTTTATAATTATTTATTCAACAAAGTGGCTAGTAAGCACCCTGGGTCATAAGGTAATAAGAGCTTGTGTTTTTTGAATAATTATTTATTCAACAGAGTGACCTGTCAGCGCCTTGGGTTATTGAAAGATAGGCGCTTTTGTTATTTTAATAATAATTTATTATATAGAGTGGCCAGTCAGTGCCCAAGAATATTTGGTGATGGGTGCTTGTGTTATTTTAATAATTATCTGTTAAACAGAGTGGGCAGTCAGCACCTGGGTTATTGGGTGATAGGCGATTGTTTTTTATTAATAATTATTTATTGAACAGAGTGGCGAGTCAGCCCCCCAGCTTATTGGGTGATTCTTGTGTTATTAAAAATTATTTATTTAACAATGTGGCCAGTAAGCGTTCTGGGTTATGAGGTAATAGGCGTTTGGGTTACTAAGAATAATTTATTTTACAGAGTGGCCAGTAAGCGCCCTGAGTTATTAAGTGATAAGCACTTGTGTTATTCAAAATTATTCATTTAACAAAGTGGCTAGTAAGCACCTCGGGTCGTGAGGTTATAGGCGCTTGTGTTATTGTAATGATTATTTATTAAACAGAGACGCTAGTCAGCGCCCCGAAATGTTAAGTGATAGGCGCCTGTGTTGTTTTAATTATTATTTATTAAAAAATTAGCCAGTAAGCGCCCCAAGTCATAAGGTGATAGGCGCTTGTGTTATTTTAATAATTTTTCATAAAATAAAGTGACCAGTAAGCCGCCTGAATCAATAGGTGATAGGCACTTGTGTTATATTAATAATTATTAATTTAACAAAGTGGCCAGTAAGCATCTTGGGTAATAAGGTTATAGGCACTTGTGTTAGTTTAATAATTATTTATTAAACAGAGTGGTCAGTCAGCACCTGGGTTATATGGTGATAGGCGCTTGTGTTATTTTATTAATTATTTATTAAACAAAGTAGCTAGTCAGCGCCCCGGGTTATTAGGTGATAGGTGCTTCTATTATTTTAATAATCATTTATTATTAAGATTGGCCAGTCAGCGCCCAAGGTTATTTGGTAATAGGTGCTTGTGTTATTTTAATAGTTATTAAAAAAACAGAGTGGCCAGTACGCAACCCGGGTTTTTTGATGATAGGCGCTTGTTTTATTTTAATAATTATTAATTTAACAGAGTGCCCAGTAAGCGCCTCGTGTTATTGGGTGATAGGCACTTGTAATATTCAAAATTATTTATTTAATAAAGTGGCCATTAAGCACTCTGGGTCATGCGGTGATAGGCGCTTGTGTTATTTAAATAATTATTTATTAAACAGAGTAGCCAGTCAGCGACCCTGGTTATTGGGTAACAGGCACTTGTGTAATTCAAAATTATTTATTTAACAAAGTGAACAGTAATTACCTTGTGTCATGAGGTTATTAGCACTTGTGTTTTTGTAAAAATTATTTATTTTACAGAGTGTTCAGTAAGCGCCCTGAGTTATTGGGTGATAAGCACTTGTGTTATTAAAAATTATTTATTTAACATAGTGGCCAGTAAGCACATGGGGTCATAAGGTTATAGGCGCTTGTGTTATTGTAATGATCATTTATTAAACAGAGACGCTAGTCAGCGCCCCAAATTCTTGGGTGATAGGCGCTTGTGTTGTTCTAATAATTATTTATTAAAAAGTTGGCCAGTAAGTGCCCCGAGTCATAAGGTGAATAGGTGCTTGTGTTTTTTAAATTTATTTATTTAACAAAAAGGCCAGTAAGCATCCTGGGTCATAAGATTATAGGCGCTTGTGTTAGTTTAATAATTATTTATTAAACAGAGTGGTTAGTTAGCTTTCGGGTTATTGGGTGATAGGCGCTTGTGTTATTTTAATTATTATTTATTAAACATAGTAGATAGTCAGCACCCTGGGTTAATAGGTGATAAGCGCTTTTGTTATATTAATTATTATTTATTATTAAGAGTGGCCAGTCAGCGCCCAAGGTAATTCAGTGTTAGGTGCTTGTGTAATTTTAATAATTATTTAAAAAACAGAGTGGCCAGTAAGCATCCTGAGTCATAAGGTTATAGGCGCTTGTGTTAGTTCAATAATTATTTATTAAACAGAGAAATAAGTCAGCACCTAGGTTATTAGGTGATAGGCGCTTGTAATATTTCTATAATTATTTATTTAACAGAGTGGCTAGTAAGCGCCCCAAGTTATTGGGTGATAGGCACTTGTGTTATTTGAAATTATTTTTTTAACAAAGTGGCCAGTAAGCACCCTGGGTCATGCGATGATAGGCGTTTTTGTTACTAACAATTAATTATTTAACAGAGTGGCTAGTAAGCGCCCCAAGTTATAAGGTGATAGGCACTTGTGATATTCGAAATTATTTACTTAACAAAGTGGCCAGTAAGCACCCTGGGTCATGAGGTTATAGGCACTTGTGTTATTGTAGTAAGTAATTATTAAACAGAGTGGCCAAACAGCGCCTAAGTTATCGGGTGATAGGCACTTGTGTTATTCTAATAATTATTTATTGAACAGAGTGGCTAGTCAGCGTCTTGAGTTGTTGGGTAATAGGCACTTGTATTATATTAATATGTATTTATTGAACAAAATGGTCTGTAAGCAATCCCAGTCATTAGTGAATAGGCGCTTGTATTATTTAAAATTCTTTATTTAACAAAGTGGCCAGTAAGCATCCTGGATCATAAGGTCATAGGCGCTTGTGTTAGTTTAATAATTATTTATCAAACAGAGTGGTCAGTCAGCACCCAAGGTTATTCGGTGTTAGGTGCTTGTGTTATTTTAATAATTATTTAAAAACAGAGTGGCCAGTAAGCACATCGGGTTTTCTGATGATAGGCGCTTGTGTTATTTTCATAATTTTTTATAAAACAGTGTGACCAGTAAGCCGCCTGGGTCATTAGGTGATAGGCGCTTGTGTTATTTTTATAATTATTTATTTAACAGAGTGGCCAGTAAGCGCCCCGAGATATTGGGTGATAAGCACTTGTGTTATTCAAAATTATTCATATAACAAAGTGGCCAGTAAGCACCATAGGTTATGAGGTGATAGGCGTTTGTGTAACTAACAATTATTTATTTAACAGAGTAGCCAGTAAGCGTTCCGGGTTATTAGGTGATAGGCACTTGTAATATTCAAAATTATTTATTTAACAAAGTGGCCAGTAATTACCCTGGGTCATTAGGTTATAGGCGCTTGTGTTATTGTAGTAATTATTTATTAAACAGAGTGGCCAAATAGCGCCTGGGTTGGTGGGTGATAGGCACTTGTGTTGTTTCAATAATTATTCATTAAACAGAGTGGCCAGATAGTGACCTGCGTTATTAAGTGATAGGCGCACGTGTTTAGCAAAACTGTTTATTCATTAGAGTGTCCAGTAAGCATCTCGGGTCATGAGGTGATAGGCGCTTGTGTTATTTTAATAATTATTTATTGAACAGAGTGACTAGTTAGCGCCCCGGGTTTTTTGGTGATATGCACTCGTGTTATTAAGATTTATTTATTTAACAAAGTGGCCAGTAAGCACCCTGGGTCATGAGGTGATAGGCGCTTGTGTTATTTTAATAATTATTTAGTATACAGAGTAGCCAGTCAACACTCCGGGTTATTGGGTAATAGTCACTTTTATTATTTTGACAATTATTTATTATTTGAAGTGGCCAGTCAGCGCCCAAAGTTATTTAGTGATAGGTGCTTGAGTTTTTTTTAAAATTATTTATAAAACCAAGCGGCCAGTAAGCAACCCAGAATTTTAGGTGATAAGCGCTTGTGTTGTTTTAATAATTATTTACTGAACAAAGTGGCTAGTAAGCACCTTGGGTCATGAGGTTATAGGCCCTTGTGTTATTGTAATGATTATTTATCAAACAGAGACGCTAGTAAGCGCCGCAAATTGTTGGTTGATAGGCACTTGTGTTATTCAAAATTATTAATTTAACCAAGTGGCCAGTAAGTACTCTGGGTCTTTAGGTTATAGGCACTTGTATTTTTGTAAGAATTATTTATTTTACAGAGTGGCCAGTGAGCACCCCAAATTATTAGGTGATAAGCACTTGTGTTATTTAAAATTATTTATTGAACAAAGTGGCCAGTAAGCACCATGGGTCATGAGGTTATAGGCCCTTGTGTTATTGTAATGATTATTTATTAAACAGAGACGCTAGTCAGCACCCCAAATTGTTGGTTGATAGGCGCTTGTGTTGTTCTAATAATTATTTATTGAAAAGTTGGCCAGTAAGCGCCCCGAGTCATAAGGTGATAGGCGCTTGTGTTATTTTCATAATTTTTTATAAAACGGAGTAACCAGTAAGCCACCTGGGTCATTAAGTGATAGGCACTTGTGTTATATTAATAATAATGTATTGAACAAAGTGGCTAGTCAGCGTCCCGAGTTGTTGGGTAATAGGCACTTGTATTATTTTAATATGTATTATTTAAGAAAGTGGCTAGTAAGCAATCCCAGTCATTGGTGAATAGGCGCTTGTGTTTTTTTAAATTATTTGTTGAACAAAGTGGCCAGTAAGCACCCTGGGTCATGCGATGATAGGCGTTTGTGTTACTAACAATTATTTATTCAACAGAGTGGCTAGTAAGCGCCCCAAGTTATAAGGTGATAGGCACTTGTGATATTCGAAATTACTTACTTAACAAAGTGGCCAGTAAGCACCCTGGGTCATGAGGTTATAGGCACTTGTGTTATTGTAGTAAGTAATTATTAAACAGAGTGGCCAAACAGCGCCTGGGTTATCGGGTGATAGGCACTTGTGTTATTCTAATAATTATTTATTGAACGAAGTGGCTAGTCAGCGTCCCGAGTTGTTGGGTAATAGGCACTTGTATTATTTTAATATGTATTATTAAACAAAGTGGCTAGTAAGCAATCCCAGTCATTGGTGAATAGGCACTTGTGTTTTTTTAAATTTTTTGTTGAACAAAGTGTTCAGTAAGCATCCTGGGTCATAAGGTTATAGGCGTTTGTGTAAGTTTTATAATTATTTATTAAACAGAGTGGTCAGTCAGCACCTAAGTTATAAGGTAATAGGCACTTGTGTTATTTTATTAATTATTTATTAAACAGAGTAGCTAGTCAGTGCCCCGGGTTATTAAGTGAAAGGCGCTTTTATTATTTTAATAATTATTTATTATTAGGAGTGGCCAGTCAGTGCCCAATGTTATTCGGTGATAGGTGCTTGCGTTATTTTAAAAATTATTTAAAAAACAAAGTGGCCAGTAAGCAATTCGGGTTTTTTGGTGATAGGCGCTTGCGTTGTTTTAATAATTATTTACTGTACAAAGTGGCCCGTCAGCGCCCTGGGTTATTGGGTGATAGGCGCTTGTGTTAGTTTAATAATTATTCATTGAACAGAGTGGCCAGTCAGCGTCCCGAGTTGTTGGGTAATAGGCACTTGTATTAATTTAATATGTATTTATTAAACAAAGTGGCTAGTAAGCAATCCCAGTCATTGGTGAATAGGCGCTTGTGTTGTTTAAAATTATTTATTAAACAAAGTGGCCACTAAGCATCCTGGGTCATAAGGTTATAGGCACTTGTGTTAGTTTATTAATTATTTATTAAACAGAGAAATCAGTCAGCACCTAGGTTATTAGGTGATAGGCGCTTGTGTTATTTCTATAATTATTTATTTAACAGAGTGGCCAGTAAGCGCCCCGAGTTATTGGGTGATAGGCACTTGTGTTATTTGAAATAATTTATTTAACAAAGTGGCCAGTAAACACTCTGGGTCATGCGGTGATAGGCGTTTAAGTTACTAACAATTATTTATTTAACAGAGTGGCTAGTAAGCGCCCCGAGTTATAAAGTGATAGGCACTTTTGATATTCGAAATTATTTATTTAACGAAGTGGCCAGTAAGCACCCTCGGTTATGAGGTTATAGGCACTTGTGTTATTGTAGTAATTATTTTTCAAACAGAGTGGCCAAACAGCGCCTGGGTTATTAGGTGATAGGCACTTGTGTTATTCTAATAATTATTTATTGAACAGAGTGGCTAGTCAGCGTCTTGAGTTGTTAGGTAATAGGCCCTTGTATTATATTAATATGTATTTATTGAACAGAGTGACCTGTAAGCAATCCCAGTCATTGGTGAATAGGCGCTTGTATTATTTAAAATTCTTTTTTTAACAAAGTGGCCAGTAAGCATACTGGGTTATAAGGTCATAGGCGCTTGTGTTAGTTTAATAATTATTTATCAAACAGAGTGGTCAGTCAGCACCTGGGTTATTAGGTGATAGGCGCTTGTCTTATTTTAATAATTATTTATTGAACAGAGTAGCTAGTCAGCGCCTTGGGTCATGAGGTTATAGGCCCTTGGGTTATTGTAATGATTATTTATTAAACAGAGACGGTAGTCAGCGCCCCAAATTGTTGGTTGATAGGCACTTGTGTTATTAAAAATTATTAATTCAACCAAGTGGCCAGTAAGCACTCTGGGTCTTTAGGTTATAGGCACTTGTATTTTTGTAAGAATTATTCATTTTACAGAGTGGCCAGTGAGCGCCCTTAATTATTAGGTGATAAGCACTTGTGTTATTTAAAATTATTTATTGAACAAAGTGGCCAGTAAGCACCTTGGGTCATGAGGTGATAGGCCCTTGTGTTTTTGTAATGATGATTTATTAAACAGAGACGCTAGTCAGCGCCCCAAATTGTTGGTTGATAGGCGCTTGTGTTGTTCTAATAATTATTTATTGAAAAGTTGGCCAGTAAGCGCCCCGAGTCATAAGGTGATAGGCGCTTGTGTTATTTTCATAATTTTTTATAAAACGGAGTAACCAGTAAGCCACCTGGGTCATTAGGTGATAGGAACTTGTGTTATATTAATAATAATTTATTGAACAAAGTGGCTAGTCAGAGTCCCGAGTTGTTGGGTAATAGGCACTTGTATTATTTTAATATGTATTATTAAACAAAGTGGCTAGTAAGCAATCCCAGTCATTGGTGAATAGGCGCTTGTGTTTTTTTAAATTATTTGTTGAACAAAGTGGCCAGTAAGCATCCTGGGTCATAAGGTTATAGGCGTTTGTGTAAGTTTAATAATTATTTATTAAACAGAGTGATCAGTCAGCACCTGGGATATTAGGTAATAGGCACTTGTGTTATTTTATTAATTATTTATTAAACAGAGTAGCTAGTCAGTGCCCCGGGTTATTAAGTGAAAGGCGCTTTTATTATTTTAATAATTATTTATTATTAGGAGTGGCCAGTCAGTGCTCAATGTTATTCGGTGATAGGTGCTTGTGTTATTTTAAAAATTATTTAAAAAACAAAGTGGCCAGTAAGCAATTCGGGTTTTTTGGTGATAGGCGCTTGCGTTGTTTTAATAATTATTTACTGTACAAAGTGGCCCGTCAGCGCCCTGGGTTATTGGGTGATAGGCGCTTGTGTTAGTTTAATAATTATTTATTGAACAGAGTGGCCAGTCAGCGTCCCGAGTTGTTGGGTAATAGGCACTTGTATTAATTTAATATGTATTTATTAAACAAAGTGGCTAGTAAGCAATCCCAGTCATTGGTGAATAGGCGCTTGTGTTGTTTAAAATTATTTATTAAACAAAGTGGCCACTAAGCATCCTGGGTCATAAGGTTATAGGCGCTTGTGTTAGTTTATTAATTATTTATTAAACAGAGAAATCAGTCAGCACCTAGGTCATTAGGTGATAGGCGCTTGTGTTATTTCTATAATTATTTATTTAACAGAGTGGCCAGTAAGCGCCCCGAGTTATTGGGTGATAGGCACTTGTGTTATTTGAAATAATTTATTTAACAAAGTGGCCAGTAAACACTCTGGGTCATGCGGTGATAGGCGTTTGTGTTACTAACAATTATTTATCTAACAGAGTGGCTAGTAAGCGCCCCGAGTTATAAAGTGATAGGCACTTTTGATATTCGAAATTATTTATTTAACGAAGTGGCCAGTAAGCACCCTCGGTTATGAGGTTATAGGCACTTGTGTTATTGTAGTAATTATTTTTCAAACAGAGTGGCCAAACAGCGCCTGGGTTATTAGGTGATAGGCACTTGTGTTATTCTAATAATTATTTATTGAACAGAGTGGCTAGTCAGCGTCTTGAGTTGTTAGGTAATAGGCCCTTGTATTATATTAATATGTATTTATTGAACAGAGTGACCTGTAAGCAATCCCAGTCATTGGTGAATAGGCGCTTGTATTATTCAAAATTCTTTTTTTAACAAAGTGGCCAGTAAGCATACTGGGTTATAAGGTCATAGGCGCTTGTGTTAGTTTAATAATTATTTATCAAACAGAGTGGTCAGTCAGCACCTGGGTTATTAGGTGATAGGCGCTTGTGTTATTTTAATAATTATTTATTGAACAGAGTAGCTAGTCAGCGCCTTGGGTCATGAGGTTATAGGCCCTTGTGTTATTGTAATGATTATTTATTAAACAGAGACGCTAGTCAGCGCCCCAAATTGTTGGTTGATAGGCACTTGTGTTATTTAAAATGATTTAAGGAACAAAGTGGCCAGTAAGCACCTTGGGTCATGAGGTGATAGGCCCTTGTGTTATTGTAATGATCATTTATTAAACAGAGACGCTAGTCAGCGCCCCAAATTGTTGGTTGATAGGCGCTTGTGTTGTTTTAATAATTATTTATTGAAAAGTTGGCCAGTAAGCGCCCCGAGTCATAAGGTGATAGGCGCTTGTGTTATTTTCATAATTTTTTATAAAACGGAGTGACCAGTAAGCCACCTGGGTCATTAGGTGATAGGCACTTGTGTTATATTAATAATAATTTATTGAACAAAGTGGCTAGTCAGCGTCCCGAGTTGTTGGGTAATAGGCACTTGTATTATTTTAATATGTATTATTAAACAAAGTGGCTAGTAAGCAATTCCAGTCATTGGTGAATAGGCGCTTGTGTTTTTTTAAATTATTTGTTGAACAAAGTGGCGAGTAAGCATCCTGGGTCATAAGGTTATAGGCGTTTGTGTAAGTTTAATAATTATTTATTAAACAGAGTGGTCAGTCAGCCCCTGGGTTATTAGGTAATAGGCACTTGTGTTATTTTATTAATTATTTATTAAACAGAGTAGCTAGTCAGTGCCCCGGGTTATTAAGTTAAAGGCGCTTTTATTATTTTAATAATTATTTATTACTAGGATTGGCCAGTCAGTGCCCAATGTTATTCGGTGATAGGTGCTTGTGTTATTTTAAAAATTATTTAAAAAACAAAGTGGCCAGTAAGCAATTCGGGTTTTTTGGTGATAGGCGCTTGCGATGTTTTAATAATTATTTACTGTACAAAGTGGCCCGTCAGCAACCTGGGTGATTGGGTGTTAGGCGCTTGTGTTAGTTTAATAATTATTCATTGAACAGAGTGGCCAGTCAGCGTCTTAAGTTATTGGGTAATAGGCACTTGTATTAATTTAATATGTATTTATTAAACAAAGTGGCTAGTAAGCGATCCCAGTCATTGGTGAATAGGCGCTTGTGTTGTTTAAAATTAATTATTGAACAAAGTGGCCAGTAAGCATCCTGGGTCATAAGGTTATAGGCGCTTGTGTTAGTTTATTAATTATTTATTAAACAGAGAAATCAGTCAGCACCTAGGTTATTAGGTGATAGGCGATTGTGTTATTTCTATAATTATTTATTTAACAGAGTGGCCAGTAAGCGCCCCGAGTTATTGGGTGATAGGCACTTGTGTTATTTAAAATAATTTATTTAACAAAGTGGCCAGTAAACACTCTGGGTCATGCGGTGATAGGCGTTTGTGTTACAAACAATTATTTATTCAACAGAGTGGCTAGTAAGCGCCCCGAGTTTAAAAGTGATAGGCACTTTTGATATTCGAAATTATTTATTTAACAAAATGGCCAGTAAGCACCCTCGGTTATGAGGTTATAGGCACTTGTGTTATTGTAGTAATTATTTATTAAACAGAGTGGTCAGTCAGCACCTGGGTTATTAGGTGATAGGCGCTTGTGTTATTTTAATATTTATTTATTGAACAGAGTAGCTTGTCAGCGCCTTAGGTTATTGGGAGATAGGCGCTTTTGTTATATTAATTATTATTTATTATTAAGAGTGGCCAGTCAGCACCCAAGGTTATTCGGTATTAGGTCCTTGTGTTATTTTAATAATTATTTAAAAAACAGAGTGGCCAGTAAGCACCCCGGGTTTTCTGATGATAGGCGCTTGTGTTATTTTTATACTTTCTTATAAAACAGAGTGACCAGTAAGCCGCCTGGGTCATTAGGTGATAGGCGCTTGTGTTATTTTTATAATTATTTATTTAACAGAGTGGCCAGTAAGCGCCCCGAGATATTGGGTGATAAGCACTTGTGTTATTCAAATTTATTTATATATCAAAGTGGCCAGTAAGCACCCTGGGTTATGAGGTGATAGGCGTTTGTGTTTCTAAAAATTATTTATTTAACAGAGTGGCCAGTAAGCGCTCCGGGTTATTAGTTAATAGGCACTTGTAATATTCAAAATTATTTATTTAACAAAGTGGCCAGTAATTACCCCGGGTGATTAGGTTATAGGCCCTTGTGTTATTGTAATGATTATTTATTAAACAGAGACGCTAGTCAGCGCACCAAATTGTTGGTTGATAGGCGCATGTGTTGTTCTAATAATTATTTATTGAAAAGTTGGCCAGTAAGCGCCCCGAGTCATAAGGTGATAGGCGCTTGTGTTATTTTCATAATTTTTTATAAAACGGAGTGACCAGTAAGCTACCTGGGTCATTAGGTGATATGCACTTGTGTTATATTAATAATAATTTATTGAACAAAGTGGCTAGTCAGCGTCCCGAGTTGTTGGGTAATAGGCACTTGTAATATTTTAATATGTATTATTAAACAAAGTGGCTAGTAAGCAATCCCAGTCATTGGTAAATAGGTGCTTGTGTTTTTTTAAATTATTTGTTGAACAAAGTGGCCAGTAAGCATCCTGGGTCATAAGGTTATAGGCGTTTGTGTAAGTTTAATAATTATTTAAAAAACAAAGTGGCCAGTAAGCAATCCGGGTTTTTTGGTGATAGGCGCTTGCGTTGTTTCAATAATTATTTACTGTACAAAGTGGCCCGTCAGCGCCCTGGGTTATTGGGTGATGGCCCTTGTGTTAGTTTAATAATTATTCATTGAACAGAGTGGCCAGTCAGCGTCCCGAGTTGTTGGGTAATAGGCACTTGTATTAATTTAATATGCATTTATTAAACAAAGTGGCTAGTAATTACCCTGGGTCATTAGGTTATAGGCGCTTGTGTTATTGTAGTAATTATTTATTAAACAGAGTGGCCAAATAGCGCCTGGGTTGGTGGGTGATAGGCACTTGTGTTATTTTAATAATTATTTATGAAACAGAGTGGCCAGACAGTGACCTGCAATATTAGGTGATAGGCGCACGTGTTATGCAAAACTATGTATTCATTAGAGTTTCCAGTTAGCATCCCAGGTCATGAGGTTATAGGCGCTTGTGTTATTTTAATAATTATTTATTATACAAAGTAGCCAGTCAACACTCCGGGTTATTGGGTTATAGTCGCTTTTATTATTTTGACAATTATTTATTATTTGAAGTGGCCAGTTAGCGCCCGAGGTTATTTAGTGATAGGTGCTTGTGTTTTTTTAATAATTATTTATAAAACCAAGCGGCCAGTAAGCAACCCAATATTTTAGGTGATAAGCGCTTGTGTTGTTTTGAAAATTATTTATTGAACAAAGTGGCTAGTAAGCACCTTTGGTCATGAGGTTATAGGCCCTTGTGTTATTGTAGTGATTATTGATTAAACAGAGACGCTAGTCAGCGCCCCAAATTGTTGGTTGATAGGCGCTTGTGTTGTTCTAATAATTAGTTATTGAAAAGTTGGCCAGTAAGCGCCCCGAGTCATAAGGTGATAGGCGCTTGTGTTATTTTCATAATTTTTTATAAAACGGAGTGACCAGTAAGCCACCTGGGTCATTAGGTGATAGGCACTTGTGTTATATTAATAATAATTTATTGAACAAAGTGGCTAGTCAGCGTCCTGAGTTGTTGGGTAATAGGCACTTGTATTATTTTAATATTTATTACTAAACAAAGTGGCTAGAAAGCAATCTCAGTTATTGGTTAATAGGCGCTTGTGTTTTTTAAAATTATTTGTTGAACAAAGTGGCCAGTAAGTATCCTGGGTCATAAGGTTATAGGCGTTTGTGTAAGTTTAATAATTATTTATTAAACAGAGTGGTCAGTCAGCACCTGGGTTATTAGGTGATAGGCACTTGTGTTATTTTATTAATTATTTAGTAAACAGAGTAGCTAGTCAGTGCCCCGGGTTATTAAGTGAAAGGCGCTTTTATTATTTTTATAATTAATTATTCCTAGGAGTGGCCAGTCAGTGCCCAAGGTTATTCGGTAATAGGTGCTTGTGTTATTTTAAAAATTATTTAAAAAACAAAGTGGCCAGTAAGCAATTCGGGTTTTTTGATGATAGGCGCTTGCGTTGTTTTAATAATTATTTACTGTACAAAGTGGCTTGTCAGCACCTGGGTTATTAGGTAATAAGCGCTTGTGTTATTTTAATAAATATTTATCGTATAGAGTGATTAGTAAGCACCTAGAGTTCTTGGGTGATAGGCGCTTGTATTATTATAATAATTATTCATCTATCAAACTGGCCAAAAAGCAATCCGGGTTATGAGGTGATAGGCGCTTTAGTCTTTTTTATTATTATTTATTGAAAAGTTAGCCTGTAAGCGCCTAGAGTCATTAGGTGATAGGCACTTGTGTTATTTTAATAATTTTTTTACAAACAGAGTGATCAGTAAGCCGCCGGGGTCATTAGGTAATAGGCGCTTGTGTTATTTCAAATTATTTACGTAACAAACTGGCCAGTAAGCAATCCGGGTTATGAGGTGATAGGCGCTTGAGACTTTTTTATAATTATTTATTAAAAAAATAGCTAGTAAGCACCCTGGGTCATGAAGTTATAGGCGCTCGTGTTAGTTCAATAATTAGTCATTAAACAGAGTGGCCAGTCAGCACCTGGGTTATTGGGTAATAGGCGCTTGTGTTATTTTAATAATTATTTATTCATCCGAGTCACAAGTAAGCACATCAGGTTATTAGGAAATAGGCGCTTGTGTTATTAAAAATAATTCATTTAACAAAGTTGCCAGTAAGAACCTATGGTCATGAGGTGATGAGCGCTTGTGTTATTTTAATAATTATTTATGAAACCAAGCGGCCAGTAAGCAACCCAGAATTTTAGGTGATAAGCGCTTGTGTTGTCAATAATTATTTATTGAACAAAGTGGCCAGTAAGCTTTTTGGGTCATGAGGTTATAGGCTCTTGTGTTATTTCTATAATTATTTATTTAACAGAGTAACCAGTAAGCGCCCCGAGTTATTGGGTAATAGGCACTTGTGTTATTAAGAATTATTAATTTAACCAAGTGGCCAGTAAGCACTCTGGGTCTTTAGGTTATAGGCACTTGTATTTTCGTAAGAATTATTTATTAAACAGAGTAGCCAGTCAGCGCCCCTGGTTATTAGGTAATAGCGCTTTAATAATTCAACAATTATTTATTATTTGAAGTGGCCAGTCAGCGCCTGAGGTAATTTAGTAATAGGTGCTTGTGTTTTTTTAATAATTATTTATGAAACCAAGCGGCCAGTAAGCAACTCAGAATTTTAGGTGATATGCGCTTGTGTTGTCAATAATTATTTATTGAACAAAGTGGCCAGTAAGCTTCTTGGGTCATGAGGTTTACAGGCGCTTGTGTTATTTCTATAATTATTTATTTAACAGTGGCCAGTGAGCGCCCCGAGTTATTAAGTAAAAGGCACTTGTGTTATTAAAAATTAATAATTTAACCAAGTGGTCAGTAAGCACTCTGGGTCTTTAGGTTATAGGCACTTGTATTTTTGTAAGAATTATTTATTTTACAGAGTGGCCAGTGAGCGCCCTGAGTTATTAGGTGATAAGCACTTGTGTTATTTTAAATTATTTATTCAACAAAGTGGCCAGTAAGCACCTTGGGTCATGAGGTTATAGGCCCTTGTGTTATTGTAATGATTATTCAGTAAACAAAGACGCTAGTCAGCGCCCTAAATTGTTGGTTGATAGGCGCTTGTGTTGTTCTAATAATTATTTATTGAAAAGTTGGTCAGTAAGCGCCCCAAAGCATGAGGTGATATGCGCTTTTGTTATTTTAATAATTTTTTATAAAACGGAGTGACCACTAAGCTACCTGGGTCATTAGGTGATAGGCACTTGTGTTATATTAATAATAATTTATTGAACAGAGTGGCTAGTCAGTATCCCAAGTTGTTGGGTAATAGGCACTTGTATTATTTTGATATGTATTACTAAACAAAGTGGCTAGTAAGCAATCCCAGTCATTGGTGAATAGGCGCTTGTGTTTTTTAAAATTATTTATTGAACAAAGTGGCCAGTAATTACCCTGGGTCATTAGGTTATAGGCGCTTGTGTTATTGTAGTAATTATTTATTAAACAGAGTGGCCAAATAGCGCCTGGGTTGGTGGGTGATAGGCACTTGTGTTGTTTCAATAATTATTCATTAAACAGAGTGGCCAGATAGTGACCTGCGTTATTAAGTGATAGGCGCACGTGTTATGCAAAACTGTTTATTCATAAGAGTGTCCAGTAAGCATCTCGGGTCATGAGGTGATAGGCGCTTGTGTTATTTTAATAATTATTTATTGAACAGAGTGACTAGTTAGCGCCCCGGGTTTTTGGGTGATATGCACTCGTGTTATTAAGATTTATTTATTTAACAAAGTGGCCAGTAAGCACCCTGGGTCATGAGGTGATAGGCGCTTGTGTTATTTTAATAATTATTTAGTATACAGAGTAGCCAGTCAACACTCCGGGTTATTGGGTAATAGTCACTTTTATTATTTTGACAATTATTTATTATTTGAAGTGGCCAGTCAGCGCCCAAAGTTATTTAGTGATAGGTGCTTGTGTTTTTTTTAAAATTATTTATAAAACCAAGCGGCCAGTAAGCAACCCAGAATTTTAGGTGATAAGCGCTTGTGTTGTTTTAATAATTATTTACTGAACAAAGTGGCTAGTAAGCACCTTGGGTCATGAGGTTATAGGCCCTTGTGTTATTGTAATGATTATTTATCAAACAGAGACGCTAGTAAGCGCCGCAAATTGTTGGTTGATAGGCACTTGCGTTATTCAAAATTATTAATTTAACCAAGTGGCCAGTAAGCACTCTGGGTCTTTAGGTTATAGGCACTTGTATTTTTGTAAGAATTATTTATTTTACAGAGTGGCCAGTGAGCACCCCAAATTATTAGGTGATAAGCACTTGTGTTATTTAAAATTATTTATTGAACAAAGTGGCCAGTAAGCACCATGGGTCATGAGGTTATAGGCCCTTGTGTTATTGTAATGATTATTTATTAAACAGAGACGCTAGTCAGCACCCCAAATTGTTGGTTGATAGGCGCTTGTGTTGTTCTAATAATTATTTATTGAAAAGTTGGCCAGTAAGCGCCCCGAGTCATAAGGTGATAGGCGCTTGTGTTATTTTCATAATTTTTTATAAAACGGAGTAACCAGTAAGCCACCTGGGTCATTAAGTGATAGGCACTTGTGTTATATTAATAATAATGTATTGAACAAAGTGGCTAGTCAGCGTCCCGAGTTGTTGGGTAATAGGCACTTGTATTATTTTAATATGTCTTATTTAAGGAAGTGGCTAGTAAGCAATCCCAGTCATTGGTGAATAGACGCTTGTGTTTTTTTAAATTATTTGTTGAACAAAGTGGCCAGTAAGCACCCTGGGTCATGCGATGATAGGCGTTTGTGTTACTAACAATTATTTATTCAACAGAGTGGCTAGTAAGCGCCCCAAGTTATAAGGTGATAGGCACTTGTGATATTCGAAATTACTTACTTAACAAAGTGGCCAGTAAGCACCCTGGGTCATGAGGTTATAGGCACTTGTGTTATTGTAGTAAGTAATTATTAAACAGAGTGGCCAAACAGCGCCTGGGTTATCGGGTGATAGGCACTTGTGTTATTCTAATAATTATTTATTGAACAAAGTGGCTAGTCAGCGTCCCGAGTTGTTGGGTAATAGGCACTTGTATTATTTTAATATGTATTATTAAACAAAGTGGCTAGTAAGCAATCCCAGTCATTGGTGAATAGGCACTTGTGTTTTTTTAAATTTTTTGTTGAACAAAGTGTTCAGTAAGCATCCTGGGTCATAAGGTTATAGGCGTTTGTGTAAGTTTTATAATTATTTATTAAACAGAGTGGTCAGTCAGCACCTAAGTTATAAGGTAATAGGCACTTGTGTTATTTTATTAATTATTTATTAAACAGAGTAGCTAGTCAGTGCCCCGGGTTATTAAGTGAAAGGCGCTTTTATTATTTTAATAATTATTTATTATTAGGAGTGGCCAGTCAGTGCCCAATGTTATTCGGTGATAGGTGCTTGCGTTATTTTAAAAATTATTTAAAAAACAAAGTGGCCAGTAAGCAATTCGGGTTTTTTGGTGATAGGCGCTTGCGTTGTTTTAATAATTATTTACTGTACAAAGTGGCCCGTCAGCGCCCTGGGTTATTGGGTGATAGGCGCTTGTGTTAGTTTAATAATTATTCATTGAACAGAGTGGCCAGTCAGCGTCCCGAGTTGTTGGGTAATAGGCACTTGTATTAATTTAATATGTATTTATTAAACAAAGTGGCTAGTAAGCAATCCCAGTCATTGGTGAATAGGCGCTTGTGTTGTTTAAAATTATTTATTAAACAAAGTGGCCACTAAGCATCCTGGGTCATAAGGTTATAGGCGCTTGTGTTAGTTTATTAATTATTTATTAAACAGAGAAATCAGTCAGCACCTAGGTTATTAGGTGATAGGCGCTTGTGTTATTTCTATAATTATTTATTTAACAGAGTGGCCAGTAAGTGCCCCGAGTTATTGGGTGATAGGCACTTGTGTTATTTGAAATAATTTATTTAACAAAGTGGCCAGTAAACACTCTGGGTCATGCGGTGATAGGCGTTTGTGTTACTAACAATTATTTATTTAACAGAGTGGCTAGTAAGCGCCCCGAGTTATAAAGTGATAGGCACTTTTGATATTCGAAATTATTTATTTAACGAAGTGGCCAGTAAGCACCCTCGGTTATGAGGTTATAGGCACTTGTGTTATTGTAGTAATTATTTTTCAAACAGAGTGGCCAAACAGCGCCTGGGTTATTAGGTGATAGGCACTTGTGTTATTCTAATAATTATTTATTGAACAGAGTGGCTAGTCAGCGTCTTGAGTTGTTAGGTAATAGGCCCTTGTATTATATTAATATGTATTTATTGAACAGAGTGACCTGTAAGCAATCCCAGTCATTGGTGAATAGGCGCTTGTATTATTTAAAATTCTTATTTTAACAAAGTGGCCAGTAAGCATACTGGGTTATAAGGTCATAGGCGCTTGTGTTAGTTTAATAATTATTTATCAAACAGAGTGGTCAGTCAGCACCTGGGTTATTAGGTGATAGGCGCTTGTCTTATTTTAATAATTATTTATTGAACAGAGTAGCTAGTCAGCGCCTTGGGTCATGAGGTTATAGGCCCTTGGGTTATTGTAATGATTATTTATTAAACAGAGACGGTAGTCAGCGCCCTAAATTGTTGGTTGATAGGCACTTGTGTTATTAAAAATTATTAATTCAACCAAGTGGCCAGTAAGCACTCTGGGTCTTTAGGTTATAGGCACTTGTATTTTTGTAAGAATTATTTATTTTACAGAGTGGCCAGTGAGCGCCCTTAATTATTAGGTGATAAGCACTTGTGTTATTTAAAATTATTTATTGAACAAAGTGGCCAGTAAGCACCTTGGGTCATGAGGTGATAGGCCCTTGTGTTTTTGTAATGATGATTTATTAAACAGAGACGCTTGTCAGCGCTCCAAATTGTTGGTTGATAGGCGCTTGTGTTGTTCTAATAATTATTTATTGAAAAGTTGGCCAGTAAGCGCCCCGAGTCATAAGGTGATAGGCGCTTGTGTTATTTTCATAATTTTTTATAAAATGGAGTAACCAGTAAGCCACCTGGGTCATTAGGTGATAGGAACTTGTGTTATATTAATAATAATTTATTGAACAAAGTGGCTAGTCAGAGTCCCGAGTTGTTGGGTAATAGGCACTTGTATTATTTTAATATGTATTATTAAACAAAGTGGCTAGTAAGCAATCCCAGTCATTGGTGAATAGGCGCTTGTGTTTTTTTAAATTATTTGTTGAACAAAGTGGCCAGTAAGCATCCTGGGTCATAAGGTTATAGGCGTTTGTGTAAGTTTAATAATTATTTATTAAACAGAGTGATCAGTCAGCACCTGGGATATTAGGTAATAGGCACTTGTGTTATTTTATTAATTATTTATTAAACAGAGTAGCTAGTCAGTGCCCCGGGTTATTAAGTGAAAGGCGCTTTTATTATTTTAATAATTATTTATTATTAGGAGTGGCCAGTCAGTGCTCAATGTTATTCGGTGATAGGTGCTTGTGTTATTTTAAAAATTATTTAAAAAACAAAGTGGCCAGTAAGCAATTCGGGTTTTTTGGTGATAGGCGCTTGCGTTGTTTTAATAATTATTTACTGTACAAAGTGGCCCGTCAGCGCCCTGGGTTATTGGGTGATAGGCGCTTGTGTTAGTTTAATAATTATTTATTGAACAGAGTGGCCAGTCAGCGTCCCGAGTTGTTGGGTAATAGGCACTTGTATTAATTTAATATGTATTTATTAAACAAAGTGGCTAGTAAGCAATCCCAGTCATTGGTGAATAGGCGCTTGTGTTGTTTAAAATTATTTATTAAACAAAGTGGCCACTAAGCATCCTGGGTCATAAGGTTATAGGCGCTTGTGTTAGTTTATTAATTATTTATTAAACAGAGAAATCAGTCAGCACCTAGGTCATTAGGTGATAGGCGCTTGTGTTATTTCTATAATTATTTATTTAACAGAGTGGCCAGTAAGCGCCCCGAGTTATTGGGTGATAGGCACTTGTGTTATTTGAAATAATTTATTTAACAAAGTGGCCAGTAAACACTCTGGGTCATGCGGTGATAGGCGTTTGTGTTACTAACAATTATTTATCTAACAGAGTGGCTAGTAAGCGCCCCGAGTTATAAAGTGATAGGCACTTTTGATATTCGAAATTATTTATTTAACGAAGTGGCCAGTAAGCACCCTCGGTTATGAGGTTATAGGCACTTGTGTTATTGTAGTAATTATTTTTCAAACAGAGTGGCCAAACAGCGCCTGGGTTATTAGGTGATAGGCACTTGTGTTATTCTAATAATTATTTATTGAACAGAGTGGCTAGTCAGCGTCTTGAGTTGTTAGGTAATAGGCCCTTGTATTATATTAATATGTATTTATTGAACAGAGTGACCTGTAAGCAATCCCAGTCATTGGTGAATAGGCGCTTGTATTATTTAAAATTCTTTTTTTAACAAAGTGGCCAGTAAGCATACTGGGTTATAAGGTCATAGGCGCTTGTGTTAGTTTAATAATTATTTATCAAACAGAGTGGTCAGTCAGCACCTGGGTTATTAGGTGATAGGCGCTTGTGTTATTTTAATAATTATTTATTGAACAGAGTAGCTAGTCAGCGCCTTGGGTCATGAGGTTATAGGCCCTTGTGTTATTGTAATGATTATTTATTAAACAGAGACGCTAGTCAGCGCCCCAAATTGTTGGTTGATAGGCACTTGTGTTATTTAAAATTATTTATTGAACAAAGTGGCCAGTAAGCACCTTGGGTCATGAGGTGATAGGCCCTTGTGTTATTGTAATGATCATTTATTAAACAGAGACGCTAGTCAGCGCCCCAAATTGTTGGTTGATAGGCACTTGTGTTATTTAAAATTATTTATTGAACAAAGTGGCCAGTAAGCACCTTGGGTCATGAGGTGATAGGCCCTTGTGTTATTGTAATGATCATTTATTAAACAGAGACGCTAGTCAGCGCCCCAAATTGTTGGTTGATAGGCGCTTGTGTTGTTTTAATAATTATTTATTGAAAAGTTGGCCAGTAAGCGCCCCGAGTCATAAGGTGATAGGCGCTTGTGTTATTTTCATAATTTTTTATAAAACGGAGTGACCAGTAAGCCACCTGGGTCATTAGGTGATAGGCACTTGTGTTATATTAATAATAATTTATTGAACAAAGTGGCTAGTCAGCGTCCCGAGTTGTTGGGTAATAGGCACTTGTATTATTTTAATATGTATTATTGAACAAAGTGGCTAGTAAGCAATTCCAGTCATTGGTGAATAGGCGCTTGTGTTTTTTTAAATTATTTGTTGAACAAAGTGGCGAGTAAGCATCCTGGGTCATAAGGTTATAGGCGTTTGTGTAAGTTTAATAATTATTTATTAAACAGAGTGGTCAGTCAGCCCCTGGGTTATTAGGTAATAGGCACTTGTGTTATTTTATTAATTATTTATTAAACAGAGTAGCTAGTCAGTGCCCCGGGTTATTAAGTTAAAGGCGCTTTTATTATTTTAATAATTATTTATTACTAGGATTGGCCAGTCAGTGCCCAATGTTATTCGGTGATAGGTGCTTGTGTTATTTTAAAAATTATTTAAAAAACAAAGTGGCCAGTAAGCAATTCGGGTTTTTTGGTGATAGGCGCTTGCGATGTTTTAATAATTATTTACTGTACAAAGTGGCCCGTCAGCAACCTGGGTGATTGGGTGTTAGGCGCTTGTGTTAGTTTAATAATTATTCATTGAACAGAGTGGCCAGTCAGCGTCTTAAGTTATTGGGTAATAGGCACTTGTATTAATTTAATATGTCTTTATTAAACAAAGTGGCTAGTAAGCGATCCCAGTCATTGGTGAATAGGCGCTTGTGTTGTTTAAAATTAATCATTGAACAAAGTGGCCAGTAAGCATCCTGGGTCATAAGGTTATAGGCGCTTGTGTTAGTTTATTAATTATTTATTAAACAGAGAAATCAGTCAGCACCTAGGTTATTAGGTGATAGGCGATTGTGTTATTTCTATAATTATTTATTTAACAGAGTGGCCAGTAAGCGCCCCGAGTTATTGGGTGATAGGCACTTGTGTTATTTAAAATAATTTATTTAACAAAGTGGCCAGTAAACACTCTGGGTCATGCGGTGATAGGCGTTTGTGTTACAAACAATTATTTATTCAACAGAGTGGCTAGTAAGCGCCCCGAGTTTAAAAGTGATAGGCACTTTTGATATTCGAAATTATTTATTTAACAAAGTGGCCAGTAAGCACCCTCGGTTATGAGGTTATAGGCACTTGTGTTATTGTAGTAATTATTTATTAAACAGAGTGGTCAGTCAGCACCTGGGTTATTAGGTGATAGGCGCTTGTGTTATTTTAATATTTATTTATTGAACAGAGTAGCTTGTCAGCGCCTTAGGTTATTGGGAGATAGGCGCTTTTGTTATATTAATTATTATTTATTATTAAGAGTGGCCAGTCAGCACCCAAGGTTATTCGGTATTAGGTGCTTGTGTTATTTTAATAATTATTTAAAAAACAGAGTGGCCAGTAAGCACCCCGGGTTTTCTGATGATAGGCGCTTGTGTTATTTTTATACTTTCTTATAAAACAGAGTGACCAGTAAGCCGCCTGGGTCATTAGGTGATAGGCGCTTGTGTTATTTTTATAATTATTTATTTAACAGAGTGGCCAGTAAGCGCCCCGAGATATTGGGTGATAAGCACTTGTGTTATTCAAATTTATTTATATATCAAAGTGGCCAGTAAGCACCCTGGGTTATGAGGTGATAGGCGTTTGTGTTTCTAAAAATTATTTATTTAACAGAGTGGCCAGTAAGCGCTCCGGGTTATTAGTTAATAGGCACTTGTAATATTCAAAATTATTTATTTAACAAAGTGGCCAGTAATTACCCCGGGTGATTAGGTTATAGGCCCTTGTGTTATTGTAATGATTATTTATTAAACAGAGACGCTAGTCAGCGCACCAAATTGTTGGTTGATAGGCGCTTGAGTTGTTCTAATAATTATTTATTGAAAAGTTGGCCAGTAAGCGCCCCGAGTCATAAGGTGATAGGCGCTTGTGTTATTTTCATAATTTTTTATAAAACGGAGTGACCAGTAAGCTACCTGGGTCATTAGGTGATATGCACTTGTGTTATATTAATAATAATTTATTGAACAAAGTGGCTAGTCAGCGTCCCGAGTTGTTGGGTAATAGGCACTTGTAATATTTTAATATGTATTATTAAACAAAGTGGCTAGTAAGCAATCCCAGTCATTGGTAAATAGGTGCTTGTGTTTTTTTAAATTATTTGTTGAACAAAGTGGCCAGTAAGCATCCTGGGTCATAAGGTTATAGGCGTTTGTGTAAGTTTAATAATTATTTAAAAAACAAAGTGGCCAGTAAGCAATCCGGGTTTTTTGGTGATAGGCGCTTGCGTTGTTTCAATAATTATTTACTGTACAAAGTGGCCCGTCAGCGCCCTGGGTTATTGGGTGATAGGCGCTTGTGTTAGTTTAATAATTATTCATTGAACAGAGTGGCCAGTCAGCGTCCCGAGTTGTTGGGTAATAGGCACTTGTATTAATTTAATATGCATTTATTAAACAAAGTGGCTAGTAATTACCCTGGGTCATTAGGTTATAGGCGCTTGTGTTATTGTAGTAATTATTTATTAAACAGAGTGGCCAAATGGCGCCTGGGTTGGTGGGTGATAGGCACTTGTGTTATTTTAATAATTATTTATGAAACAGAGTGGCCAGACAGTAACCTGCAATATTAGGTGATAGGCGCACGTGTTATGCAAAACTATGTATTCATTAGAGTTTCCAGTTAGCATCCCAGGTCATGAGGTTATAGGCGCTTGTGTTATTTTAATAATTATTTATTATACAAAGTAGCCAGTCAACACTCCGGGTTATTGGGTTATAGTCGCTTTTATTATTTTGACAATTATTTATTATTTGAAGTGGCCAGTTAGCGCCCGAGGTTATTTAGTGATAGGTGCTTGTGTTTTTTTAATAATTATTTATAAAACCAAGCGGCCAGTAAGCAACCCAATATTTTAGGTGATAAGCGCTTGTGTTGTTTTGAAAATTATTTATTGAACAAAGTGGCTAGTAAGCACCTTGGGTCATGAGGTTATGGGCCCTTGTGTTATTGTAGTGATTATTGATTAAACAGAGACGCTAGTCAGCGCCCCAAATTGTTGGTTGATAGGCGCTTGTGTTGTTCTAATAATTAGTTATTGAAAAGTTGGCCAGTAAGCGCCCCGAGTCATAAGGTGATAGGCGCTTGTGTTATTTTCATAATTTTTTATAAAACGGAGTGACCAGTAAGCCACCTGGGTCATTAGGTGATAGGCACTTGTGTTATATTAATAATAATTTATTGAACAAAGTGGCTAGTCAGCGTCCTGAGTTGTTGGGTAATAGGCACTTGTATTATTTTAATATTTATTACTAAACAAAGTGGCTAGAAAGCAATCTCAGTTATTGGTTAATAGGCGCTTGTGTTTTTTAAAATTATTTGTTGAACAAAGTGGCCAGTAAGTATCCTGGGTCATAAGGTTATAGGCGTTTGTGTAAGTTTAATAATTATTTATTAAACAGAGTGGTCAGTCAGCACCTGGGTTATTAGGTGATAGGCACTTGTGTTATTTTATTAATTATTTAGTAAACAGAGTAGCTAGTCAGTGCCCCGGGTTATTAAGTGAAAGGCGCTTTTATTATTTTAATAATTAATTATTCCTAGGAGTGGCCAGTCAGTGCCCAAGGTTATTCGGTAATAGGTGCTTGTGTTATTTTAAAAATTATTTAAAAAACAAAGTGGCCAGTAAGCAATTCGGGTTTTTTGGTGATAGGCGCTTGCGTTGTTTTAATAATTATTTACTGTACAAAGTGGCTTGTCAGCACCTGGGTTATTAGGTAATAAGCGCTTGTGTTATTTTAATAAATATTTATCGTATAGAGTGATTAGTAAGCACCTAGAGTTCTTGGGTGATAGGCGCTTGTATTATTATAATAATTATTCATCTATCAAACTGGCCAAAAAGCAATCCGGGTTATGAGGTGATAGGCGCTTTAGTCTTTTTTATTATTATTTATTGAAAAGTTAGCCTGTAAGCGCCTAGAGTCATTAGGTGATAGGCACTTGTGTTATTTTAATAATTTTTTTACAAACAGAGTGATCAGTAAGCCGCCGGGGTCATTAGGTAATAGGCGCTTGTGTTATTTCAAATTATTTATGTAACAAACTGGCCAGTAAGCAATCCGGGTTATGAGGTGATAGGCGCTTGAGTCTTTTTTATAATTATTTATTAAAAAAATAGCTAGTAAGCACCCTGGGTCATGAAGTTATAGGCGCTCGTGTTAGTTCAATAATTAGTCATTAAACAGAGTGGCCAGTCAGCACCTGGGTTATTGGGTAATAGGCGCTTGTGTTATTTTAATAATTATTTATTCATCCGAGTCACAAGTAAGCACATCAGGTTATTAGGAAATAGGCGCTTGTGTTATTAAAAATAATTCATTTAACAAAGTTGCCAGTAAGAACCTATGGTCATGAGGTGATGAGCGCTTGTGTTATTTTAATAATTATTTATGAAACCAAGCGGCCAGTAAGCAACCCAGAATTTTAGGTGATAAGCGCTTGTGTTGTCAATAATTATTTATTGAACAAAGTGGCCAGTAAGCTTTTTGGGTCATGAGGTTATAGGCTCTTGTGTTATTTCTATAATTATTTATTTAACAGAGTGACCAGTAAGCGCCCCGAGTTATTGGGTAATAGGCACTTGTGTTATTAAGAATTATTAATTTAACCAAGTGGCCAGTAAGCACTCTGGGTCTTTAGGTTATAGGCACTTGTATTTTCGTAAGAATTATTTATTAAACAGAGTAGCCAGTCAGCGCCCCTGGTTATTAGGTAATAGCGCTTTAATAATTCAACAATTATTTATTATTTGAAGTGGCCAGTCAGCGCCTGAGGTAATTTAGTAATAGGTGCTTGTGTTTTTTTAATAATTATTTATGAAACCAAGCGGCCAGTAAGCAACTAAGAATTTTAGGTGATATGCGCTTGTGTTGTCAATAATTATTTATTGAACAAAGTGGCCAGTAAGCTTCTTGGGTCATGAGGTTTACAGGCGCTTGTGTTATTTCTATAATTATTTATTTAACAGTGGCCAGTGAGCGCCCCGAGTTATTAAGTAAAAGGCACTTGTGTTATTAAAAATTAATAATTTAACCAAGTGGTCAGTAAGCACTCTGGGTCTTTAGGTTATAGGCACTTGTATTTTTGTAAGAATTATTTATTTTACAGAGTGGCCAGTGAGCGCCCTGAGTTATTAGGTGATAAGCACTTGTGTTATTTTAAATTATTTATTCAACAAAGTGGCCAGTAAGCACCTTGGGTCATGAGGTTATAGGCCCTTGTGTTATTGTAATGATTATTCAGTAAACAAAGACGCTAGTCAGCGCCCTAAATTGTTGGTTGATAGGCGCTTGTGTTGTTCTAATAATTATTTATTGAAAAGTTGGTCAGTAAGCGCCCCAAAGCATGAGGTGATATGCGCTTTTGTTATTTTAATAATTTTTTATAAAACGGAGTGACCACTAAGCTACCTGGGTCATTAGGTGATAGGCACTTGTGTTATATTAATAATAATTTATTGAACAGAGTGGCTAGTCAGTATCCCAAGTTGTTGGGTAATAGGCACTTGTATTATTTTGATATGTATTACTAAACAAAGTGGCTAGTAAGCAATCCCAGTCATTGGTGAATAGGCGCTTGTATTATTTAAAATTCTTTTTTTAACAAAGTGGCCAGTAAGCATACTGGGTTATAAGGTCATAGGCGCTTGTGTTAGTTTAATAATTATTTATCAAACAGAGTGGTCAGTCAGCACCTGGGTTATTAGGTGATAGGCGCTTGTGTTATTTTAATAATTATTTATTGAACAGAGTAGCTAGTCAGCGCCTTGGGTCATGAGGTTATAGGCCCTTGTGTTATTGTAATGATTATTTATTAAACAGAGACGCTAGTCAGCGCCCCAAATTGTTGGTTGATAGGCACTTGTGTTATTTAAAATTATTTATTGAACAAAGTGGCCAGTAAGCACCTTGGGTCATGAGGTGATAGGCCCTTGTGTTATTGTAATGATCATTTATTAAACAGAGACGCTAGTCAGCACCCCAAATTGTTGGTTGATAGGCACTTGTGTTATTTAAAATTATTTATTGAACAAAGTGGCCAGTAAGCACCTTGGGTCATGAGGTGATAGGCCCTTGTGTTATTGTAATGATCATTTATTAAACAGAGACGCTAGTCAGCGCCCCAAATTGTTGGTTGATAGGCGCTTGTGTTGTTTTAATAATTATTTATTGAAAAGTTGGCCAGTAAGCGCCCCGAGTCATAAGGTGATAGGCGCTTGTGTTATTTTCATAATTTTTTATAAAACGGAGTGACCAGTAAGCCACCTGGGTCATTAGGTGATAGGCACTTGTGTTATATTAATAATAATTTATTGAACAAAGTGGCTAGTCAGCGTCCCGAGTTGTTGGGTAATAGGCACTTGTATTATTTTAATATGTATTATTGAACAAAGTGGCTAGTAAGCAATTCCAGTCATTGGTGAATAGGCGCTTGTGTTTTTTTAAATTATTTGTTGAACAAAGTGGCGAGTAAGCATCCTGGGTCATAAGGTTATAGGCGTTTGTGTAAGTTTAATAATTATTTATTAAACAGAGTGGTCAGTCAGCCCCTGGGTTATTAGGTAATAGGCACTTGTGTTATTTTATTAATTATTTATTAAACAGAGTAGCTAGTCAGTGCCCCGGGTTATTAAGTTAAAGGCGCTTTTATTATTTTAATAATTATTTATTACTAGGATTGGCCAGTCAGTGCCCAATGTTATTCGGTGATAGGTGCTTGTGTTATTTTAAAAATTATTTAAAAAACAAAGTGGCCAGTAAGCAATTCGGGTTTTTTGGTGATAGGCGCTTGCGATGTTTTAATAATTATTTACTGTACAAAGTGGCCCGTCAGCAACCTGGGTGATTGGGTGTTAGGCGCTTGTGTTAGTTTAATAATTATTCATTGAACAGAGTGGCCAGTCAGCGTCTTAAGTTATTGGGTAATAGGCACTTGTATTAATTTAATATGTCTTTATTAAACAAAGTGGCTAGTAAGCGATCCCAGTCATTGGTGAATAGGCGCTTGTGTTGTTTAAAATTAATCATTGAACAAAGTGGCCAGTAAGCATCCTGGGTCATAAGGTTATAGGCGCTTGTGTTAGTTTATTAATTATTTATTAAACAGAGAAATCAGTCAGCACCTAGGTTATTAGGTGATAGGCGATTGTGTTATTTCTATAATTATTTATTTAACAGAGTGGCCAGTAAGCGCCCCGAGTTATTGGGTGATAGGCACTTGTGTTATTTAAAATAATTTATTTAACAAAGTGGCCAGTAAACACTCTGGGTCATGCGGTGATAGGCGTTTGTGTTACAAACAATTATTTATTCAACAGAGTGGCTAGTAAGCGCCCCGAGTTTAAAAGTGATAGGCACTTTTGATATTCGAAATTATTTATTTAACAAAGTGGCCAGTAAGCACCCTCGGTTATGAGGTTATAGGCACTTGTGTTATTGTAGTAATTATTTATTAAACAGAGTGGTCAGTCAGCACCTGGGTTATTAGGTGATAGGCGCTTGTGTTATTTTAATATTTATTTATTGAACAGAGTAGCTTGTCAGCGCCTTAGGTTATTGGGAGATAGGCGCTTTTGTTATATTAATTATTATTTATTATTAAGAGTGGCCAGTCAGCACCCAAGGTTATTCGGTATTAGGTGCTTGTGTTATTTTAATAATTATTTAAAAAACAGAGTGGCCAGTAAGCACCCCGGGTTTTCTGATGATAGGCGCTTGTGTTATTTTTATACTTTCTTATAAAACAGAGTGACCAGTAAGCCGCCTGGGTCATTAGGTGATAGGCGCTTGTGTTATTTTTATAATTATTTATTTAACAGAGTGGCCAGTAAGCGCCCCGAGATATTGGGTGATAAGCACTTGTGTTATTCAAATTTATTTATATATCAAAGTGGCCAGTAAGCACCCTGGGTTATGAGGTGATAGGCGTTTGTGTTTCTAAAAATTATTTATTTAACAGAGTGGCCAGTAAGCGCTCCGGGTTATTAGTTAATAGGCACTTGTAATATTCAAAATTATTTATTTAACAAAGTGGCCAGTAATTACCCCGGGTGATTAGGTTATAGGCCCTTGTGTTATTGTAATGATTATTTATTAAACAGAGACGCTAGTCAGCGCACCAAATTGTTGGTTGATAGGCGCTTGAGTTGTTCTAATAATTATTTATTGAAAAGTTGGCCAGTAAGCGCCCCGAGTCATAAGGTGATAGGCGCTTGTGTTATTTTCATAATTTTTTATAAAACGGAGTGACCAGTAAGCTACCTGGGTCATTAGGTGATATGCACTTGTGTTATATTAATAATAATTTATTGAACAAAGTGGCTAGTCAGCGTCCCGAGTTGTTGGGTAATAGGCACTTGTAATATTTTAATATGTATTATTAAACAAAGTGGCTAGTAAGCAATCCCAGTCATTGGTAAATAGGTGCTTGTGTTTTTTTAAATTATTTGTTGAACAAAGTGGCCAGTAAGCATCCTGGGTCATAAGGTTATAGGCGTTTGTGTAAGTTTAATAATTATTTAAAAAACAAAGTGGCCAGTAAGCAATCCGGGTTTTTTGGTGATAGGCGCTTGCGTTGTTTCAATAATTATTTACTGTACAAAGTGGCCCGTCAGCGCCCTGGGTTATTGGGTGATAGGCGCTTGTGTTAGTTTAATAATTATTCATTGAACAGAGTGGCCAGTCAGCGTCCCGAGTTGTTGGGTAATAGGCACTTGTATTAATTTAATATGCATTTATTAAACAAAGTGGCTAGTAATTACCCTGGGTCATTAGGTTATAGGCGCTTGTGTTATTGTAGTAATTATTTATTAAACAGAGTGGCCAAATGGCGCCTGGGTTGGTGGGTGATAGGCACTTGTGTTATTTTAATAATTATTTATGAAACAGAGTGGCCAGACAGTAACCTGCAATATTAGGTGATAGGCGCACGTGTTATGCAAAACTATGTATTCATTAGAGTTTCCAGTTAGCATCCCAGGTCATGAGGTTATAGGCGCTTGTGTTATTTTAATAATTATTTATTATACAAAGTAGCCAGTCAACACTCCGGGTTATTGGGTTATAGTCGCTTTTATTATTTTGACAATTATTTATTATTTGAAGTGGCCAGTTAGCGCCCGAGGTTATTTAGTGATAGGTGCTTGTGTTTTTTTAATAATTATTTATAAAACCAAGCGGCCAGTAAGCAACCCAATATTTTAGGTGATAAGCGCTTGTGTTGTTTTGAAAATTATTTATTAAACAAAGTGGCTAGTAAGCACCTTGGGTCATGAGGTTATGGGCCCTTGTGTTATTGTAGTGATTATTGATTAAACAGAGACGCTAGTCAGCGCCCCAAATTGTTGGTTGATAGGCGCTTGTGTTGTTCTAATAATTAGTTATTGAAAAGTTGGCCAGTAAGCGCCCCGAGTCATAAGGTGATAGGCGCTTGTGTTATTTTCATAATTTTTTATAAAACGGAGTGACCAGTAAGCCACCTGGGTCATTAGGTGATAGGCACTTGTGTTATATTAATAATAATTTATTGAACAAAGTGGCTAGTCAGCGTCCTGAGTTGTTGGGTAATAGGCACTTGTATTATTTTAATATTTATTACTAAACAAAGTGGCTAGAAAGCAATCTCAGTTATTGGTTAATAGGCGCTTGTGTTTTTTAAAATTATTTGTTGAACAAAGTGGCCAGTAAGTATCCTGGGTCATAAGGTTATAGGCGTTTGTGTAAGTTTAATAATTATTTATTAAACAGAGTGGTCAGTCAGCACCTGGGTTATTAGGTGATAGGCACTTGTGTTATTTTATTAATTATTTAGTAAACAGAGTAGCTAGTCAGTGCCCCGGGTTATTAAGTGAAAGGCGCTTTTATTATTTTAATAATTAATTATTCCTAGGAGTGGCCAGTCAGTGCCCAAGGTTATTCGGTAATAGGTGCTTGTGTTATTTTAAAAATTATTTAAAAAACAAAGTGGCCAGTAAGCAATTCGGGTTTTTTGGTGATAGGCGCTTGCGTTGTTTTAATAATTATTTACTGTACAAAGTGGCTTGTCAGCACCTGGGTTATTAGGTAATAAGCGCTTGTGTTATTTTAATAAATATTTATCGTATAGAGTGATTAGTAAGCACCTAGAGTTCTTGGGTGATAGGCGCTTGTATTATTATAATAATTATTCATCTATCAAACTGGCCAAAAAGCAATCCGGGTTATGAGGTGATAGGCGCTTTAGTCTTTTTTATTATTATTTATTGAAAAGTTAGCCTGTAAGCGCCTAGAGTCATTAGGTGATAGGCACTTGTGTTATTTTAATAATTTTTTTACAAACAGAGTGATCAGTAAGCCGCCGGGGTCATTAGGTAATAGGCGCTTGTGTTATTTCAAATTATTTATGTAACAAACTGGCCAGTAAGCAATCCGGGTTATGAGGTGATAGGCGCTTGAGTCTTTTTTATAATTATTTATTAAAAAAATAGCTAGTAAGCACCCTGGGTCATGAAGTTATAGGCGCTCGTGTTAGTTCAATAATTAGTCATTAAACAGAGTGGCCAGTCAGCACCTGGGTTATTGGGTAATAGGCGCTTGTGTTATTTTAATAATTATTTATTCATCCGAGTCACAAGTAAGCACATCAGGTTATTAGGAAATAGGCGCTTGTGTTATTAAAAATAATTCATTTAACAAAGTTGCCAGTAAGAACCTATGGTCATGAGGTGATGAGCGCTTGTGTTATTTTAATAATTATTTATGAAACCAAGCGGCCAGTAAGCAACCCAGAATTTTAGGTGATAAGCGCTTGTGTTGTCAATAATTATTTATTGAACAAAGTGGCCAGTAAGCTTTTTGGGTCATGAGGTTATAGGCTCTTGTGTTATTTCTATAATTATTTATTTAACAGAGTGACCAGTAAGCGCCCCGAGTTATTGGGTAATAGGCACTTGTGTTATTAAGAATTATTAATTTAACCAAGTAGCCAGTAAGCACTCTGGGTCTTTAGGTTATAGGCACTTGTATTTTCGTAAGAATTATTTATTAAACAGAGTAGCCAGTCAGCGCCCCTGGTTATTAGGTAATAGCGCTTTAATAATTCAACAATTATTTATTATTTGAAGTGGCCAGTCAGCGCCTGAGGTAATTTAGTAATAGGTGCTTGTGTTTTTTTAATAATTATTTATGAAACCAAGCGGCCAGTAAGCAACTAAGAATTTTAGGTGATATGCGCTTGTGTTGTCAATAATTATTTATTGAACAAAGTGGCCAGTAAGCTTCTTGGGTCATGAGGTTTACAGGCGCTTGTGTTATTTCTATAATTATTTATTTAACAGTGGCCAGTGAGCGCCCCGAGTTATTAAGTAAAAGGCACTTGTGTTATTAAAAATTAATAATTTAACCAAGTGGTCAGTAAGCACTCTGGGTCTTTAGGTTATAGGCACTTGTATTTTTGTAAGAATTATTTATTTTACAGAGTGGCCAGTGAGCGCCCTGAGTTATTAGGTGATAAGCACTTGTGTTATTTTAAATTATTTATTCAACAAAGTGGCCAGTAAGCACCTTGGGTCATGAGGTTATAGGCCCTTGTGTTATTGTAATGATTATTCAGTAAACAAAGACGCTAGTCAGCGCCCTAAATTGTTGGTTGATAGGCGCTTGTGTTGTTCTAATAATTATTTATTGAAAAGTTGGTCAGTAAGCGCCCCAAAGCATGAGGTGATATGCGCTTTTGTTATTTTAATAATTTTTTATAAAACGGAGTGACCACTAAGCTACCTGGGTCATTAGGTGATAGGCACTTGTGTTATATTAATAATAATTTATTGAACAGAGTGGCTAGTCAGTATCCCAAGTTGTTGGGTAATAGGCACTTGTATTATTTTGATATGTATTACTAAACAAAGTGGCTAGTAAGCAATCCCAGTCATTGGTGAATAGGCGCTTGTGTTTTTTAAAATTATTTATTGAACAAAGTGGCCAGTAAGCATCCTGGGTTATAGTGTTATAGGCACTTGTGTTAGTTCAATAATTATTTATTAAACAGAGTGTTTAGTCAGCATCTGGGTTATTGGGTAATAGTCGCTTTTATTATTTTGACAATTATATATTATTTAAAGTGGCTAGTCAGCGCCTAAGGTTATTTAGTGATAGGTGCTTGTGTTTTTTTAATTATTATTTATAAAACCAAGCGGCCAGTAACCTACCCAAAATTTTAGGTGATAAGCTCGTGTGTTGTTTTAATAATTATACATTGAACAAAGTAACCAGTAAGCACCTTGGGTCATGAAGTTATAGGCGCTTGTGTTATTTCTATAATTATTTATTTAACAGAATGGCCAGTAAGCGCCCCAAGTTATTGGGTGATAACCGCTTGTGTTATTTTAATAATTTTTCATAAAACGGAGTGAACAGTTAGCACACTAGGTCATTAGGAAATCGGCGCTTGTGTTGTTAATAATAATATATTTAACAAAGTTGCCAGTAAGCACCTTTGGTCATGAGTCGATGAGCGCTTGTGTTATTTTTATAATTATTAAGTGAACAGATTGGCCAGTCAGCACCTAGGTTATTGGGTGATAGGCGCTTGTGTTATTTTAATAATTACTTATTGAACAGAGTGGCTAGTCAGCCCCCTAGGTTATTGGGTGATAGGCGCTCGTAATATTGAAAATTATCTATTTAACAAAGTGGCCAGTAAGCACCATGGATCATTAAGAAATAGGCGCTTGTGTTATTAAAAATAATTCATTTAACAAAGTGGCCAGTAAGCACACTGGGTCATGAGGTTAGAGGCGATTGTGTTATTGTAATAATTATTTATTAAGCAGAATGGCCAAACAGCGCCTGGGTTATTAGGTAATAGGTGCTTGTGTTATTTTAATAATTATTTATCGAACAGAGTGACTAGTCAGCGCCCCGGTTTATTGGGTAATAGGCATTTGTGCTATGAAGATTTATTTATTTAACAAAGTGGCCAGTAAGCACCCTGGGTCATAAGGTGGTAGGCGCTTGTGTTTTTAAAAATTATATATTGAACAGAGTGACTAGTCAGCGCCCTGGGTTATTGGGTAATAGGCGCTTTTATTATTTTGACAATTATTTATTCTTTAAAGTGGCAAGTCAGCGCACAAGGTTATTTAGTAATAGTTTTTTGTGTTATTTTAATTATTATTCATAAAACCAAGCGGCCAGTAAGAAACCTTAAATTTTTTGGTGATAGGCGCTTGTGTTGTTTCAATCATTATTTATTGAAAAGTTAGCCAGTAAGCGCCCCGAGTTATGAGGTAATAGAAACTCGTGTTATTCAAAATTATTTATTTAACAAAGTGGCCAGTAAGCACACTGGGTCATGAGGTTATAGGCGCTTGTGTTATTGTAATAATTATTTATTAAGCAGAGTGGCCAAACAGCGCCTGGTTTGTTGGGTAAAAGGCGCTTGTGTTATTTTAATAATTATTTGTTGAACAGAGTGGCCAGTCAGCGCCCCAGGTTATTAGGTAATAGGCGCACGTGTTAATAAAAGCTATTTATTTAACACAGTGTATAGTAAGCATTTTTGGTCATGAGGTGATGTGCGCTTGTGTTATTTTCATAATTATTTATCAAACAGAGTGACTAGTCAGCGCCCCGGGTTATTGGGTAATAGGCGCTTTTATTATTTTAACAATTATTTATTATTTAAAGTGGCCAGTCAGCGCCCAATGTTAATCAGTTATAGAAGCTTGCGTTATTTTAATAATTATTCATTAAACGAAGTGGCCAGTCAGGGCCCTGGGTTATTTGGTGATAGGCGTTTTTGTTATTTTAATAATAATTTATTACTTAGAGTGGCCAGGCAGCGCCCAAAAATATTCGGTGATGGGTGCTTGTGTTATTTTAGTATATATTAAAAAAACAGAGTGGCCAGTAAGCCTCCCAGGTTTTTAGTGATAGGCGCTTGTGTTATTTTAATAATTTTTTATAAAACAGCGTAGCCAGTCGGCGCCCGATGTTATTGGGTGATTGCCGCTTGTGTTATTTCAATAATTATTTATTAATCCGAGTTACTAGTAAGCACACCAGGTTATTAAGAAATCGGCGCTTGTTTTATTAGAAACAATTTATTTAACAAAGTAGCTAGTTAGCACCTCTGGTCATGAGGTGATGAGCGCTTGTGTTATTGTAGTAATTATTTATTAATCTTAGTGGCCAAACAGCGCCTTAGTTATTGGGTGATAGGCACTTGTGTTATTTTAATAATTATTTATTGAACAGAGTGGCCAGTCAGCGCTTTGGGTTATTAGGTGATAGGCGTACGTGTTATTAAAAACTATTTATTTAACAAAGAGTTAAGTAAGCATCCCGGGTCATAAAGTGATAGGCGCTTGTGTTATTTTAATAATTATTTATCAAAAAGATAGACTAGTCAGCCCTCCGGGTTATTGAATAATAAGCACTCGTGTTATTAAGATTTATTTATTTATCAAAGTGGCCAGTAAGCACCCCGGGTCATGAGGTGATAGGCGCTTGTGTTACTTTAATAAATATGTATTAAACGGAGTGGCCAGTAAGCGCATCAAGTTATTGGGTGATAGGCACTTGTGTCATTCAAAATTATTTATTTAATAAAGTTGCTAGTAAGCACCCTAGATCATGAGGTGATAGGCGTTTAAGTTACTAAGAATTATTTATACAACAGAGTCGCCAGTAAGCACCCTGAGTTATAAGGTGATAGGCTTGTGTGTTATTTAAAATTATTTATTTAACAAAGTGGCCAGTAAGCATACTGGGTCATGAGGTTATAGGCGCTTGTGTTATTGTAATAATTATTCATTAGGCAGAGTGGCCAAACAGTGCCTTGGTTATTGGACGATAAGCGCTTGCGTTATTTTGATAATTATTTATTGAACAGAGTGGCCATTCAGCGCCCTGGGTTATTAGGTGATAAGCAAACGTGTTATTAAAAGCTATTTATTTCACAGAGTGTCCAGTAAGCATTCTAAATTATAAGGTGATAGGCGCTTGTGTTATTTTAATAATTCTTTATTAAACAAAGTTACTAGTCAGCGCGCAGGGTTATTGGGTGATAGCCACTTGTATTATATTCATAATTATTTTTTGAACAAAGTGGCTAATCAGCCTCCCAGGTTATTGGGTGATAGGCGTTCGTGTTATTAAAAATTATCTATTTAACAAAGTGGCCAGTAAGCACCCTAGATTATTAGGTAATTGGCGCTTGTGTTAGTTTAATAATTATTTATTGAACATAGTGGCCAGTAAGCGCCCTGAGTTATTAAGTCATAGGCTTTTGTTTTATTTAAAATTAGTTATTTAACAAAGTGGCCAGTAAGCACCCTAGGTCATGAGGTGATGAGCGCTTGTGTTATTTTAATAATTATTTATTAAACAGCGTGGCTAGTCAGCACCCCGGGTTATTGGGTGATAGAAACTTGTATTATATTAATAATTATTTATTGAACAAAGTGGCCATTCAGCTCCCCTGGTTATTGGTTGATAGGCGCGCGTGTTATTTAAAATTATCTATTTAACAAAGTGGCCAGTAAGCACCCTGGGTCATTAGGTGATAGGCGTTTAAGTTACAAAAAATTATTTTTTTTACATAAAGGCCAGTAAGCGCCCCGAGTTATTGGACGATAAGCTTTTGTGTGATTCAAAATTATTTATTCAACAAAGTGGCCAGTACGCACCCTGGGTCATAAGGCGATAGGCGTTTAAGTTACTAAGAAGTATTTATTTAACAGAGTGGCCAGTAAGCGCCCTGGGTTATTAGGCAATAGGCGCTTGTGTTATTTTAATAATTATTTATTAAACAGAGTAACTTGTCATCGCTCAGGATTATTGGGTGATAGGCACTTTTATTAGAATGATAATTATTTATTGAACAAAGTAGCTATTCAGCCCCCCCGGGTTATTGGGTGATAGGCGCTCGTGTTATTAAAATTTATCTATTTAACAAAGTGGCCAGTAAGCACCTTAAATCATTGGTGGATAGGCACTTGTATTATTTAAAATTATTTATTTAACAAAGTTGCCAGTAAGCACCTATGATCATGAGGTGATGAGCGCTCGTGTTATTTCAATAATTATTAATTAGACAGAGTAAATTGTCAGCACCCAGGGTTATTGGGTGATAGGCGCTCGTGTCATTTTATTAATTATTTATTAAACAGAGTAGCCGGTCAGCGACCGGGGTTATTAGGTGATAGGCGCTTTTGTTATTCTAATAATTATTTAGTTATCCGAGTTACCAATAAGCACACCATGTCATTAAGAAATAGGCACTTGTGTTATTCAAAATTATTTTTTTAACAAAGTGGCCATAAGCACCCTGGGTCATGAGGTTATAGGCGCTTGTGTTATAGTAATAGTTATCTATTTAGCAAAGCGGCCAAACAGCGCCTTGGTTAATGGACGATAGGCTCTCGTGTTATTTTGATAATTATTCATTGAACAGAGTGGCCATCCAGCGCCCTGGGTTATAAGGTAATAAGCGCACGTGTTATTAAAAGCTATCTATTTAACAGAGTGTCCAGTAAGCATCCCGGGTCATAAGGTAATAGGCACTTGTGATATTTTAATAATTATTTATTAAACAGAGTAACTTGTCATCGCCCAGGATTATTGGGTGATAGGCACTTGTATTATATTAATAATTTTTCATTGAACAAAGTAGCCATTTAGCCCCTCCGGGTTATTAAGTGATAGTCGCTCGTGTTATTGAAAATTATCAATTTAACAAAGTGGCCAGTGAGCACCCTGAGTCATTGGTGGATTGGCGCTTGTGTTATTTAAAATTATTTATTTAACAAAGTGGCCAGTACGCACCCTGGGTCTTGAGGTTTTAGGCGCTTGTGTTATTGTTATAATTATTCAATAAGCAGAGTGGCCAAACAGAGCCTTGGTCATTGGGTGATAGGCGCTCGTGTTATCCAAAATTATCCATTTAACAAATTGGCCAGTAAACACCTTGAGTCATAAGGCGATAGGCGTTTTAGTTACTAAGAATTATTTATTTAACAGAGTGGCCAGTAAGCGCCCTGGGTTATTAGGTAATAGGCGCTTGCAATATTTTAATAATTATTTATTAAACAGAGTGACTAGTCAGCGCCCAGGGTTGTTGGGTGATAGCCACTTGTATTATATCAATTATTATTTATTGAACAAAGTAGTCATTCAGCCCCCCAGGTTATTGGACGATAGGCGCTCGTGTTTTTAAAAACTATCTATTTAACAAAGTGGCCAGTAAGCACCTTAAATCATTGGTGGATAGGCACTTGTATTATTTAAAATTATTTATTTAACAAAGTTGCCAGTAAGCACCTATGATCATGAGGTGATGAGCGCTCGTGTTATTTCAATAATTATTAATTAGACAGAGTAAATTGTCAGCACCCAGGGTTATTGGGTGATAGGCGCTTGTGTCATTTTATTAATTATTTATTAAACAGAGTAGCCGGTCAGCGACCGGGGTTATTAGGTGATAGGCGCTTGTGTTATTCTAATAATTATTTAGTTATCCGAGTTACCAATAAGCACACCATGTCATTAAGAAATAGGCACTTGTGTTATTCAAAATTATTTTTTTAACAAAGTGGCCATAAGCACCCTGGGTCATAAGGTTATAGGCGCTTGTGTCATTTTAATAATTATTTATTGAACAGAGTAGCCGGTCAGTGACTGGGGTTATTGAGTGATAGGCGCTTGTGTCATTTTAATAATTATTTATTGAACAGAGTAGCCGGTCAGTGACTGGGGTTATTGGGTGATAGGCGCTCGTGTTATTCTAATAATTATTCATTTATCCGATTACTAATAATCACACCATTTCATTAAGAAATAGGCGCTTGTGTTATTAAAAATAATTTATTTAGCAAAGTAGCCAGTAAGCGCCTATGGTCATGAGGTGATAAGCCTTTGTGTTACTTTAATAGTTATGTATTAAACAGCTTGGCAAGTCAGCACCCCGGGTTAATTGTCGATAGGCACTTGTATTATATTAATAATTATTTATTGAATAAAGTGGCCATTCAGCTCCCTGGTTATTGGGTGATAGGCGCTCGTGTTATGTAAAATTATCTATTTAACAAAGTGGCCAGTAAGCACCCTGGGTCATGAGGTTATAGGCGCTTGTGTTATAGTAATAGTTATCTATTTAGCAAAGCGGCCAAACAGCGCCTTGGTTAATGGACGATAGGCTCTCGTGTTATTTTGATAATTATTCATTGAACAGAGTGGCCATCCAGCGCCCTGGGTTATAAGGTAATAAGCGCACGTGTTATTAAAAGCTATCTATTTAACAGAGTGTCCAGTAAGCATCCCGGGTCATAAGGTAATAGGCACTTGTGATATTTTAATAATTATTTATTAAACAGAGTAACTTGTCATCGCCCAGGATTATTGGGTGATAGGCACTTGTATTATATTAATAATTTTTCATTGAACAAAGTAGCCATTTAGCCCCTCCGGGTTATTAAGTGATAGTCGCTCGTGTTATTGAAAATTATCAATTTAACAAAGTGGCCAGTGAGCACCCTGAGTCATTGGTGGATTGGCGCTTGTGTTATTTAAAATTATTTATTTAACAAAGTGGCCAGTACGCACCCTGGGTCTTGAGGTTTTAGGCGCTTGTGTTATTGTTATAATTATTCAATAAGCAGAGTGGCCAAACAGAGCCTTGGTCATTGGGTGATAGGCGCTCGTGTTATCCAAAATTATCCATTTAACAAATTGGCCAGTAAACACCTTGAGTCATAAGGCGATAGGCGTTTTAGTTACTAAGAATTATTTATTTAACAGAGTGGCCAGTAAGCGCCCTGGGTTATTAGGTAATAGGCGCTTGCAATATTTTAATAATTATTTATTAAACAGAGTGACTAGTCAGCGCCCAGGGTTGTTGGGTGATAGCCACTTGTATTATATCAATTATTATTTATTGAACAAAGTAGTCATTCAGCCCCCCAGGTTATTGGACGATAGGCGCTCGTGTTTTTAAAAACTATCTATTTAACAAAGTGGCCAGTAAGCACCTTAAATCATTGGTGGATAGGCACTTGTATTATTTAAAATTATTTATTTAACAAAGTTGCCAGTAAGCACCTATGATCATGAGGTGATGAGCGCTCGTGTTATTTCAATAATTATTAATTAGACAGAGTAAATTGTCAGCACCCAGGGTTATTGGGTGATAGGCGCTTGTGTCATTTTATTAATTATTTATTAAACAGAGTAGCCGGTCAGCGACCGGGGTTATTAGGTGATAGGCGCTTGTGTTATTCTAATAATTATTTAGTTATCCGAGTTACCAATAAGCACACCATGTCATTAAGAAATAGGCACTTGTGTTATTCAAAATTATTTTTTTAACAAAGTGGCCATAAGCACCCTGGGTCATAAGGTTATAGGCGCTTGTGTCATTTTAATAATTATTTATTGAACAGAGTAGCCGGTCAGTGACTGGGGTTATTGGGTGATAGGCGCTCGTGTTATTCTAGTAATTATTCATTTATCCGATTACTAATAATCACACCATTTCATTAAGAAATAGGCGCTTGTGTTATTAAAAATAATTTATTTAGCAAAGTAGCCAGTAAGCGCCTATGGTCATGAGGTGATAAGCGCTTGTGTTACTTTAATAGTTATGTATTAAACAGCTTGGCAATTCAGCACCCCGGGTTAATTGTCGATAGGCACTTGTATTATATTAATAATTATTTATTGAATAAAGTGGCCATTCAGCTCCCTGGTTATTGGGTGATAGGCGCTCGTGTTATTAAAAATTATCTATTTAACAAAGTGGCCAGTAAGCACCCTGGGTCATGAGGTTATAGGCGCTTGTGTTATAGTAATAGTTATCTATTTAGCAAAGCGGCCAAACAGCGCCTTGGTTAATGGACGATAGGCTCTCGTGTTATTTTGATAATTATTCATTGAACAGAGTAGCCATCCAGCGCCCTGGGTTATAAGGTAATAAGCGCACGTGTTATTAAAAGCTATCTATTTAACAGAGTGTCCAGTAAGCATCCCGGGTCATAAGGTAATAGGCACTTGTGATATTTTAATAATTATTTATTAAACAGAGTAACTTGTCATCGCCCAGGATTATTGGGTGATAGGCACTTGTATTATATTAATAATTTTTCATTGAACAAAGTAGCCATTTAGCCCCTCCGGGTTATTAAGTGATAGTCGCTCGTGTTATTGAAAATTATCAATTTAACAAAGTGGCCAGTGAGCACCCTGAGTCATTGGTGGATTGGCGCTTGTGTTATTTAAAATTATTTATTTAACAAAGTGGCCAGTACGCACCCTGGGTCTTGAGGTTTTAGGCGCTTGTGTTATTGTTATAATTATTCAATAAGCAGAGTGGCCAAA
Organism: Copidosoma floridanum; assembly: GCF_036245765.1. Classification (NCBI taxonomy): domain Eukaryota; kingdom Metazoa; phylum Arthropoda; class Insecta; order Hymenoptera; family Encyrtidae; genus Copidosoma; species Copidosoma floridanum. The sequence continues at coordinate 4,554,927 of NW_028321910.1, read as the reverse complement.
CAGAGCCTTGGTCATTGGGTGATAGGCGCTCGTGTTATCCAAAATTATCCATTTAACAAATTGGCCAGTAAACACCTTGAGTCATAAGGCGATAGGCGTTTTAGTTACTAAGAATTATTTATTTAACAGAGTGGCCAGTAAGCGCCCTGGGTTATTAGGTAATAGGCGCTTGCAATATTTTAATAATTATTTATTAAACAGAGTGACTAGTCAGCGCCCAGGGTTGTTGGGTGATAGCCACTTGTATTATATCAATTATTATTTATTGAACAAAGTAGTCATTCAGCCCCCCAGGTTATTGGACGATAGGCGCTCGTGTTTTTAAAAACTATCTATTTAACAAAGTGGCCAGTAAGCACCTTAAATCATTGGTGGATAGGCACTTGTATTATTTAAAATTATTTATTTAACAAAGTTGCCAGTAAGCACCTATGATCATGAGGTGATGAGCGCTCGTGTTATTTCAATAATTATTAATTAGACAGAGTAAATTGTCAGCACCCAGGGTTATTGGGTGATAGGCGCTTGTGTCATTTTATTAATTATTTATTAAACAGAGTAGCCGGTCAGCAACCGGGGTTATTAGGTGATAGGCGCTTGTGTTATTCTAATAATTATTTAGTTATCCGAGTTACCAATAAGCACACCATGTCATTAAGAAATAGGCACTTGTGTTATTCAAAATTATTTTTTTAACAAAGTGGCCATAAGCACCCTGGGTCATAAGGTTATAGGCGCTTGTGTTAGTTTAATTATTATTTATTAAACAGAGTAGCCAGTCAGCACCTGAGTTATTGAGTGATAGGCGCTTGTGTCATTTTAATAATTATTTATTGAACAGAGTAGCCGGTCAGTGACTGGGGTTATTGGGTGATAGGCGCTCGTGTTATTCTAATAATTATTCATTTATCCGATTACTAATAATCACACCATTTCATTAAGAAATAGGCGCTTGTGTTATTAAAAATAATTTATTTAGCAAAGTAGCCAGTAAGCGCCTATGGTCATGAGGTGATAAGCGCTTGTGTTACTTTAATAGTTATGTATTAAACAGCTTGGCAAGTCAGCACCCCGGGTTAATGGTCGATAGGCACTTGTATTATATTAATAATTATTTATTGAATAAAGTGGCCATTCAGCTCCCTGGTTATTGGGTGATAGGCGCTCGTGTTATTAAAAATTATCTATTTAACAAAGTGGCCAGTAAGCACCCTGGGTCATGAGGTTATAGGCGCTTGTGTTATAGTAATAATTATCTATTTAGCAAAGCGGCCAAACAGCGCCTTGGTTAATGGACGATAGGCTCTCGTGTTATTTTGATAATTATTCATTGAACAGAGTGGCCATTCAGCGCCCTGGGTTATAAGGTAATAAGCGCACGTGTTATTAAAAGCTATCTATTTAACAGAGTGTCCAGTAAGCATCCCGGGTCATAAGGTAATAGGCACTTGTGATTTTTTAATAATTATTTATTAAACAGAGTAACTTGTCATCGCCCAGGATTATTGGGTGATAGGCACTTGTATTATATTAATAATTTTTCATTGAACAAAGTAGCCATTTAGCCCCTCCGGGTTATTAAGTGATAGTCGCTCGTGTTATTGAAAATTTTCAATTTAACAAAGTGGCCAGTGAGCACCCTGAGTCATTGGTGGATTGGCGCTTGTGTTATTTAAAATTATTTATTTAACAAAGTGGCCAGTACGCACCCTGGGTCTTGAGGTTTTAGGCGCTTGTGTTATTGTTATAATTATTCAATAAGCAGAGTGGCCAAACAGAGCCTTGGTCATTGGGTGATAGGCGCTCGTGTTATCCAAAATTATCCATTTAACAAAGTGGCCAGTAAACACCTTGAGTCATAAGGCGATAGGCGTTTTAGTTACTAAGAATTATTTATTTAACAGAGTGGCCAGTAAGCGCCCTGGGTTATTAGGTAATAGGCGCTTGCAATATTTTAATAATTATTTATTAAACAGAGTGACTAGTCAGCGCCCAGGGTTGTTGAGTGATAGCCACTTGTATTATATCAATTATTATTTATTGAACAAAGTAGTCATTCAGCCCCCCAGGTTATTGGACGATTGGCGCTCGTGTTTTTAAAAACTATCTATTTAACAAAGTGGCCAGTAAAAACTCTGAGACTATGGTGGTTAGGCGCTTGTGGTATTAAATATTTAATTAACAAAGTGGCCAATAAGCACCCTAGGTCATGAGGTTATAGGTGCTTGAGTTAGATGAATGATCATTTATTAAACAGAGTGGCCAGGCAGCACCTGAGTTATTGGGTGATAGGCGCTTGTGTTATTTTAATAAACATTTATTAAACAGAGTAGCTGCTCAGCGACCGGGGTTATTAAGTGATAGGCGCTTGTCTTATTTTGATAATTATTTATTGAACAGAGTGTCCATTCAGCGCCCTAGGTTATTAGGTAATAAGCGCACAGGTTATTGAAAGCTATTTATTTAACAGAGTGTTCAGTAAGCATCCTGGATCATATGGCAATAGGCGCTTGTGTTATTTTAATAATTATTAATTAAACAATGTGACTAGTCAGCGCCCAGGGTTATTGGGTGATAGCCATTTGTATTATATTAATAATTATTTATTGAACAAAGTGGCCATTCAGCCCCCCGGGTTATTGGGTGATAGGCGCTCGTTTTATTAAAAATTATCTATTTAACAAAGTGGCTAGTAAGCACCCTGGCTCATGAGGTTATAGGCGCTTGTGTTATTGTAATGATTACTTACTAAGCAGAGTGGCCAAACAGCGCCATGGTTATTGGGTGATAGGCGCTCGTGTGATTAAAAATTATCTATTTAACAAAGTGGCCAGTAAGCACCCTGAGTCATAAGGCGATAGGCGTTTAAGTTACTAAGAATTATTTATTTAACAGAGTGGCCAGTAAGTGCCCTGAGTGATTGGGTGATAGGCTTTTGTGTTATTTGAAATTATTTGTTTAACAAAGTGGCCAGTAAGCACCCTGGATCATGAGGTTATAGGCGCTTGTGTTATTGTAATGATTACTTACTAAGCAGAGTGGCCAAACAGCGCCTTGGTTATTGGGTGATAGGCGCTCGTGTTATTAAAAACAATCTATTCAACAAAGTGGCCAGTAAGCACCCTGGGTTATAAGGCGATAGGCGTTTAAGTTACTAAGAATTATTTATTCAACAGAGTGGCCAGTAAGCGCCCTGGGTTATTAGGTGATAAGCGCACGTGTTATTAAAAGCTATCTATTTAACAGAGTGTCCAGTAAGCATCCTGGGTCATGAGGTAATAGGAGCTTGTGTTATTTTAATAATTATTTATTTAACAGAGAAACTTTTTATCGCCCAGGATTATTGGGTGATAGGCATTTGTATTATATTAATAATTATTTATTGAACAAAGTAGCCATTCAGCCCCGCCGGGTTATTGGGTGATAGGCGCTCGTGTTATTAAAAATTATCTATTTAACAAAGTGGCCAGTAAGCACCTTAAATCATTGGTGGATAGGCACTTGTGTTATTTAAAATTATTTATTTAACAAAGTAGCCAGTTAGCACCTATGGTCATGAGGTGATGAGCGCTTGCCTTATTTTAATAATTAATAATTAGACAGAGTGGCTAGTCAGCCTCCAGGGTTATTGAGTGATAGGCGCTTGTGTTATTCTAATAATTATTTAGTTATCCGAGTTACCAATAAGCACACCAGGTCATTAAAAAATAGGCACTTGTGTTATTCAAAATGATGTTTTCAACAAAGTGGCCAGTAAGCAACCTAGGTCATGAGGTTATAGGCGCTTGTGTTAGTTGAATAATTATTTATTAAACAGAGTGGCCAGTCAGCATCTGAGTTATTGGGTGATAGGCGCTTGTGTTAATTTAATAATCATTTATTAAACAGAGTAGCTGGTCAGCGACCGGGGTTATTAAGTGATAGGCGCTTGTGTTATTCTAATAATTATTTATTCATCCGAGTTACTAATAAGCACACCAGGTCATTGAGAAATAGGAACTTGTGTTATTTGAAATTATTTGTTTAACAAAGTGGCCAGTAAGTACCCCGGGGTCATGAGGTTATAGGCGCTTGCGTTATTGTTATTATTATTCATTAAGCAGAGTGGCCAAACAGCGCCTTGGTTATTAGGTGATAGGCGTTTAAGTTACTAAGAATTATCTATTTATCAAAGTGGCCGTGCAGTGCCCTGAGTTATTGGGTGATAGGCTTTTGTGTAATTTAAAATTATTTGTTTAACAAAGTAGCCAGTAAGCACCTTTGGTCATGAGGTTATAGGCGTTAAAGTTACTAAGAATTATTTATATAACAGAGTGGCCAAACAGCGCCCTGAGTTATTGAGTGATAGGCTTTTGTGTTATTTAAAATTATTTGTTTAACAAAGTGGCCAGTAAGCACCCTGGGTCATAAGGTTATAGGCGCTTGTGTTATTGTAATGATTACTTACTAAGCAGAGTGGCCAGACAGCGCCTTGGTTATTGGGTGATAGACGCTCGTGTTATTAAAAACAATCTATTTAACAATGTGGCCAGTAAGCACCCTGGGTCATAAGGCGATAGGCGGTTAAGTTACTAAGAATTATTTATTTAACAGAGTGGCCAGTAAGCGCCAAGGGTTATTAGGTGATAAGCGCGCGTGTTATTAAAAGCTATCTATTTAACAGAGTGGCCAGTAAGCACCTATGGTCATAAGGTGATGAGCGCTTGTGTTATTTTAATAATTATTAATTAGACAGATTGGCTAGTCAGCACCCAGGGTTATTGGGTGATAGGCGCTTGTGTCATTTTAATAATTATTTATCAAACAGAGTAGCCGGTCAGCGACCGGGGTTATTCGGTGATAGGCGCTTGGTTTAGTTTAATAATTATTTAGTTATCCGAGTTACCAATAAGCACACCAGGTCATTAAGAAATAGGCACTTGTGTTATTCAAAATTATGTTTTTAACAAAGTGGCCATAAGCACCCTGGGTCATAAGGTTATAGGCGCTTGTGTTAGTTTAATTATTATTTATTAAAAAGAGTGGCCAGTCAGCACGTAGGTTTTTTAGTAATAGGCGCTTGTGTTATTTTAATAATTATTTATTAAACAGAGTAGCCTGTCAGTGACTGGGGTTATTGGGTGATAGGCGCTCGTGTTATTAAAAATTATCTATTTAACAAAGTGGCCAGTAAGCACCCTGGGTCATTAGATAATAGGCGTTTAAGTTATTAAGAATTATTTATCTTACAGTGTGGCCAGTAAGCGCCCTGTGTTATTGGACGATAGGCTTTTGTGTTATTCAAAATTATTTATTTAACAAAGTGGCCAGTACGCACCCTGGGTCATGAGGTTATAGGCGCTTGTATTATTGTAATGATTATCTATTTAGCAAAGTGGCCAAACAGCTCCTTGGTTAATGGTCGATAGGCGCTCGTGTTATTTTGATAATTATTTATTGAACAGAGTGGCCATTCAGCGTTCTGGGTTATAAGGTGATAAGCGCACGTGTTATTGAAAGCTATCTATTCAACAGAGTGTCCAGTAAGCATTACGGGTCATAAGGTAATAGGCGCTTGTGTTATTTTAATAATTATTTATTAAACAGAGTAACTTTTCATCGCCCAGAATTATTGGGTGATAGGCACTTGTATTATAATAATAATTATTTATCGAACAAAGTAGCCATTCAGCCCGTCCGGGTTATTGGGTGATAGGCGCTTGTGTAATTTAAAATTATCTATTTAGCAAAGTGGCCAGTAAGCAACCTGGGTCATGAGGTGATAGGCGTTTAAGTTACTAAGAATTATCTGTTTAACAAAGTGGCCAGTAAGCACCCTGGGTCATGAGTCGATAGGCGTTTAAGTTACTAAGAATTATTTATCTAACAATGTGGCCAGTAAGCGCCCTGAGTTATTGGGTGATAGGCTTTTGTGTTATTTAAAATTATTTGTTTAACAAAGTGGCCAGTGAGCACCCTGGGTCATGAGGTTATAGGCGCTTGTGTTATTGTAATGATTACTTACTAAGCAGAGTGGCCAAACAGCGCCTTGGTTATTGGGTGATAGGCGCTCTTGTTATTAAAAACAATCTATTTAACAAAGTGGCCAGTAAGCACCCTAAGTCTATAGTGGTAAGGCGCTTGTGTTATTAAAAAATATTTAATTAACAAAGTGGCCAGTAAGCACCGTAGTTCATGAGGTTATAGGCGCTTGTGTTAGTTGAATAATTATTTATTAAATAGAGTGGCCAGTCAGCACCTGAGTTATTGGTTGATAGGCACTTGTGTTATTCTAATAATTATTTATTCATCCGAGTTACTAATAAGCACAGCAGGTTATTGAGAAATAGGCACTTGTGTTATTTTAAATTATTTGTTTAACAAAGTGGCCAGTAAGCACCCTGGGTCATGAGGTTATAGGCGCTTGTGTTATTGTAATAATTATTTATTAAGCAGAGTGGCCAAACAGCGCCTTAGTTATTAAGTGATAGGCGCTTGTGTTATTTTGATAATCATTTATTGAACAGAGTGGCCATTCAGCGCCCCGGGTTATTAGGTGATAAGCGCTCGTGTTATTAAAAATTATCTATTTAACAAAGTGGCCAGTAAGCACCTTGGGACATGAGGTGATAGGCGTTTAAGTTACTAAGAATTATTTATCTAACAGAGTGGCCAGTAAGCGCCCTGAGTTATTAAGTGATAGGCTTTTGTGTTATTCAAAATTATTTATTCAACAATGTGGCCAGTACGCACCCTGGGTCACGAGGTTATAGGCGCTTGTGTTATTGTAATAATTATTTATTAAGCAGAGTGGCCAAACAGCGCCTTGGTTATTAGGTGTTAGGCGCTTGTGTTATTTTGATAATCATTTATTTAAAAGAGTGGCTATTTTGCGCCCTGGGTTATTAGGTAATAAGCGCACGTGTTATTGAAAGCTATTTTATTCAACAGAGTGTCCAGTAAGCATCCCGGTTCATGAGGTAATAGGCGCTTGTGTTTTTTTAATAATTATTTATTAAGCAAAGTGGCCATTTAGCCCCCCGGGTTATTAAGTAATAGGCGATTGTGTTATTCAAAATTATCTATTTAACAAAGAGGCCAGTAAGCAACCAGGGTCATGAGGTGATAGGCGTTTTAGTTACTAAGAATTATTTATCTAACAAAGTGGCTAGTAAGCGCTCTGAAGTATTGGGTGATAGGCTTTTGTGTTATTCAAAATTATTTATTTAACAAATTGGCCAGTACGCACCCTGGGTCACGAGGTTATAGGCGCTTGTGTTATTGTAATTATTATTTATTAAGCAGAGTGGCCAAACAGCGCCTTGGTTATTGGGTGATAGGCGCTCGTGTTATTAAAAATTATCTATTTAACAAAGTGGCTAGTAAGCACCCTGGGTCGTAAGGCGATAGGAGTTTAAGTTACTAAGAATTATTTATTTAACAAAGTAGCCAGTAAGCGCCCTGGGTTATTAGGTGATAAGCGCACGTGTTATTGAAAGCTATTTATTTAACAGAGTGTTCAGTAAGGATCCCGGGTCATGAGGTAATAGGTGCTTGTGTTATTTTTATAATGATTTATTAAACAGAGTGACTAGTCATCGCCCAGGGTTATTAGGTGATAGGCACTTGTATTATATTAATAATTATTCAATAAACAAAGTAGCCTTTCAGCCTTCAGGTTATTAGGTGAGAGACGCTCGTGTTTTTGCAAACTATCTATTTAACGAGGTGGCCAGTGAGCACCCTGAGTCTATGGTGGATAGGCGCTTGTGTTATTTCAATAATTATTTATTGAACAAAGTGGCCATTCAGCCCTCCAGGTAATTGGGTGATAGGCGCTTGTGTTATTAAAAATTATCTATTTAACAAAGTGGCCAGTAAGCACCCTGAGTCATTGGTGGAAAGGTGCTTGTGTTACTTAAAATTATTTATTTAACAAAGTGAGCAGTACGCACCCTAGGTCATGAGGTTATAGGCGCTTATGATATTGTAATAATTATTTATTGAGCAGAGAGGCCAAACAGCTCCTTGGTTATTGGGTGAAAGGCTCTTGTATTATATTGATAATTATTTATTAAACAAAGTCGCTATTCAGCCCTCCAGGTTATTGGGTGATAGGCGCTTGTGTTTTTAAAAACTATCTATTCAACATAGTGGCCAGTAAGAACCCTAAGTCTTAGTGGTTAGGCGCTTGTATTATTAAAAAATATTGAATTAACAAAGTGGCCAGTAAGCACCCTAGTTCATGAGGTTATAGGCGCTTGTGTTATTGTAATAATTATTCATTAAGCAGAGTGGCTCAACAGCGCCTTGGTTATTAGGTGATAGGCGCTTGTGTTATTTTGATAATTTTTTATTCAACAGAGTGGCCAATCAGCGCCCTGGGTTATTAGTTAATAAGCGCACGTGTTATTGAAAGCTATTTATTCAACATAGTGTCCAGTAAGCATCCCGGTTCATGAGGTAATAGGCGCTTGTGTTATTTTAATAATTGATAATTGAACAAAGTGGCCATTCAGCCCCCTGGGTTATTAAGTGATAGGCGATTGTGTTATTAAAAATTATCTATTTAACAAAGAGGCCAGTAAGCAACCTGGGTCATGAGGTGATAGGCGTTTAAGTTACTAAGAATTATTTATCTAACAGAGTGGCTAGTAAGCGCTCTGAAGTATTGGGTGATAGGCTTTTGTGTTATTCAAAATTATTTATTAAACAAAGTGGCCAGTACGCACCCTAGGTCATGAGGTTATAGGCGCTTGTGTTATTTTAATAATTATTTATTGAACAAAGTGGCCATTCAGCCCCCCGGGTTATTAAGTGATAGGCGATCGTGTTATTCAAAATTATCTATTTAACAAAGTGGCTAGTAAGCACCCTGGGTCGTAAGGCGATAGGAGTTTAAGTTACTAAGAATTATTTATTTAACAAAGTAGCCAGTAAGCGCCCTGGGTTATTAGGTGATAAGCGCACGTGTTATTGAAAGCTATTTATTTAACAGAGTGTTCAGTAAGCATCCCGGGTCATGAGGTAATAGGTGCTTGTGTTATTTTAATCATTATTCATTAAACAGAGTGACTAGTCATCACCCAGGGTTATTAGGTGATAGGCACTTGTATTATATCAATCATTATTTAATAAACAAAGTAGCCACTCAGCCCCCTAGGTTATTGGGTGAGAGACGCTCGTGTTTTTGCAAACTATCTATTTAACGACGTGGCCAGTAAGCACCCTGAGTCTATGGTGGATAGGCGCTTGTGTTATTTTAATAATTATTTATTGAAAAAAGTGGCCATTCAGCCCTTCTGGTCATTGGGTAATAGACTTTTGTGTTACTAGAAATTATTTATGTAACAAAGTGGCTAGTACGCACCCTGGATCATGAGGTTATAGGTGCTTGTGTTATTGTAATAATTATTCATTAATCAAAGTGACCATTCAGCCCCCCGGGTTATTGGATGATAGGCGCTCGTGTTATTAAAAATTATCTATTTAACAAAGTGGCCAGTAAGCAACCTGGGTCATAATGTGATAGGCGTTTAAGTTACTAAGAATTATTTATTTAACAGAGTAGCCAGTAAACGCCCTGATGTATTGGGTGATAGGCTTTTGTGTTATTAAAAATTATTTATTCAACAAAGTGGCCAGTACGCACCCTGGGTCATGAGGTTATATGCGCTTGTGTTATTGTAATAATTTTTAATTAAGCAGAATTGCCAAACAGCGCCTTAGTTATTGGGTGATAGGCGCTTGTGTTATTTTGATAATTATTTATTGAACAGAGTGGCCATTCAGTGCCCTGGGTTATTAGTCGATAAGCGCACGTAATATTAAAAGCTATTTATTTAACAGAGTGTCCAGTGAGCATCCCGCATCATGAGGTAATAGGCGCTTGTGTTATTTTAATAATTATTTATTAAACAGAGTGACGAGTCAGCGCCCAGGGTTATTGGGTGATAGCTACTTGTATAATATTAATAATTATTTATTAAACAAAGTGGCCATTAAGCCTCCCGGGTTATTGGATGATAGGCGCTCGTGTTATTAAAAATTATCTATTTAACAAAGTGACCGGTGAGCACCCTGGGTCATAATGTGATAGGCGTTTAAGTTACTAAGAATTACTTATTTAACAGAGTGGCCAGTAAGCGCCCTGGTTCATGAGGTTATAGGCACTTGTGTTATTGTTATAATTATTTTTTAAGCAGAGTGGCCAAACAGCACCTTGGTCATTAGGTATTAGGCTTTTGTGTTTTAAAAAATTATTTATTCAACAAAGTGGCCAGTACGCACCCTGGGTCATGAGGTTGTAGGCGTTTAAGTTACTAAGAATTATTTATTCAACAGAGTGGCCAGTAAGCGCCCTGGGTTATTGAGTGATAGGCGCTTGTGTTATGTTTAAAATTATTTATTGAACAGAGTGGCCATCTAGCGCCCTGGGTTATCAGGTGATGAGCGCACGTGTTATTAAAAGCTATTTATTTAACAGAGGGTCCAGTAAGCAATTTGGGTCATAAGGTAATAGGCGCTTGTGTTATTTCAATAATTATTTATTGAACAAAGTGGCCATTCAGCCCTCCGGGTAATTGGGTGATAGGCGCTTGTGTTTTTAAAAACTATCTATTTAACATAGTGGCCAGTAAGAACCCTAAGTCTTAGTGGTTAGGCGCTTGTGTTATTAAAAAATATTGAATTAACAAAGTGGCCAGTAAGCACCCTAGTTCATGAGGTTATAGGCGCTTGTGTTAGTTGAATAATTATTTATTAAATAGAGTGGCCAGTCAGCACCTGAGTTATTGGTTGATAGACGCTCGTGTTATTTTAATTATCATGCATTAAACAGAGTAGCTGGTCAGCGACCGGGGTTATTAAGTGATAGGCACTTGTGTTATTCTAATAATTATTTATTCATTCGAGTTACTAATAAGCACATCAGGTTTTTAAGAAATAGGCACTTGTGTTATTTTTAATTATTTGTTTAACAAAGTGGCCAGTAAGCACCCTGGGTCATGAGGTTATAGGCGCTTGTGTTATTGTAATAATTATTCATTAAGCAGAGTGGCTAAACAGCGCCTTGGTTATTAGGTGATAGGCGCTTGTGTTATTTTGATAATTTTTTATTCAACAGAGTGGCCAATCAGCGCCCTGGGTTATTAGTTAATAAGCGCACGTGTTATTAAAAGCTATTTATTCAACATAGTGTCCAGTAAGCATCCCGGTTCATGAGGTAATAGGCACTTGTGTTATTTTAATAATTATTTATTAAACAAAGTGGCCATTCAGCCCCCTGGGTTAATAAGTGATAGGCGATTGTGTTATTAAAAATTATCTATTTAACAAAGAGGCCAGTAAGCAACCTGGGTCATGAGGTGATAGGCGTTTAAGTTACTAAGAATTATTTATCTAACAGAGTGGCTAGTAAGCGCTCTGAAGTATTGGGTGATAGGCTTTTGTGTTATTCAAAATTATTTATTAAACAAAGTGGCCAGTACGCACCCTAGGTCATGAGGGTATAGGCGCTTGTGTTATTTTAATATTTATTTATTGAACAAAGTGGCCATTCAGCCCCCCAGGTTATTAAGTGATAGGCGATCGTGTTATTCAAAATTATCTATTTAACATAGTGGCTAGTAAGCACCCTGGGTCGTAAGGCGATAGGAGTTTAAGTTACTAAGAATTATTTATTTAACAAAGTAGCCAGTAAGCGCCCTGGGTTATTAGGTGATAAGCGCACGTGTTATTGAAAGCTATTTATTTAACAGAGTGTTTAGTAAGCATCCCGGGTCATGAGGTAATAGGTGCTTGTGTTATTTTAATCATTATTCATTAAACAGAGTGACTAGTCATCGCCCAGGGTTATTAGGTGATAGGCACTTGTATTATATCAATCATTATTGAATAAACAAAGTAGCCACTCAGCCCCCTAGGTTATTGGGTGAGAGACGCTCGTGTTTTTGCAAACTATCTATTTAACGACGTGGCCAGTAAGCACCCTGAGTCTATGGTGGATAGGCGCTTGTGTTATTTTAATAATTATTTATTGAAAAAAGTGGCCATTTAGCCCTTCTGGTCATTGGGTAATAGACTTTTGTGTTCATAGAAATTATTTATGTAACAAAGTGGCTAGTACGCACCCTGGATCATGAGGTTATAGGTGCTTGTGTTATTTTAATAATTATTCATTAATCAAAGTGACCATTCAGCCCCCCGGGTTATTGGATGATAGGCGCTCGTGTAATTGAAAATTATCTATTTAGCAAAGTGGCCAGTAAGCAACCTGGGTCATAATGTGTTAGGCGTTTAAGTTACTAAGAATTATTTATTTAACAGAGTGGCCAGTAAACGCCCTGATGTATTGGGTGATAGGCTTATGTGTTATTAAAAATTATTTATTCAACAAAGTGGCCAGTACGCACCCTGGGTCATGAGGTTATATGCGCTTGTGTTGTTGTAATAATTTTTAATTAAGCAGAATTGCCAAACAGCGCCTTAGTTATTGGGTGATAGGCGCTTGTGTTATTTTGATAATTATTTATTGAACAGAGTGGCCATTCAGTGCCCTGGGTTATTAGTCGATAAGCTCACGTAATATTAAAAGCTATTCATTTAACAGAGTGTCCAGTAAGCATCCCGGATCATGAGGTAATAGGCGCTTGTGTTATTTTAATAATTATTTATTAAACAGAGTGACTAGTCAGCGCCCAGGGTTATTGGGTGATAGCTACTTGTATTATACTAATAATTATTTATTTAACAAAGTGGCCCTTTAGCCCCCTCGGGTTATTGGGTGATAGGCGCTTGTGTTATTGAAAATTATCTATCTAACAAAGTGGCCAGTAAGCGACCTGGGTCATGAGGTGATAGGCAATCAAGTTACTAAGAATTATTTATCTAACAGAGTGGCCAGTAAGCACCCTGAGTTATTGAGTGATAGGCTTTTGTGTTATTCAGAATTATTTATTTAACAAAGTGGCCAGTACGCACCCTGGGTCATGAGGTTATAGGCGCTTGTGTTATTGTAATAATTATTATTTAAGCAGAGTGACCAAACAGCGCCTTCGTTAATGGGTGATAGGCGCTTGTGTTATTTTGATAATTATTTATTGAACAAAGTAGCCATTCAGCGCCCTGGGTTATAACGTGATAAGCGCACGTGTTATTAAAAGCTTTTTATTTAACAGAGTGTCCAGTAAGCTCCCCGAATCATGAGGTAATAGGCGCTTGTGTTATTTTAATAATCATTTATTAAACAGAGTGACTAGTCAGCGCCCAGGGTTATTGGGTGATAGCTACTTGTATAATATTAATAATTATTTATTAAACAAAGTGGCCATTCAGCCTCCCGGGTTATTGGGTGATAGGCGCTCGTGTTTTTAAAAATTATCTATTTAACAAAGTGGCCGGTGAGCACCCTGGGTCATAATGTGATAGGCGTTTAAGTTACTAAGAATTACTTATTTAACAGAGTGGCCAGTAAGCGCCCTGAGTTATTGGGTGATAGGCTTTTGTGTTATTCAAAATTATTTGTTTAACAAAGTAGCCAGTAAGCACCCTGGTTCATGAGGTTATAGGCCCTTGTGTTATTGTTATAATTATTTATTAAGCAGAGTGGCCAAACAGCACCTTGGTCATTAGGTATTAGGCTTTTGTGTTTTAAAAAATTATTTATTCAACAAAGTGGCCAGTACGCACCCTGGGTCATGAGGTTGTAGGCGTTTAAGTTACTAAGAATTATTTATCTAACAGAGTGGCTAGTAAGCGCTCTGAAGTATTGGGTGATAGGCTTTTGTGTTATTTAAAATTATTTATTAAACAAAGTGGCCAGTACGCACCCTGAGTCATGAGGTTATAGGCGCTTGTGTTATTTTAATAATTATTTATTGAACAAAGTGGCCATTCAGCCCCCCGGGTTATTAAGTGATAGGCGATTGTGTTATTCAAAATTATCTATTCAACAAAGTGGCTAGTAAGCACCCTGGGTCGTAAGGCGATAGGAGTTTAAGTTACTAAAAATTATTTATTTAACAAAGTAGCCAGTAAGCGCCCTGGGTTATTAGGTGATGAGCGCACGTGTTATTGAAAGCTATTTATTTAACAGAGTGTCCAGTAAGCATCCGGATCATTAGGTAATAGGCGCTTGTGTTATTTTAATAATTATTTATGAAACAAAGTGACTAGTCAGCGCCCAGGGTTATTGGGTGATAGCTACTTGTATTATACTAATAATTATTCATTTAACAAAGTGGCCCTTCAGCCCCCTCCTGTTATTGGGTGATAGGCGCTTGTGTTATTGAAAATTATCTATCTAACAAAGTGGCCAGTAAGCGACCTGGGTCATGAGGTGATAGGCGTTTAAGTTACTAAGAATTATTTATCTAACAGAGTGGCCAGTAAGCGCCCTGAGTTATTGAGTGATAGGCTTTTGTGTTATTCTCAATTATTTATTTAACAAAGTGGCCAGTACGCACCCTGGGTCATGAGGTTATAGGCGCTTGTGTTATTGTAATAATTATTCATTAAGCAGAGTGACCAAACAGTGCCTTGGTTAATGGGTGATAGGCGCTTGTGTTATTTTGATAATTATTTATTGAACAAAGTAGCCATTCAGCGCCCTGGGTTATAACGTGATAAGCGCACGTGTTATTAAAAGCTTTTTATTAAACAGAGTGTCCAGTAAGCTCCCCGAATCATGAGGTAATAGGCGCTTGTGTTATTTTAATAATTATTTATTAAACAGAGTGACTAGTCAGCGCCCAGGGTTATTGGGTAATAGCTACTTGTATTATTTTAATAATTATTTATTAAACAAAGTGGCCATTTAGCCTCCCGGGTTATTGGGTGATAGGCGCTCGAGTTATTAAAAAATTATCTATTTAACAAAGTGACCAGTGAGCACCCTGGGTCATAATGTGATAGGCGTTTAAGTTACTAAGAATTATTTATTTAACAGAGTGGCCAGTAAGCGCCCTGAGTTATTGGGTGATAGACTTTTGTGTTATTCAAAATTATTTGTTTAACAAAGTGGCCAGTAAGCACCCTGGGTCATGAGGTTATAGGCACTTGTGTTATTGTTATAATTATTTATTAAGCAGAGTGGCCAAACAGCACCTTGGTCATTAGGTGATAGGCTTTTGTGTTATTAAAAATTATTCATTCAACAAAGTGGCCAGTACGCACCCTGGGTCATGAGGTTGTAGGCGTTTAAGTTACTAAGAATTATTTATTTAACAGAGTGGCCAGTAAACGCCCTGGGTTATTGGGTGATAGGCGCTTGTGTTATTTTTATAATTATTTATTGAACAGAGTGGCCATTCAGCACCCTGGGTTATTAGGTAATAAGCGCACGTATTATTAAAATCTATTTATTCAACAGAGTGTCTAGTAAGCATCCCGGATCATAAGGTAATAGGCGCTTGTGTTATTTAAATGATTATTTATTAAACAGAGTGACTTGTCAGCGCCCAGGGTTATTGGGTGATAGCAACTTGTATTATATTAATAATTATTCATTGAACAAAGTGGCCATTCAGCCCCCCAGGTTATTGGGTGATAGGCGCTCTTGTAATTGAAAATTATCTATTTAGCAAAGTGGCCAGTAAGCAACCTGGGTCATGAGGTGATAGACGCTTAAGTTACTAAGAATTATTTATTTAACAGAGTGGCCAGTAAACGCCCTGGGTTATTGGGTGATAGGCGCTTGTGTTATTTTAATAATTATTTACTGAACAAAGTGGCCATTCAGTGCCCTGGGTTATAACGTGATAAGCGCACGTGTTATTAAAAGCTTTTTATTTAACAAAGTGTTCAGTAAGCATCCTGAATCATAAGGTAATAGGCGCTTGTGTTATTTAAATAATTATTATTAAACAGAGTGACTAGTCAGCGCCCAGGGTTATTGAGTGATAACTACTTGTATTATATTAATAATTATTAATTAAACAAAGTGGCTATTCAGCCTCCCGGGTTATTGAGTGATAGGCGCTTGTGTTATCGAAAATTATCTATTTAACAGAGTGGCCAGTAAGCGCCCTGGATAATTGGGTGATGGGCGCTTGTGTTATTTTGATAATTATTTAATAAACAGAGTGGCCATTCAGCGCCCAGGGTTATTAAATGATAAGCGTATGTGTTATTAAAAGCTATATATTTAACAGAGTGTCCAGTAAGCATCCCGAATCATAAGGCAATAAACGCTTGTGTTATTTGAATAATAATTTATTAAACAGAGTGACTAGTCAGCGCCCAGGGTTATTGGGCGATAGTTACTTGTATTATATTAATAATTATTTATTAAACAAAGTGGCCATTCAGCCCTTCGGGTTATTGTGTTATAGGCGCTCGTGTTATTAAAAATTATCTATTTAACAAAGTGGCCAGTAAGCACCCTGGGTCCCGAGACGATAGGCGTTAAAATTACTAAGAATTATTTATCTAACAAAGTGGCCAGTACGCACCCTAGATCATGAGGTTATAGGCGATTGTGTAATTGTAATAATTATTCATTAAGCCGAGTGGCCAAACAGCGCTTTGGTTATTGGGTGATAGGCTTTTGTGTTATTCAAAATTATTTGTTTAACAAAGTGGCTAGAAAGCACCCTGGGGCATGAGGTTATATGCGCTTGTGTTATTGTAATAATTATTTAATTAGCAGAGTGGCCAAACAGCGCCTCAATTATTGGTCGATATGCGCTTGTGTTATTTCGATAATTATTTATTGAACAAAGTGGCCATTCAGCCCCTCAGGTTATTAGGTGATAGGCGCTCGTGTTATTAAAAATTATTTATTTAACAAAGTGGCCAGTAAGCACCCTGAGTCATTGGTGGATAGGTGCTTGTGATATTTAAAATTATTAATTCAACAAAGTGGCTAGTAAGCACCCTAGGTCATGAGGTTATAGGCGCTTGTGTTAGTTGAATAATTATTTATTGAACAGAGTGGCCAGTCAGCACCTGGGTTATTGGGTGATAGACGCTTGTGTTATTTTAATATTTACTTATTGAACAGAGTAGCCGGTCAGTGGCCGGGGTTATTGGGTAATAGGCGCTTGTGTTATTTTGATAACTATTTATTAAACAGAGTGGCCATTCAGCGCCCTGGGTTAGTAGGTGATAAGCGCACGTGTTATTAAAAGCTATTTATTTAACAGAGTGTCCAGTAAGCATCACAGATCATAAGGTAATAGGCGCTTGTGTTATTTTAATAATTATTTAATTAACAGAGTGACTAGTCAGCAACAAGGGTTATTGGGTGATAGCCGCTTGTATTATATTAATAATTATTCATTGAACAAAGTGGCCATTCAGCCCCCCGAGTTATTTAGTGATAGGTGCTTGTGTTATTTAAATAATTATTTATTGAACAAAGTGGCTAGTCAGCGCTTGGGTTATTAAGTGATAGGCACTTGTGTTATTAAAATTAATTTATTTAACAAAGTGACTAGTAAGCACCCTGGGTCATGAAGTGATAAGCGCTTGTGTTATTTAAATGATAATTTATTAAACAGAGTGATTAGTCAGCGACGCGGATTATTAGGTAATAGGCGCACTGGTTATTAAAAACTATTAATTTTACAAATTGGCCAGTAAGCACCCAGGGTCATGAGGTTATAGGTGCTTGTATTATTTTAATAAATATTTATAAAACAGAGTAACCAGTTAGCCGCCTCGTTCATTAGGTGATTGGTTTTTGTGTTATTGTAATAATTATTTATTGAACAGAGTATCTAGTCAGCGACCGGGGTTATTAGGTGATAGGCGATTGTGTTATTTTAATAACTATTCATTTATCTAAGTTACCAGTAAGCTCACCAGGTCATTAAGAAAAAGGCGCTTGTGTTATTTAAAATAATTCATTTAACAAAGTGTCCAGAAAGCACCCTGGGTCATGAGGTGATAAGCGCTTATGTTATTCTAATAATTATTTATTAAACAGAGTAGCCAGTCAGCGCCCCGGAATATTGGGTGATAGGCGCTTTTGTTATTTTAATAATTATTTATTGAACAAAGTGGCCAGTCAGCGCCCCGGGTTATTTAGTGATAGGTGCTTGTGTTATTTAAATAATTATTAATTGAACAAAGTGGCTAGTCAGCGCTTGGGTTATTGGGTGATAGGCGCTTGTGGTATTAAGAACTATTAATTTAACAAAGTGGCCAGTGAGCACCCCGGGTCATGAGGTTATAGGTGCTTGTGTTATTCCAATAAATATTTATGAAACAAAGTGACCAGTTAGCCGCGTCAGTTATTAGGTAATTGGTTTTAGTGTTATTATAATAATTATTTAATGAACGGATTGGCCAGGCAGCGCCTGGGTTCTTGGGTGATAGGCGCTTGGGTTATTTAAATAACTGTTCATTTATCTGAGTTACCAGTAAGCACACCAGGTTATTAAGAAATAGGTGATTGTTTTATTAAAAATAATTCATTTAACAAAGTGTCTAGTAAGCACCCTTGGTCAGGAGATGATAGGTGCTTGTGTTATTTCAATAATTATTTATTGAACAGAGTGACCAGTCAGCCCCCTGGGTTATTGGGTGATAGGCGCACTGGTTATTAAAAACTATCTATTAAACATGGTGGCCAATAAGCATTCCGGGTCATGAGGTTATAGGCGCTTGTGTTATTTTAATAATTATTTATTTATCAGACTTTCAAGTAAGCGCACCGTGTCATCAGGTGATAGGCGCTTGTGTTACTTTAATAATTATTTATTAAACAGAGTGGCCAGTAAACGCCCCTAGTCATTGGCTGATAGGCGCTTGTGTTATTTAAAATTATTTATTTAATAAAGTAGCCAGTAAGCACCTTTGGTCATAAGGTGATAGGCGCTTATGTTATTTTAATAATCATTTATTGAACAGAATGACTAGTCAGCGTCCCGAGTTGTTGAGTAATAGGCGCTTGTATTATTTTAATATGTATTTATTGAACAAAGTGGCCAGTAAGCAATCCAAGTCATTCGTGAATAGGCGCTTGTGTTATTTAAAATTATTTAATTAACAAAAGTGCCAGTAAACACCTTTGGTCATGAGATTATAGGCCCTTGTAATAGTTTAATAATTATTTATTGAACAAAGTGGCCAGTCAGCACCTAGGTTATTAGGTGATAGGCGCTTGTGTTATTTTAATAATTATTTACTGAACAGAGTAGCTAGTCAGCGCCCCGGGTTATTGGGTGATAGGTGCTTGTGTTATTTAAAATTATTTATTTAATAAAGTAGCCAGTAAGCACCGTGGGTCATGAGGTCATAGGCGCTTGTGTTAGTTTAATAATTATTTAATTAACGGATTGGCCAGGCAGCGCCTGGGTTATTGGATGATAGGCGCTTGTGATATTTTAATAATTATTTATTAAACATGATTGTCAGTCAGCGCCCCGAGGTGTTAGGTGATAGGCGCTTGTGTTATTTTGATAATTATTTATTTATCCAAATTGCCACTAAGTGCACCGTGTCATTAGGTGATAGGCGCTTGTATTATTGAGAATTATTCATTTAACAAAGTGGCCAGTAAGCACTTTTAGTAATGAGGTGATGAGCGCTTGTGTTATTTTTATAATTATTCATTAAACAGAGTGTATAGTCAGCGCTCAAGGTAATTCGATGATAGGCGCTCCTGTTGTTAAAAATAATTCATTCAACAAAGTGTCCAATAAGCAACCTAGGTCATGAGGTGATGGGCGCTTTTGTTATTTTAATAATTATTTATTATTTAGAGTTGCCAGTTAGCGCCCAGGGTTATTTGGTGATAGGTGCTTTTGTTATTTTGATAATTATTTATAAGACATAGTGGCCAGTAAGCACCCCGGGTCATGAGGTAATAGGCACTTGTGTTATTGTAATGATTATTTATTAAACAGGATAGCCAGTAAGCACCCCGGGTCATTGGGTTAGAAGCGCTTGTGTTAGTTTAATAAGTATTAAATAAACAGAGTGGCCAGTCAGCGCCTAAGTTATAAGGTGATAGGCGCTTGTGTTATTCTAATAATTATTTATTGAACAGAGTGACTAGTCAGCGCCCTGGGTTATTAAGTGATAGGCACTGGTGTTATTAAAATTGATTTATTTAACAAAGTGGCTAGTAAGCACCCTGGGTCATGAAGTGATAAGCGCTTGTGTTATTTAAATGATAATTTATTAAACAGAGTGATTACTCAGCGCCGCGGATTATTAGGTAATAGGCGCACTGGTTATTAAAAACTATTAATTTTACAAAGTGGCCAGTAAGCACCCCGGGTCATGAGGTTATAGGTGCTTGTATTGTTTTAATAAATATTTATAAAACAGAGTAACCAGTTAGCCGCCTTGGTCATTAGGTAATTGGTTTTTGTGTTATTGTAATAATTATTTAGTGAACAGAGTATCTAGTCAGCGACCGGGGTTATTAGGTGATAGGCGCTTGTGTTATTTTAATAACTATTCATTTATCTAAGTCACCAGTAAGCTCACCATGTCATTAAAAAATAGGCGCTTGTGTTATTTAAAATAATTCATTTAACAAAGTGTCCAGAAAGCACCCTGGGTCATGAGGTGATAGGCGCTTATGTTATTCTAATAATTATTTATTGAACAAAGTGGCCAGTCAGCGCCCCAGGTTATTTAGTGATAGGTGCTTGTGTTATTTAAATAATTATTTATAAGACAGAGTGGCTAGTAAGCGCCCCTAGTCATTGGCCGATAGGCACTCGTGTTATTGAAAATTATTTATTTAACAAAATAACCAGTCAGCACCTAGGTTATTGGGTGATAGGCGCTTGTGGTATTAATAACTATTTATTTAACAAATTGTCCAGTAAGCACCCTGGGTCATGAGGTGATAGGCGCTTGTATTATTTAAAATAATTTATTTAACAAAGTGTCCAGAAAGCACCCTGAGTCATAAGGTGATAGGCGCTTATGTTATTTTAATAATTATTTATTAAACAGAGTGGCTAGTAAGCGCCCCTAGTCATTGGCCGATAGGCATTCGTGTTATTAAAAATTACTTATTCAACAAAGTAACCAGTCAGCACCTAGGTTATTGGGTGATAGGCGCTTGTGGTATTAATAACTATTTATTTAACAAATTGTCCAGTAAGCACCCTGGGTCATGAGGTGATAGGCGCTTGTGTTATTTTAATAATTATTTATTAATCAAAGTGACTATTTAGCTTCCTGGGTTATTGAGTGATAGGCACTCGTGTTGTTAAAAATTATTTATTTAACAAAGTGGCTAGTAAGCACCCTTGGTCATGTAGTGATAAGCGCTTGTGTTATTTAAATTATTATTTATAAAACAGAGTGACTAGTCAGCACCCCGGGTTATTAGGTGATAGGCGCACTGGTTATTAAATACTATTAATTTAACAAAGTGGCCAGTAAGCACCCTACGTAATGAGGTGATAGGCGCTTGTGTTATTTAAATCATTATTTATTGAACAGAGTGACCAGCCAGACCCCTGGGTTATTGGGAGATAGGCACTCGTGTTATTAAAAATTATTTATTTAACAAAGTGGCCAGTCAGCACCTAGGTTATTAGGTGATAGGCGCTTGTGGTATTAAAAACTATTTATTTAACAAAGTCTTCAGTAAGTACCCTGAGTTATGAGGTGATAGGCACTTGTGTTATTTTAATAATTATTTATTGAACAGAGTGACTCTTCAGCGCCCTAGGTTATTGGGTGATTAGCACTTGTGTTGGTAAAAATTATTTATTTAACAAAGTTGCTAGTAAGCGACCTGGGTCATGAGGTGATAGGCGTTTAAGTTACTAAGAATTATTTATCTAACAGAGTGGCCAGTAAGCGCCCTGAGTTATTGAGTGATAGGCTTTTGTGTTATTCTCAATTATTTATTTAACAAAGTGGCCAGTACGCACCCTGGGTCATGAGGTTATAGGCGCTTGTGTTATTGTAATAATTATTCATTAAGCAGAGTGACCAAACAGTGCCTTGGTTAATGGGTGATAGGCGCTTGTGTTATTTTGATAATTATTTATTGAACAAAGTAGCCATTCAGCGCCCTGGGTTATAACGTGATAAGCGCACGTGTTATTAAAAGCTTTTTATTAAACAGAGTGTCCAGTAAGCTCCCCGAATCATGAGGTAATAGGCGCTTGTGTTATTTTAATAATTATTTATTAAACAGAGTGACTAGTCAGCGCCCAGGGTTATTGGGTAATAGCTACTTGTATTATTTTAATAATTATTTATTAAACAAAGTGGCCATTTAGCCTCCCGGGTTATTGGGTGATAGGCGCTCGAGTTATTAAAAAATTATCTATTTAACAAAGTGACCAGTGAGCACCCTGGGTCATAATGTGATAGGCGTTTAAGTTACTAAGAATTATTTATTTAACAGAGTGGCCAGTAAGCGCCCTGAGTTATTGGGTGATAGACTTTTGTGTTATTCAAAATTATTTGTTTAACAAAGTGGCCAGTAAGCACCCTGGGTCATGAGGTTATAGGCACTTGTGTTATTGTTATAATTATTTATTAAGCAGAGTGGCCAAACAGCACCTTGGTCATTAGGTGATAGGCTTTTGTGTTATTAAAAATTATTCATTCAACAAAGTGGCCAGTACGCACCCTGGGTCATGAGGTTGTAGGCGTTTAAGTTACTAAGAATTATTTATTTAACAGAGTGGCCAGTAAACGCCCTGGGTTATTGGGTGATAGGCGCTTGTGTTATTTTTATAATTATTTATTGAACAGAGTGGCCATTCAGCACCCTGGGTTATTAGGTAATAAGCGCACGTATTATTAAAATCTATTTATTCAACAGAGTGTCTAGTAAGCATCCCGGATCATAAGGTAATAGGCGCTTGTGTTATTTAAATGATTATTTATTAAACAGAGTGACTTGTCAGCGCCCAGGGTTATTGGGTGATAGCAACTTGTATTATATTAATAATTATTCATTGAACAAAGTGGCCATTCAGCCCCCCAGGTTATTGGGTGATAGGCGCTCTTGTAATTGAAAATTATCTATTTAGCAAAGTGGCCAGTAAGCAACCTGGGTCATGAGGTGATAGACGCTTAAGTTACTAAGAATTATTTATTTAACAGAGTGGCCAGTAAACGCCCTGGGTTATTGGGTGATAGGCGCTTGTGTTATTTTAATAATTATTTACTGAACAAAGTGGCCATTCAGTGCCCTGGGTTATAACGTGATAAGCGCACGTGTTATTAAAAGCTTTTTATTTAACAAAGTGTTCAGTAAGCATCCTGAATCATAAGGTAATAGGCGCTTGTGTTATTTAAATAATTATTATTAAACAGAGTGACTAGTCAGCGCCCAGGGTTATTGAGTGATAACTACTTGTATTATATTAATAATTATTAATTAAACAAAGTGGCTATTCAGCCTCCCGGGTTATTGAGTGATAGGCGCTTGTGTTATCGAAAATTATCTATTTAACAGAGTGGCCAGTAAGCGCCCTGGATAATTGGGTGATGGGCGCTTGTGTTATTTTGATAATTATTTAATAAACAGAGTGGCCATTCAGCGCCCAGGGTTATTAAATGATAAGCGTATGTGTTATTAAAAGCTATATATTTAACAGAGTGTCCAGTAAGCATCCCGAATCATAAGGCAATAAACGCTTGTGTTATTTGAATAATAATTTATTAAACAGAGTGACTAGTCAGCGCCCAGGGTTATTGGGCGATAGTTACTTGTATTATATTAATAATTATTTATTAAACAAAGTGGCCATTCAGCCCTTCGGGTTATTGTGTTATAGGCGCTCGTGTTATTAAAAATTATCTATTTAACAAAGTGGCCAGTAAGCACCCTGGGTCCCGAGACGATAGGCGTTAAAATTACTAAGAATTATTTATCTAACAAAGTGGCCAGTACGCACCCTAGATCATGAGGTTATAGGCGATTGTGTAATTGTAATAATTATTCATTAAGCCGAGTGGCCAAACAGCGCTTTGGTTATTGGGTGATAGGCTTTTGTGTTATTCAAAATTATTTGTTTAACAAAGTGGCTAGAAAGCACCCTGGGGCATGAGGTTATATGCGCTTGTGTTATTGTAATAATTATTTAATTAGCAGAGTGGCCAAACAGCGCCTCAATTATTGGTCGATATGCGCTTGTGTTATTTCGATAATTATTTATTGAACAAAGTGGCCATTCAGCCCCTCAGGTTATTAGGTGATAGGCGCTCGTGTTATTAAAAATTATTTATTTAACAAAGTGGCCAGTAAGCACCCTGAGTCATTGGTGGATAGGTGCTTGTGATATTTAAAATTATTAATTCAACAAAGTGGCTAGTAAGCACCCTAGGTCATGAGGTTATAGGCGCTTGTGTTAGTTGAATAATTATTTATTGAACAGAGTGGCCAGTCAGCACCTGGGTTATTGGGTGATAGACGCTTGTGTTATTTTAATATTTACTTATTGAACAGAGTAGCCGGTCAGTGGCCGGGGTTATTGGGTAATAGGCGCTTGTGTTATTTTGATAACTATTTATTAAACAGAGTGGCCATTCAGCGCCCTGGGTTAGTAGGTGATAAGCGCACGTGTTATTAAAAGCTATTTATTTAACAGAGTGTCCAGTAAGCATCACAGATCATAAGGTAATAGGCGCTTGTGTTATTTTAATAATTATTTAATTAACAGAGTGACTAGTCAGCAACAAGGGTTATTGGGTGATAGCCGCTTGTATTATATTAATAATTATTCATTGAACAAAGTGGCCATTCAGCCCCCCGGGTTATTTAGTGATAGGTGCTTGTGTTATTTAAATAATTATTTATTGAACAAAGTGGCTAGTCAGCGCTTGGGTTATTAAGTGATAGGCACTTGTGTTATTAAAATTAATTTATTTAACAAAGTGACTAGTAAGCACCCTGGGTCATGAAGTGATAAGCGCTTGTGTTATTTAAATGATAATTTATTAAACAGAGTGATTAGTCAGCGACGCGGATTATTAGGTAATAGGCGCACTGGTTATTAAAAACTATTAATTTTACAAATTGGCCAGTAAGCACCCAGGGTCATGAGGTTATAGGTGCTTGTATTATTTTAATAAATATTTATAAAACAGAGTAACCAGTTAGCCGCCTCGTTCATTAGGTGATTGGTTTTTGTGTTATTGTAATAATTATTTATTGAACAGAGTATCTAGTCAGCGACCGGGGTTATTAGGTGATAGGCGATTGTGTTATTTTAATAACTATTCATTTATCTAAGTTACCAGTAAGCTCACCAGGTCATTAAGAAAAAGGCGCTTGTGTTATTTAAAATAATTCATTTAACAAAGTGTCCAGAAAGCACCCTGGGTCATGAGGTGATAAGCGCTTATGTTATTCTAATAATTATTTATTAAACAGAGTAGCCAGTCAGCGCCCCGGAATATTGGGTGATAGGCGCTTTTGTTATTTTAATAATTATTTATTGAACAAAGTGGCCAGTCAGCGCCCCGGGTTATTTAGTGATAGGTGCTTGTGTTATTTAAATAATTATTAATTGAACAAAGTGGCTAGTCAGCGCTTGGGTTATTGGGTGATAGGCGCTTGTGGTATTAAGAACTATTAATTTAACAAAGTGGCCAGTGAGCACCCCGGGTCATGAGGTTATAGGTGCTTGTGTTATTCCAATAAATATTTATGAAACAAAGTGACCAGTTAGCCGCGTCAGTTATTAGGTAATTGGTTTTAGTGTTATTATAATAATTATTTAATGAACGGATTGGCCAGGCAGCGCCTGGGTTCTTGGGTGATAGGCGCTTGGGTTATTTAAATAACTGTTCATTTATCTGAGTTACCAGTAAGCACACCAGGTTATTAAGAAATAGGTGATTGTTTTATTAAAAATAATTCATTTAACAAAGTGTCTAGTAAGCACCCTTGGTCAGGAGATGATAGTCGCTTGTGTTATTTCAATAATTATTTATTGAACAGAGTGACCAGTCAGCCCCCTGGGTTATTGGGTGATAGGCGCACTGGTTATTAAAAACTATCTATTAAACATGGTGGCCAATAAGCATTCCGGGTCATGAGGTTATAGGCGCTTGTGTTATTTTAATAATTATTTATTTATCAGACTTTCAAGTAAGCGCACCGTGTCATCAGGTGATAGGCGCTTGTGTTACTTTAATAATTATTTATTAAACAGAGTGGCCAGTAAACGCCCCTAGTCATTGGCTGATAGGCGCTTGTGTTATTTAAAATTATTTATTTAATAAAGTAGCCAGTAAGCACCTTTGGTCATAAGGTGATAGGCGCTTATGTTATTTTAATAATCATTTATTGAACAGAATGACTAGTCAGCGTCCCGAGTTGTTGAGTAATAGGCGCTTGTATTATTTTAATATGTATTTATTGAACAAAGTGGCCAGTAAGCAATCCAAGTCATTCGTGAATAGGCGCTTGTGTTATTTAAAATTATTTAATTAACAAAAGTGCCAGTAAACACCTTTGGTCATGAGATTATAGGCCCTTGTAATAGTTTAATAATTATTTATTGAACAAAGTGGCCAGTCAGCACCTAGGTTATTAGGTGATAGGCGCTTGTGTTATTTTAATAATTATTTACTGAACAGAGTAGCTAGTCAGCGCCCCGGGTTATTGGGTGATAGGTGCTTGTGTTATTTAAAATTATTTATTTAATAAAGTAGCCAGTAAGCACCGTGGGTCATGAGGTCATAGGCGCTTGTGTTAGTTTAATAATTATTTAATTAACGGATTGGCCAGGCAGCGCCTGGGTTATTGGATGATAGGCGCTTGTGATATTTTAATAATTATTTATTAAACATGATTGTCAGTCAGCGCCCCGAGGTGTTAGGTGATAGGCGCTTGTGTTATTTTGATAATTATTTATTTATCCAAATTGCCACTAAGTGCACCGTGTCATTAGGTGATAGGCGCTTGTATTATTGAGAATTATTCATTTAACAAAGTGGCCAGTAAGCACTTTTAGTAATGAGGTGATGAGCGCTTGTGTTATTTTTATAATTATTCATTAAACAGAGTGTATAGTCAGCGCTCAAGGTAATTCGATGATAGGCGCTCCTGTTGTTAAAAATAATTCATTCAACAAAGTGTCCAATAAGCAACCTAGGTCATGAGGTGATGGGCGCTTTTGTTATTTTAATAATTATTTATTATTTAGAGTTGCCAGTTAGCGCCCAGGGTTATTTGGTGATAGGTGCTTTTGTTATTTTGATAATTATTTATAAGACATAGTGGCCAGTAAGCACCCCGGGTCATGAGGTAATAGGCACTTGTGTTATTGTAATGATTATTTATTAAACAGGATAGCCAGTAAGCACCCCGGGTCATTGGGTTAGAAGCGCTTGTGTTAGTTTAATAAGTATTAAATAAACAGAGTGGCCAGTCAGCGCCTAAGTTATAAGGTGATAGGCGCTTGTGTTATTCTAATAATTATTTATTGAACAGAGTGACTAGTCAGCGCCCTGGGTTATTAAGTGATAGGCACTGGTGTTATTAAAATTGATTTATTTAACAAAGTGGCTAGTAAGCACCCTGGGTCATGAAGTGATAAGCGCTTGTGTTATTTAAATGATAATTTATTAAACAGAGTGATTACTCAGCGCCGCGGATTATTAGGTAATAGGCGCACTGGTTATTAAAAACTATTAATTTTACAAAGTGGCCAGTAAGCACCCCGGGTCATGAGGTTATAGGTGCTTGTATTGTTTTAATAAATATTTATAAAACAGAGTAACCAGTTAGCCGCCTTGGTCATTAGGTAATTGGTTTTTGTGTTATTGTAATAATTATTTAGTGAACAGAGTATCTAGTCAGCGACCGGGGTTATTAGGTGATAGGCGCTTGTGTTATTTTAATAACTATTCATTTATCTAAGTCACCAGTAAGCTCACCATGTCATTAAAAAATAGGCGCTTGTGTTATTTAAAATAATTCATTTAACAAAGTGTCCAGAAAGCACCCTGGGTCATGAGGTGATAGGCGCTTATGTTATTCTAATAATTATTTATTGAACAAAGTGGCCAGTCAGCGCCCCAGGTTATTTAGTGATAGGTGCTTGTGTTATTTAAATAATTATTTATAAGACAGAGTGGCTAGTAAGCGCCCCTAGTCATTGGCCGATAGGCACTCGTGTTATTGAAAATTATTTATTTAACAAAATAACCAGTCAGCACCTAGGTTATTGGGTGATAGGCGCTTGTGGTATTAATAACTATTTATTTAACAAATTGTCCAGTAAGCACCCTGGGTCATGAGGTGATAGGCGCTTGTATTATTTGAAATAATTTATTTAACAAAGTGTCCAGAAAGCACCCTGAGTCATAAGGTGATAGGCGCTTATGTTATTTTAATAATTATTTATTAAACAGAGTGGCTAGTAAGCGCCCCTAGTCATTGGCCGATAGGCATTCGTGTTATTAAAAATTACTTATTCAACAAAGTAACCAGTCAGCACCTAGGTTATTGGGTGATAGGCGCTTGTGGTATTAATAACTATTTATTTAACAAATTGTCCAGTAAGCACCCTGGGTCATGAGGTGATAGGCGCTTGTGTTATTTTAATAATTATTTATTAATCAAAGTGACTATTTAGCTTCCTGGGTTATTGAGTGATAGGCACTCGTGTTGTTAAAAATTATTTATTTAACAAAGTGGCTAGTAAGCACCCTTGGTCATGTAGTGATAAGCGCTTGTGTTATTTAAATTATTATTTATAAAACAGAGTGACTAGTCAGCACCCCGGGTTATTAGGTGATAGGCGCACTGGTTATTAAATACTATTAATTTAACAAAGTGGCCAGTAAGCACCCTACGTAATGAGGTGATAGGCGCTTGTGTTATTTAAATCATTATTTATTGAACAGAGTGACCAGCCAGACCCCTGGGTTATTGGGAGATAGGCACTCGTGTTATTAAAAATTATTTATTTAACAAAGTGGCCAGTCAGCACCTAGGTTATTAGGTGATAGGCGCTTGTGGTATTAAAAACTATTTATTTAACAAAGTCTTCAGTAAGTACCCTGAGTTATGAGGTGATAGGCACTTGTGTTATTTTAATAATTATTTATTGAACAGAGTGACTCTTCAGCGCCCTAGGTTATTGGGTGATTAGCACTTGTGTTGGTAAAAATTATTTATTTAACAAAGTTGCTAGTAAGCACCCTTGGTCATGAAGTAATAAGCGCTTGTGTTACTTAAATTATTATTAATTAAACAGAGTGACTAGTCAGCGCCCTAGGTTATTAAGTGATAGGTGCACTGGTTATTAAAAACTATTAATTTAACAAAGTGGCCAGTAAGCATTCCGGGTCATGAGGTTATAGGCGCTTGTGTTATTTCACTAATTATTTATTTATCAGACTTTCAAGTAAGCGCACCGTGTCATTAGGTGACAGGTGCTTGTGTTATTTTAATAATTATTTATTAAACAGAGTGGCCAGTAAGAGCCCCTAGTCATTGGCCGATAGGCGCTTGTATTATTTAAAATTATTTATTTAACAAAGTAGCCAGTAAGCACCGTGGGACATGAGGTCATAGGCGCTTGTGTTAGTTTAATAATTATTCAATGAACGGAGAGGCAAGACAGCGCCTGGGTTATTGGGTGATAGGCGCGTGTGTTATTTTGATAATTATTTATTTATCCAAATTGCAACTAAGCGCACCGTGTCATTAGGTGTTAGGCGCTTGTGTTATTAAAAATTATTCATTTAACAAAGTGGCCAGTAAGTTCCTTTGGTCATGAGATTATAGGCGCTTGTAATAGTTTAATAATTATTTATTGAACAGAGTGGCCAGTCAGCGCCTAGGTTATTAGGTGATAGGCGCTTGTGTTATTTTAATAATTATTTATTGAACAGAGTAGCTAGTCAGCGCCCCGAGTTATTGGTTGATAGGCGCTTTTGTTATTTTAATAATTATTTATTGAACAAAGTGGCCAGTCAGCGCCCCGGGTTATTGGGTAATATGCGCTTGTGGTATTCAATACTATTTATTTAGTAAAAAGTCCGGTAAGCACCCTGGGTCATAAGGTGATAGGCGCTTGTGTTATTTTAATAATTATTTATTGAACCAAGTGACTATTTAGCTCCCTGGGTTATTGGGTTATAGGCACTCGTGTTGTTAAAAATTATTTATTTAACGAAGTGGCTAGTAAGCACCCTTTGTCATGAAGTGATAAGCGCTTGTGTTATTTAAATTATTATTTATGAAACGGAGTGACTAGTCAGCGACCCAGGTTATTAGGTGATAGGCGCACTGGTTATTAAAAACTATTAATTTAACAAAGTGGCCAGTAAGCACCCTAGGTAACGAGGTGATAGGCGCTTGTGTTATTTCAATCATTATTTATTGAACAGAGTGACCAGCCAGCCTTCTGGGTTATTGGGAGATAGGCACTCGTGTTGTTAAAAATTATTTATTTAACGAAGTGGCTAGTAAGCACCCTTGGTCATGAAGTGATAAGCGCTTGTGTTACTTAAATTATTATCAATTAAACAGAGTGTCTAGTCGGCGCCCTGGGTTATTGGGTAATAGGCACTCGTGTTATTAAAAACTATTTATTTAACAAAGTGGCTAGTAAGCACCCCTAGTCATTGGCTGATAGGCGCTTGTGTTATTTAAAATTATTTATTTACTAAAGTAGCCAGTAAGCACTGTGGGTCATGAGGTCATAGGCGCTTGTGTTAGTTTAATAATTATTTAATAAACGGATTGGCCAGGCAGCGCCTGGGTTATTGGGTGATAGGCGCTTGTGTTATTTTAATAATTATTTATTAAACAGAGTGGCCAGTGAGCGCCCCTAGTCATTGGCCGATAGGCGCTTGTGTTATTCGAAATTATTTATTTAACAAAGTAGCCAGTGAGCACCGTAAGTCATGAGGTCATAGGCGCTTGTGTTAGTTTAATAATTATTTAATGAACGGAGTGGCCAGGCAGCGCCTGGGTTATTGGGTGATAGGCGCGTGTGTTATTTAAATATTTATTTATTTAACATAGTGGCCAGTCAGCACCATGAGATGTTGGGTGATAGGCGCTTGTGTCATTTTGATAATTATTTATTTATCCAAATTGCCACTGAGCGCACCGTGTCATTAAGAAATAGGCGATTGTGTTATTAAAAATAATTCATTTAACAAAGTGTCCAGTAAGCACCCTTGGTCAGGAGGTGATAGGCACTTATGTTATTTTAATAATTATTTATTAAACAGAGTGGCCAGTCAGCGCCCTGGGTTATTTGGTGATAGGCACTTGTGTTGTTAAAAATTATTTATTTAACAAAGTGGCTAGTAAGCACCCTGATTCATAAGGTGATAAGCGCTTGTGTTAGTTAAATAATTATTCAATAAACAGAGAGGCCAGTCAGCGCCCCGGGTTATTAGGTGATCGGCGCTTTGGTTATTAAAAACTATTAATTTAACAAAGTGGCTAGTAAGCACCCTAGGTAATAAGGTAATAGGCGCTTGTGTTATTTCAATCATTACTTATTGAACAGAGTGACCAGCCAGCCCCCTGGGTTATTGGGAGATAGGCACTCGTGTTATTAAAAATTATTTATTTAACAAAGTGGCCAGTCAGCACCTGGGTTATTAGGTGATAGGCGCTCGTGGTATTAAAAACTATTTATTTAACAAAGTCTCCAGTAAGTACCCTGAGTTATGAGGTAATAGGCACTTGTGTTATTTTAATAATTATTTATTAAACAGAGTGACTAGTCAGCGCCCTGGGTTATTGTGTGACAGGCACTTGTGTTGGTGAAAATTATTTATTTAACAAAGTGGCTAGTAAGCACCCTTGGTCATGAAGTGATAAGCGCTTGTGTTACTTAAATTATTATCAATTAAACAGAGTGTCTAGTCGGCGCCCTGGGTTATTGGGTAATAGGCACTCGTGTTATTAAAAACTATTTATTTAACAAAGTGGCTAGTGAGCACCCTAAGTCATAAGGTGATAAGCGCTTGTGTTATTTTAATAATTATTTATTAAACAGAGTGGCCAGTCAGCGCCCCGGGTTATTGGGTGATAGGGGCTTTTGTTATTTTAATAATTATTTACTGAACAAAGTGGCCAGTCAGCACCTAGGTTATTAGGTGATAGGCGCTTGTGATATTAAAAACTATTTATCTAACAAAGTCTCCAGTAAGTACCCTGAGTTATGAGGTGATAGGCACTTGTGTTATTTTAATAATTATATATTGAACAGAGTGACTAGTCAGCGCCCTGGGTTATTGGGTGATAGGCACTCGTGTTGTTAAAAATTATTTATTCAACAAAGTGGCTAGTAAGCACCCTTGGTCATGAAGTAATAAGCGCTTGTGTTACTTAAATTATTATTAATTAAACAGAGTGTCTAGTCGGCGCCCTGGGTTATTGGGTAATAGGCAATCGTGTTATTAAGAACTATTTATTTAACAAAGTGGCTAGTAAGCATTCCTAGTCATTGGCTGATAGGCGCTTGTGTTATTTAAAATTATTTATTTACTAAAGTAGCCAGTAAGCACTCTGGGTCATGAGGTCATAGGCACTTGTGTTAGTTTAATAATTATTTAATAAACGGATTGGCCAGGCAGCGCCTGGGTTATTGGGTAATAGGCGCTTGTGTTATTTGAATAACTATTCATTTATCTGAGTTACCAGTAAGCTCACCAGGTCATTAAGACATAGGCGCTTGTGTTATTTAAAATAATTTATTCAACAAAGTGTTCAGGGAGCACCCTGGGTCATGAGGTAATAGGCGCTTATGTTAGTTTAATAATTATATAATAAACAGAGTGGCCAGTGAGCGCCCCTAGTCATTGGCCGATAGGCGCTTGTGTTATTCAAAATTATTTATTTAACAAAGTAGCCAGTGAGCACCGTGGGTCATGAGGTCATAGGCGCTTGTGTTAGGTTAAAAATTATTCAATGAACGGAGTGGCCAGACAGCGCCCGGGTAATTGGGTGATAGGCGCATGTGTTATTTTAATATTTATTTATTAAACATAGTGGCCAGTCAGCGCCATGAGATGTTGGGTGATAGGCGCTTGTGTTATTTTGATAATTATTTATTTATTCAAATTGCCTCTAAGCGCACCGTGTCATTAGGTGATAGGCGCTTGTGTTATTAAAAATAATTCATTTAACAAAGTGTCCAGTAAGCACCCTTGGTCAGGAGGTGATAGGCACTTGTGTTATTTTAATGATGATTCATTTATCAGACTTTCAAGTAAGCGCACCGTGTCATTGGGTGATAGGCGCTTGTGTTATTTCAATAATTATTTATTAAACAGAGTGGCCAGTCAGCGCCTAAGTTATAAGGTGATAGGCGCTTGTGTTATTTAAATAATTATTTATTTAACAGAGTGACCAGTTATTGGGATATTGGGTGATAGGCACTTGTGTTGTTAAAAATTATTTATTTAACAAAGTGGCTAGTAAGCACCCTGGGTCATAACGTGATAAGCGCTTGTGTTAGTTAAATAATTATTAATTTAACAAAGTGGCTAGTGAGCACCCTTGGTCATAAAGTGATAAGCGCTTGTGTTATTTAAATTATTATTTATTTAACAGAGTGACCAGTTAGCGCCCTGGGTTATTGGGTGATAGGCGCTTTTGTTATTTGAAATTATTTTTTTAACAAAGTAGCCAGTAAGCACCGTGGGTCATGAGGTCATAGGCGCTTGTGTTATTTTTATAATTATTCAATGAACGGAGTGGCCAGGCAGCGCCTGGGTTATTATGTAATAGGCGCGTGTGTTATTTTAATATTTATTTATTAAACATAGTGGCCAGTCAGCACTATGAGATGTTGGGTGATAGGCGCTTGTGTTATTTTGATAATTATTTATTTATCCAAATTGCCACTGAGCGCACCGTGTCATTAGGTGATAGGCGCTTGTGTTATTGAGAATTATTTATTTAACAAAGTGGCCAGTAAGCACCTTTGGACATAAGGTAATAGGCGCTTATGTTATTTTAATAATTATTTATTGAACAGAATGACTAGTCCTCGTCCCGAGTTGTTAGGTAATAGGCGCTTGTATTGATTTAATATGTATTTATTGAACAGAGTGGCCAGTAAGCAATCCGCGTCATTCGTAAATAGGCGCTTGTGTTATTTAAAATTATTTATTTAACAAAGTGGCCAGTAAGCATCCTGGGTCATGAGGTGATAGGCACTTGTGTTATTTAAATAATTATTTATTTAACAGAGTGACCAGTCAGCGCCCTGGGTTATTGGGTGATAGGCACATATGTTGTTTAAAATTATTTATTTAACAAAGTGGCTAGTAAGCACCCTGGGTCATAAGTTGATAAGCGCTTGTGTTAGTTAAATAATTATTTAATAAACAGAGAGGCCAGTTAGCGCCTAGGTTATAAGGTGATAGGCGCTTGTGTTGTTTAAATAATTATTTATTTAACAGAGTAACCAGTCAGCGCCCTGGGTTATTGGGTGATAGGGACTCGTGTTGTTAAAAATTATTTGTTTTACAAAGTGGATAGTAAGCACCCTGGGTCATAAGGTGATAAGCGCTTGTGTTATTTAAATTATTATCCGTTAAACAGAGTGACTAGTCAGCGCCCCGGGTTATTGGGTGATAGGCGCACTGTTTAATAAAAACTATATATGCAACAAAGTGGCCAGTAAACATTACGGGTCATGAGGTTATAGGCGCTTGTGTTATTTTAATAATTATTTATTTATCCGAGTTGCAAGTAAGCGCACCGTGTCATTAGGATAGGCGCTTGTGTTATTTTAATAATTATTCATCATTTAGAGTTGCCAGTCAGCGCCCTGGGTTATTGGGTGACAGGCGCTTTTGTTATTTGAAATTATTTTTTTAACAAAGTAGCCAGTAAGCACCGTGGGTCATGAGGTCATAGGCGCTTGTGTTAGTTTAATAATTATTTAATGAACGGAGTAGCCAGGCAGCGCCTGGGTTATTGGGTGATAGGCGCGTGTGTTATTTTAATATTTATTTATTAAACATAGTGGCCAGTCAGCACCATGAGATGTTGGGTGATAGGCGCTTGTGTTATTTTGATAATTATTTATTTATCCAAATTGTCACTGAGCGCACCGTGTCATTAGGTGATAGGCGCTTGTGTTATTGAGAATTATTCATTCAACAAAGTGGCCAGTAAGCACCTTTGGACATGAGGTAATAGGCGCTTATGTTATTTTAATAATTATTTATTGAACAGAATGACTAGTCAGCGTCCCGAGTTGTTGGGTAATAGGCGCTTGTATTGATTCAATATGTATTTATTGAACAGAGTGGCCAGTAAGCAATCCGCGTCATTCGTAAATAGGCGCTTGTGTTATTTAAAATTATTTATTTAACAAAGTGGCCAGTAAGCATCCTGGGTCATGAGATTATAGGCGCTTGCAATAGTTTAATCATAATTTATTGAACAGAGTGGCCAGTCAGCACCTAGGTTATTAGATGATAGGCGCTTTAGTTATTTTAATAATTATTTATTAAACAAAGTGGCCAGTCAGCGCCCTGGGTTATTGGGTGATATGCGCTTGTGGTATTAAATACTATTTATTTAGTAAAAAGTCTAGTAAGCACCTTAGGTCATGAGGTGATTGGCGCTTGTGTTATTTCAATAATTATTTATTGAACAGAGGGACCAGTCAGCCTCTAGGTTATTGAGAGATAGGCACTCGTGTTACTAAATATTATTTATTTAACAAAGTAACCAGTCAGCACCTAGGTTATTGGGTAATTGGCGCTTGTGGTATTAAAAACTATTTATTTAACAAAGTGTCCAGTAAAAACCCTGGGTCATGAGGTAATAGGCGCTTGTGTTAATTTAATAATTATTTATTAAACAGAGTGACTATTTAGCGTCCTGGGTTATTGGGTGATAGGCACTCGTGTTGTTAACAATTATTTATTTAACAAAGTGGCTAGTGAGCACCCTTGGTCATGAAGTGATAAGCGCTTGTGTTATTTAAATTATTATTTATTAAACAGAATGACTAGTCAGCGCCCTGGGTTATTAGGTGATAGGCGCAATGGTTATTAAAAACTATTAATTTAACAAAGTGGCCAGTAAGCACCCTAGGTAATGAGGTGATAGGCGCTTGTGTTATTCCAATCATTATTTATTGAACAAAGTGGCCAGTCAGTGCCCTGAGTTATTGGGTAATATGCGCTTGCGGTATTAAATACTATTTATGTAGTCAAAAGTCCAGTCAGCACCCTAGGTCATGAGGTGATAGGCGCTTGTGTTATTTCAATAATTATTTATTGAACAGAGTGACCAGTCAGCCCCCTGGGTTATGGAAGATAGGCACGCGTGTTATTAAAAATTATTTATTTAACAAAGTGTCTAGTAACCACCCTTGGTCATGAAGTGATAAGCGCTTGTGTTATTTAAAATATTATTTACTAAACAGAGTGACTAGTCAGCGCCCCGGGTTATTAGGTGATAGGCGCACTGGTTATTTAAAACTATTAATTTAACAAAGTGGCCAGTAAGCACTCTAGGTAATGAGGTGATAGGCACTTGTGTTAGTTAAATAATTATTTAATAAACAGAGAGGCCAGACAGCGCCTAAGTTATTAGGTGTAGGCACTCGTGTTGTTAAAAATTATTTGTTTAACAAAGTGGATAGTAAGCACCCTGGGTCATAAGGTGATAAGCGCTTGTGTTATTTAAATTATTATCCGTTAAACAGAGTGACTAGTCAGCGCCCCGGGTTATTGGATGATAGGCGCACTGTTTAATAAAAACTATATATTCAACAAAGTGGCTAGTAAACATTACGGGTCATGAGGTTATAGGCGCTTGTGTTATTTTAATAATTATTTATTTATCTGAGTTGCAAGTAAGCGCACCGTGTCATTAGGATAGGCGCTTGTGTTATTTTAATAATTATTCATCATTTAGAGTTGCCAGTCAGCGCCCTGGGTTATTGGGTGATAGGCGCTTTTGTTATTTGAAATTATTTTTTTAACAAAGTAGCCAGTAAGCACCGTGGGTCATGAGGTCATAGGCGCTTGTGTTAGTTTAATAATTATTCAATGAACGGAGTGGCCAGGCAGCGCCTGGGTTATTGGGTGATAGGTGCGTGTGTTATTTTAATATTTATTTATTAAACATAGTGGCCAGTCAGCACCATGAGATGTTGGGTGATAGGCGCTTGTGTTATTTTGATAATTATTTATTTATCCAAATTGCCACTGAGCACACCGTGTCATTAGGTGATAGGCGCTTGTGTTATTGAGAATTATTTATTTAACAAAGTGGCCAGTAAGCACCTTTGGACATGAGGTAATAGGCGCTTATGTTATTTATAATAATTATTTATTGAACAGAATGACTAGTCAGCGTCCCGAAATGTTGGGTAATAGGCGCTTGTATTGATTCAATATGTATTTATTGAACAGAGTGGCAAGTAAGCAATCCGCGTCATTCGTAAATAGGCGCTTGTGTTATTTAAAATTATTTATTTAACAAAGTGGCCAGTAAGCATCTAGGTTATTAGGTGATAGGCGCTTTAGTTATTTTAATAATTATTTATTGAACAAAGTGGCCAGTCAGCGCCCCGGGTTATTGAGAGATAGGCACTCGTGTTACTAAATATTATTTATTTAACAAAGTAACTAGTCAGCACCTAGGTTATTGGGTAATTGGCGCTTGTGGTATTAAAAACTATTTATTTAACAAAGTGTCCAGTGAAAACCCTGGGTCATAAGGTAATAGGCGCTTGTGTTATTTTAATAATTATTTATTAAACAGAGTGACTATTTAGCTCCCTGGGTTATTGGGTGATAGGCACTCGTGTTGTTAACAATTATTTATTTAAAAAAGTGGCTAGTGAGCACCCTTGGTCATGAAGTGATAAGCGCTTGTGTTATTTAAATTATTATTTATTAAACAGAATGACTAGTCAGCGCCCTGGGTTATTAGGTGATAGGCGCAATGGTTATTAAAAACTATTAATTTAACAAAGTGTCCAGTAAGCAACCTAGGTAATGAGGTGATAGGCGCTTGTGTTATTTAAATCATTAATTATTAAACAGAGTGACCAGTCAGCGCCCCGGGTTATTGGGTGATGAGCGCTTTTGTTATTTTAATAATTATTTATTAAACAAAGTGGCCAGTCAGCGCCCTGAGTTATTGGGTGATATGCGCTTGTGGTATTAAATACTATTTATTAAGTAAAAAGTCCAGTAAGCACCCTAGGTCATGAGGTGATAGGCGCTTGTGCTATTTCAATAATTATTTATTGAACAGAGTGGCCAGTCAGCACCTAGGTTATTGGGTGATAGGCGCTTTAGTTATTTTAATAATTATTTATTGAACAAAGTGGCCAGTCAGCGCCCCGGGTTATTGAGTGATATGCGCTTGTGGTATTAAATACTATTTATTTAGTAAAAAGTCTAGTAAGCACCTTAGGTCATGAGGTAATTGGCGCTTGTGTTATTTCAATAATTATTTATTGAACAGAGGGACCAGTCGGCCCCCTAGAATATTGAGATATAGGCACTCGTGTTATTAAATATTATTCATTTAACAAAGTAACCAGTCAGCACCTAGGTTATTGGGTAATTGGCGCTTGTGGTATTAAAAACTATTTATTTACCAAAGTGTCCAGTAAAAACCCTGGGTCATGAGGTAATAAGCGCTTGTGTTATTTTAATAATTATTTATTAAACAGAGTGACTTTTAAGCTCCCTGGGTTGTTGAGTGATAGGCATTTGTGTTGTTAAAAATTATTAATTTAACAAAGTGGCTAGTGAGCACCCTTGGTCATGAAGTGATAAGCGCTTGTGTTATTTAAATTATTATTTATTAAACAGAGTGACTAGTCAGCGCCCTGGGTTATTAGGTGATAGGCGCAATGGTTATTAAAAACTATTAATTTAACAAAGTGGCCAGTAAGCACCCTAGGGAATGAGGTGATAGGCGCTTGTGTTATTTTAATCATTATTTATTGAACATAGTGGCCAGTCAGCGCCCTAAGTTATTGGGTAATATGCGCTTGTGGTATTAAATACTATTTATTTAGTAAAAAGTCCAGTTAGCACCCTAGGTCATAAGGTGATAGGCACTTGTGTTATTTTAATAATTATTTATTGAACAGAGTGACCAGTCAGCCCCCTGGGTTATGGAAGATAGGCACGTGTGTTATTAAAAATTATTTATTTAACAAAGTGACCAGTCAGCGCCCTGGGTTATTGGGTGATAGGGACTCGTGTTGTTAAAAATTATTTGTTTAACAAAGTGGATAGTAAGCACCCTGGGTCATAAGGTGATAAGCGCTTGTGTTATTTAAATTATTATCCGTTAATTAGAGTGACTAGTCAGCGCCCCGGGTTATTGGATGATAGGCGCACTGTTTAATAAAAACTATATATTCAACAAAGTGGCCAGTAAACATTACGGGTCATGAGGTTATAGGCGCTTGTGTTATTTTAATAATTATTTATTTATCTGAGTTGCAAGTAAGCGCACCGTGTCATTAGGATAGGCGCTTGTGTTATTTTAATAATTATTCATCATTTAGAGTTGCCAGTCAGCGCCCTGGGTTATTGGGTGATAGGCGCTTTTGTTATTTGAAATTATTTTTTTAACAAAGTAGCCAGTAAGCACCGTGGGTCATGAGGTCATAGGCGCTTGTGTTAGTTTAATAATTATTCAATGAACGGAGTGGCCAGGCAGCGCCTGGGTTATTGGGTGATAGGCGTGTGTGTTATTTTAATATTTATTTATTAAACATAGTGGCCAGTCAGCACCATGAGATGTTGGGTCATAGGCGCTTGTGTTATTTTGATAATTATTTATTTATCCAAATTGCCACTGAGCACACCGTGTCATTAGGTGATAGGCGCTTGTGTTATTGAGAATTATTTATTTAACAAAGTGGCCAGTAAGCACCTTTGGACATGAGGTAATAGGCGCTTATGTTATTTATAATAATTATTTATTGAACAGAATGACTAGTCAGCGTCCCGAAATGTTGGGTAATAGGCGCTTGTATTGATTTAATATGTATTTATTGAACAGAGTGGCCAGTAAGCAATCCGCGTCATTCGTAAATAGGCGCTTGTGTTATTTAAAATTATTTATTTAACAAAGTGGCCAGTAAGCATCCTGGGTAATGAGATTATAGGCGCTTGTAATAGTTTAATCATAATTTATTGAACAGAGTGGCCAGTCAGCACCTAGGTTATTAGATGATAGGCGCTTTAGTTATTTTAATAATTATTTATTAAACAAAGTGGCCAGTCAGCGCCCTGGGTTATTGGGTGATATGCGCTTGTGGTATTAAATACTATTTATTTAGTAAAAAGTCTAGTAAGCACCTTAGGTCATGAGGTGATTGGCGCTTGTGTTATTTCAATAATTATTTATTGAACAGAGGGACCAGTCAGCCTCTAGGTTATTGAGAGATAGGCACTCGTGTTACTAAATATTATTTATTTAACAAAGTAACCAGTCAGCACCTAGGTTATTGGGTAATTGGCGCTTGTGGTATTAAAAACTATTTATTTAACAAAGTGTCCAGTAAAAACCCTGGGTCATGAGGTAATAGGCGCTTGTGTTAATTTAATAATTATTTATTAAACAGAGTGACTATTTAGCGTCCTGGGTTATTTCGTGATAGGCACTCGTGTTGTTAACAATTATTTATTTAACAAAGTGGCTAGTGAGCACCCTTGGTCATGAAGTGATAAGCGCTTGTGTTATTTAAATTATTATTTATTAAACAGAATGACTAGTCAGCGCCCTGGGTTATTAGGTGATAGGCGCAATGGTTATTAAAAACTATTAATTTAACAAAGTGGCCAGTAAGCACCCTAGGTAATGAGGTGATAGGCGCTTGTGTTATTCCAATCATTATTTATTGAACAAAGTGGCCAGTCAGTGCCCTGAGTTATTGGGTAATATGCGCTTGTGGTATTAAATACTATTTATGTAGTCAAAAGTCCAGTAAGCACCCTAGGTCATGAGGTGATAGGCGCTTGTGTTATTTCAATAATTATTTATTGAACAGAGTGACCTGTCAGCCCCCTGGGTTATGGAAGATAGGCACGCGTGTTATTAAAAATTATTTATTTAACAAAGTGTCTAGTAACCACTCTTGGTCATGAAGTGATAAGCGCTTGTGTTATTTAAAATATTATTTACTAAACAGAGTGACTAGTCAGCGCCCCGGGTTATTAGGTGATAGGCGCACTGGTTATTTAAAACTATTAATTTAACAAAGTGGCCAGTAAGCACTCTAGGTAATGAGGTGATAGGCACTTGTGTTAGTTAAATAATTATTTAATAAACAGAGAGGCCAGTCAGCGCCTAAGTTATCAGGTGATAGGCACTCGTGTTGTTAAAAATTATTTGTTTAACAAAGTGGATAGTAAGCACCCTGGGTCATAAGGTGATAAGCGCTTGTGTTATTTAAATTATTATTCGTTAAACAGAGTGACTAGTCAGCGCCCCGGGTTATTGGATGATAGGCGCACTGTTTAATAAAAACTATATATTCAACAAAGTGGCCAGTAAACATTACGGGTCATGAGGTTATAGGCGCTTGTGTTATTTTAATAATTATTTATTTATCTGAGTTGCAAGTAAGCGCACCGTGTCATTAGGATAGGCGCTTGTGTTATTTTAATAATTATTCATCATTTAGAGTTGCCAGTCAGCGCCCTGGGTTATTGGGTGATAGGCGTTTTTGTTATTTGAAATTATTTTTTTAACAAAGTAGCCAGTAAGCACCGTGGGTCATGAGGTCATAGGCGCTTGTGTTAGTTTAATAATTATTCAATGAACGGAGTGGCCAGGCAGCGCCTGGGTTATTGGGTGATAGGCGCGTGTGTTATTTTAATATTTATTTATTAAACATAGTGGCCAGTCAGCACCATGAGATGTTGGGTGATAGGCGCTTGTGTTATTTTGATAATTATTTATTTATCCAAATTGCCACTGAGCACACCGTGTCATTAGGTGATAGGCGCTTGTGTTATTGAGAATTATTTATTTAACAAAGTGGCCAGTAAGCACCTTTGGACATGAGGTAATAGGCGCTTATGTTATTTATAATAATTATTTATTGAACAGAATGACTAGTCAGCGTCCCGAAATGTTGGGTAATAGGCGCTTGTATTGATTCAATATGTATTTATTGAACAGAGTGGCAAGTAAGCAATCCGCGTCATTCGTAAATAGGCGCTTGTGTTATTTAAAATTATTTATTTAACAAAGTGGCCAGTAAGCATCTAGGTTATTAGGTGATAGGCGCTTTAGTTATTTTAATAATTATTTATTGAACAAAGTGGCCAGTCAGCGCCCCGGGTTATTGAGAGATAGGCACTCGTGTTACTAAATATTATTTATTTAACAAAGTAACTAGTCAGCACCTAGGTTATTGGGTAATTGGCGCTTGTGGTATTAAAAACTATTTATTTAACAAAGTGTCCAGTGAAAACCCTGGGTCATAAGGTAATAGGCGCTTGTGTTATTTTAATAATTATTTATTAAACAGAGTGACTATTTAGCTCCCTGGGTTATTGGGTGATAGGCACTCGTGTTGTTAACAATTATTTATTTAAAAAAGTGGCTAGTGAGCACCCTTGGTCATGAAGTGATAAGCGCTTGTGTTATTTAAATTATTATTTATTAAACAGAATGACTAGTCAGCGCCCTGGGTTATTAGGTGATAGGCGCAATGATTATTAAAAACTATTAATTTAACAAAGTGTCCAGTAAGCAACCTAGGTAATGAGGTGATAGGCGCTTGTGTTATTTAAATCATTAATTATTAAACAGAGTGACCAGTCAGCGCCCCGGGTTATTGGGTGATGAGCGCTTTTGTTATTTTAATAATTATTTATTAAACAAAGTGGCCAGTCAGCGCCCTGAGTTATTGGGTGATATGCGCTTGTGGTATTAAATACTATTTATTAAGTAAAAAGTCCAGTAAGCACCCTAGGTCATGAGGTGATAGGCGCTTGTGTTATTTCAATAATTATTTATTGAACAGAGTGGCCAGTCAGCACCTAGGTTATTGGGTGATAGGCGCTTCAGTTATTTTAATAATTATTTATTGAACAAAGTGGCCAGTCAGCGCCCCGGGTTATTGAGTGATATGCGCTTGTGGTATTAAATACTATTTATTTAGTAAAAAGTCTAGTAAGCACCTTAGGTCATGAGGTAATTGGCGCTTGTGTTATTTCAATAATTATTTATTGAACAGAGGGACCAGTCGGCCCCCTAGGTTATTGAGATATAGGCACTCGTGTTATTAAATATTATTCATTTAACAAAGTAACCAGTCAGCACCTAGGTTATTGGGTAATTGGCGCTTGTGGTATTAAAAACTATTTATTTACCAAAGTGTCCAGTAAAAACCCTGGGTCATGAGGTAATAAGCGCTTGTGTTATTTTAATAATTATTTATTAAACAGAGTGACTTTTAAGCTCCCTGGGTTGTTGAGTGATAGGCATTTGTGTTGTTAAAAATTATTAATTTAACAAAGTGGCTAGTGAGCACCCTTGGTCATGAAGTTATAAGCGCTTGTGTTATTTAAATTATTATTTATTAAACAGAGTGACTAGTCAGCGCCCTGGGTTATTAGGTGATAGGCGCAATGGTTATTAAAAACTATTAATTTAACAAAGTGGCCAGTAAGCACTCTAGGTAATGAGGTGATAGGCACTTGTGTTATTTCAATAATTATTTATTGAACAGAGTGACCAGTCAGCCCCCTGGGTTATGGAAGATAGGCACGCGTGTTATTAAAAATTATTTATTTAACAAAGTGTCTAGTAACCACCCTTGGTCATGAAGTGATAAGCGCTTGTGTTATTTAAAATATTATTTACTAAACAGAGTGACTAGTCAGCGCCCCGGGTTATTAGGTGATAGGCGCACTGGTTATTTAAAACTATTAATTTAACAAAGTGGCCAGTAAGCACTCTAGGTAATGAGGTGATAGGCACTTGTGTTAGTTAAATAATTATTTAATAAACAGAGAGGCCAGACAGCGCCTAAGTTATTAGGTGTAGGCACTCGTGTTGTTAAAAATTATTTGTTTAACAAAGTGGATAGTAAGCACCCTGGGTCATAAGGTGATAAGCGCTTGTGTTATTTAAATTATTATCCGTTAAACAGAGTGACTAGTCAGCGCCCCGGGTTATTGGATGATAGGCGCACTGTTTAATAAAAACTATATATTCAACAAAGTGGCCAGTAAACATTACGGGTCATGAGGTTATAGGCGCTTGTGTTATTTTAATAATTATTTATTTATCTGAGTTGCAAGTAAGCGCACCGTGTCATTAGGATAGGCGCTTGTGTTATTTTAATAATTATTCATCATTTAGAGTTGCCAGTCAGCGCCCTGGGTTATTGGGTGATAGGCGCTTTTGTTATTTGAAATTATTTTTTTAACAAAGTAGCCAGTAAGCACCGTGGGTCATGAGGTCATAGGCGCTTGTGTTAGTTTAATAATTATTCAATGAACGGAGTGGCCAGGCAGCGCCTGGGTTATTGGGTGATAGGTGCGTGTGTTATTTTAATATTTATTTATTAAACATAGTGGCCAGTCAGCACCATGAGATGTTGGGTGATAGGCGCTTGTGTTATTTTGATAATTATTTATTTATCCAAATTGCCACTGAGCACACCGTGTCATTAGGTGATAGGCGCTTGTGTTATTGAGAATTATTTATTTAACAAAGTGGCCAGTAAGCACCTTTGGACATGAGGTAATAGGCGCTTATGTTATTTATAATAATTATTTATTGAACAGAATGACTAGTCAGCGTCCCGAAATGTTGGGTAATAGGCGCTTGTATTGATTCAATATGTATTTATTGAACAGAGTGGCAAGTAAGCAATCCGCGTCATTCGTAAATAGGCGCTTGTGTTATTTAAAATTATTTATTTAACAAAGTGGCCAGTAAGCATCTAGGTTATTAGGTGATAGGCGCTTTAGTTATTTTAATAATTATTTATTGA
This sequence comes from Copidosoma floridanum, assembly GCF_036245765.1. Taxonomy (NCBI): domain Eukaryota; kingdom Metazoa; phylum Arthropoda; class Insecta; order Hymenoptera; family Encyrtidae; genus Copidosoma; species Copidosoma floridanum. The sequence continues at coordinate 4,510,054 of NW_028321910.1, read as the reverse complement.
ACAAAGTGGCCAGTCAGCGCCCCGGGTTATTGAGAGATAGGCACTCGTGTTACTAAATATTATTTATTTAACAAAGTAACTAGTCAGCACCTAGGTTATTGGGTAATTGGCGCTTGTGGTATTAAAAACTATTTATTTAACAAAGTGTCCAGTGAAAACCCTGGGTCATAAGGTAATAGGCGCTTGTGTTATTTTAATAATTATTTATTAAACAGAGTGACTATTTAGCTCCCTGGGTTATTGGGTGATAGGCACTCGTGTTGTTAACAATTATTTATTTAAAAAAGTGGCTAGTGAGCACCCTTGGTCATGAAGTGATAAGCGCTTGTGTTATTTAAATTATTATTTATTAAACAGAATGACTAGTCAGCGCCCTGGGTTATTAGGTGATAGGCGCAATGGTTATTAAAAACTATTAATTTAACAAAGTGTCCAGTAAGCAACCTAGGTAATGAGGTGATAGGCGCTTGTGTTATTTAAATCATTAATTATTAAACAGAGTGACCAGTCAGCGCCCCGGGTTATTGGGTGATGAGCGCTTTTGTTATTTTAATAATTATTTATTAAACAAAGTGGCCAGTCAGCGCCCTGAGTTATTGGGTGATATGCGCTTGTGGTATTAAATACTATTTATTAAGTAAAAAGTCCAGTAAGCACCCTAGGTCATGAGGTGATAGGCGCTTGTGCTATTTCAATAATTATTTATTGAACAGAGTGGCCAGTCAGCACCTAGGTTATTGGGTGATAGGCGCTTTAGTTATTTTAATAATTATTTATTGAACAAAGTGGCCAGTCAGCGCCCCGGGTTATTGAGTGATATGCGCTTGTGGTATTAAATACTATTTATTTAGTAAAAAGTCTAGTAAGCACCTTAGGTCATGAGGTAATTGGCGCTTGTGTTATTTCAATAATTATTTATTGAACAGAGGGACCAGTCGGCCCCCTAGAATATTGAGATATAGGCACTCGTGTTATTAAATATTATTCATTTAACAAAGTAACCAGTCAGCACCTAGGTTATTGGGTAATTGGCGCTTGTGGTATTAAAAACTATTTATTTACCAAAGTGTCCAGTAAAAACCCTGGGTCATGAGGTAATAAGCGCTTGTGTTATTTTAATAATTATTTATTAAACAGAGTGACTTTTAAGCTCCCTGGGTTGTTGAGTGATAGGCATTTGTGTTGTTAAAAATTATTAATTTAACAAAGTGGCTAGTGAGCACCCTTGGTCATGAAGTGATAAGCGCTTGTGTTATTTAAATTATTATTTATTAAACAGAGTGACTAGTCAGCGCCCTGGGTTATTAGGTGATAGGCGCAATGGTTATTAAAAACTATTAATTTAACAAAGTGGCCAGTAAGCACCCTAGGGAATGAGGTGATAGGCGCTTGTGTTATTTCAATCATTATTTATTGAACATAGTGGCCAGTCAGCGCCCTAAGTTATTGGGTAATATGCGCTTGTGGTATTAAATACTATTTATTTAGTAAAAAGTCCAGTTAGCACCCTAGGTCATAAGGTGATAGGCACTTGTGTTATTTTAATAATTATTTATTGAACAGAGTGACCAGTCAGCCCCCTGGGTTATGGAAGATAGGCACGTGTGTTATTAAAAATTATTTATTTAACAAAGTGACCAGTCAGCGCCCTGGGTTATTGGGTGATAGGGACTCGTGTTGTTAAAAATTATTTGTTTAACAAAGTGGATAGTAAGCACCCTGGGTCATAAGGTGATAAGCGCTTGTGTTATTTAAATTATTATCCGTTAATTAGAGTGACTAGTCAGCGCCCCGGGTTATTGGATGATAGGCGCACTGTTTAATAAAAACTATATATTCAACAAAGTGGCCAGTAAACATTACGGGTCATGAGGTTATAGGCGCTTGTGTTATTTTAATAATTATTTATTTATCTGAGTTGCAAGTAAGCGCACCGTGTCATTAGGATAGGCGCTTGTGTTATTTTAATAATTATTCATCATTTAGAGTTGCCAGTCAGCGCCCTGGGTTATTGGGTGATAGGCGCTTTTGTTATTTGAAATTATTTTTTTAACAAAGTAGCCAGTAAGCACCGTGGGTCATGAGGTCATAGGCGCTTGTGTTAGTTTAATAATTATTCAATGAACGGAGTGGCTAGGCAGCGCCTGGGTTATTGGGTGATAGGCGTGTGTGTTATTTTAATATTTATTTATTAAACATAGTGGCCAGTCAGCACCATGAGATGTTGGGTCATAGGCGCTTGTGTTATTTTGATAATTATTTATTTATCCAAATTGCCACTGAGCACACCGTGTCATTAGGTGATAGGCGCTTGTGTTATTGAGAATTATTTATTTAACAAAGTGGCCAGTAAGCACCTTTGGACATGAGGTAATAGGCGCTTATGTTATTTATAATAATTATTTATTGAACAGAATGACTAGTCAGCGTCCCGAAATGTTGGGTAATAGGCGCTTGTATTGATTTAATATGTATTTATTGAACAGAGTGGCCAGTAAGCAATCCGCGTCATTCGTAAATAGGCGCTTGTGTTATTTAAAATTATTTATTTAACAAAGTGGCCAGTAAGCATCCTGGGTAATGAGATTATAGGCGCTTGTAATAGTTTAATCATAATTTATTGAACAGAGTGGCCAGTCAGCACCTAGGTTATTAGATGATAGGCGCTTTAGTTATTTTAATAATTATTTATTAAACAAAGTGGCCAGTCAGCGCCCTGGGTTATTGGGTGATATGCGCTTGTGGTATTAAATACTATTTATTTAGTAAAAAGTCTAGTAAGCACCTTAGGTCATGAGGTGATTGGCGCTTGTGTTATTTCAATAATTATTTATTGAACAGAGGGACCAGTCAGCCTCTAGGTTATTGAGAGATAGGCACTCGTGTTACTAAATATTATTTATTTAACAAAGTAACCAGTCAGCACCTAGGTTATTGGGTAATTGGCGCTTGTGGTATTAAAAACTATTTATTTAACAAAGTGTCCAGTAAAAACCCTGGGTCATGAGGTAATAGGCGCTTGTGTTAATTTAATAATTATTTATTAAACAGAGTGACTATTTAGCGTCCTGGGTTATTTCGTGATAGGCACTCGTGTTGTTAACAATTATTTATTTAACAAAGTGGCTAGTGAGCACCCTTGGTCATGAAGTGATAAGCGCTTGTGTTATTTAAATTATTATTTATTAAACAGAATGACTAGTCAGCGCCCTGGGTTATTAGGTGATAGGCGCAATGGTTATTAAAAACTATTAATTTAACAAAGTGGCCAGTAAGCACCCTAGGTAATGAGGTGATAGGCGCTTGTGTTATTCCAATCATTATTTATTGAACAAAGTGGCCAGTCAGTGCCCTGAGTTATTGGGTAATATGCGCTTGTGGTATTAAATACTATTTATGTAGTCAAAAGTCCAGTAAGCACCCTAGGTCATGAGGTGATAGGCGCTTGTGTTATTTCAATAATTATTTATTGAACAGAGTGACCAGTCAGCCCCCTGGGTTATGGAAGATAGGCACGCGTGTTATTAAAAATTATTTATTTAACAAAGTGTCTAGTAACCACTCTTGGTCATGAAGTGATAAGCGCTTGTGTTATTTAAAATATTATTTACTAAACAGAGTGACTAGTCAGCGCCCCGGGTTATTAGGTGATAGGCGCACTGGTTATTTAAAACTATTAATTTAACAAAGTGGCCAGTAAGCACTCTAGGTAATGAGGTGATAGGCACTTGTGTTAGTTAAATAATTATTTAATAAACAGAGAGGCCAGTCAGCGCCTAAGTTATCAGGTGATAGGCACTCGTGTTGTTAAAAATTATTTGTTTAACAAAGTGGATAGTAAGCACCCTGGGTCATAAGGTGATAAGCGCTTGTGTTATTTAAATTATTATTCGTTAAACAGAGTGACTAGTCAGCGCCCCGGGTTAATGGATGATAGGCGCACTGTTTAATAAAAACTATATATTCAACAAAGTGGCCAGTAAACATTACGGGTCATGAGGTTATAGGCGCTTGTGTTATTTTAATAATTATTTATTTATCTGAGTTGCAAGTAAGCGCACCGTGTCATTAGGATAGGCGCTTGTGTTATTTTAATAATTATTCATCATTTAGAGTTGCCAGTCAGCGCCCTGGGTTATTGGGTGATAGGCGTTTTTGTTATTTGAAATTATTTTTTTAACAAAGTAGCCAGTAAGCACCGTGGGTCATGAGGTCATAGGCGCTTGTGTTAGTTTAATAATTATTCAATGAACGGAGTGGCCAGGCAGCGCCTGGGTTATTGGGTGATAGGCGCGTGTGTTATTTTAATATTTATTTATTAAACATAGTGGCCAGTCAGCACCATGAGATGTTGGGTGATAGGCGCTTGTGTTATTTTGATAATTATTTATTTATCCAAATTGCCACTGAGCACACCGTGTCATTAGGTGATAGGCGCTTGTGTTATTGAGAATTATTTATTTAACAAAGTGGCCAGTAAGCACCTTTGGACATGAGGTAATAGGCGCTTATGTTATTTATAATAATTATTTATTGAACAGAATGACTAGTCAGCGTCCCGAAATGTTGGGTAATAGGCGCTTGTATTGATTCAATATGTATTTATTGAACAGAGTGGCAAGTAAGCAATCCGCGTCATTCGTAAATAGGCGCTTGTGTTATTTAAAATTATTTATTTAACAAAGTGGCCAGTAAGCATCTAGGTTATTAGGTGATAGGCGCTTTAGTTATTTTAATAATTATTTATTGAACAAAGTGGCCAGTCAGCGCCCCGGGTTATTGAGAGATAGGCACTCGTGTTACTAAATATTATTTATTTAACAAAGTAACTAGTCAGCACCTAGGTTATTGGGTAATTGGCGCTTGTGGTATTAAAAACTATTTATTTAACAAAGTGTCCAGTGAAAACCCTGGGTCATAAGGTAATAGGCGCTTGTGTTATTTTAATAATTATTTATTAAACAGAGTGACTATTTAGCTCCCTGGGTTATTGGGTGATAGGCACTCGTGTTGTTAACAATTATTTATTTAAAAAAGTGGCTAGTGAGCACCCTTGGTCATGAAGTGATAAGCGCTTGTGTTATTTAAATTATTATTTATTAAACAGAATGACTAGTCAGCGCCCTGGGTTATTAGGTGATAGGCGCAATGATTATTAAAAACTATTAATTTAACAAAGTGTCCAGTAAGCAACCTAGGTAATGAGGTGATAGGCGCTTGTGTTATTTAAATCATTAATTATTAAACAGAGTGACCAGTCAGCGCCCCGGGTTATTGGGTGATGAGCGCTTTTGTTATTTTAATAATTATTTATTAAACAAAGTGGCCAGTCAGCGCCCTGAGTTATTGGGTGATATGCGCTTGTGGTATTAAATACTATTTATTAAGTAAAAAGTCCAGTAAGCACCCTAGGTCATGAGGTGATAGGCGCTTGTGTTATTTCAATAATTATTTATTGAACAGAGTGGCCAGTCAGCACCTAGGTTATTGGGTGATAGGCGCTTCAGTTATTTTAATAATTATTTATTGAACAAAGTGGCCAGTCAGCGCCCCGGGTTATTGAGTGATATGCGCTTGTGGTATTAAATACTATTTATTTAGTAAAAAGTCTAGTAAGCACCTTAGGTCATGAGGTAATTGGCGCTTGTGTTATTTCAATAATTATTTATTGAACAGAGGGACCAGTCGGCCCCCTAGGTTATTGAGATATAGGCACTCGTGTTATTAAATATTATTTATTTAACAAAGTAACCAGTCAGCACCTAGGTTATTGGGTAATTGGCGCTTGTGGTATTAAAAACTATTTATTTACCAAAGTGTCCAGTAAAAACCCTGGGTCATGAGGTAATAAGCGCTTGTGTTATTTTAATAATTATTTATTAAACAGAGTGACTTTTAAGCTCCCTGGGTTGTTGAGTGATAGGCATTTGTGTTGTTAAAAATTATTAATTTAACAAAGTGGCTAGTGAGCACCCTTGGTCATGAAGTTATAAGCGCTTGTGTTATTTAAATTATTATTTATTAAACAGAGTGACTAGTCAGCGCCCTGGGTTATTAGGTGATAGGCGCAATGGTTATTAAAAACTATTAATTTAACAAAGTGGCCAGTAAGCACCCTAGGGAATGAGGTGATAGGCGCTTGTGTTATTTCAATCATTATTTATTGAACATAGTGGCCAGTCAGCGCCCTAAGTTATTGGGTAATATGCGCTTGTGGTATTAAATACTATTTATTTAGTAAAAAGTCCAGTAAGCACCCTAGGTCATGAGGTGATAGGCACTTGTGTTATTTCAATAATTATTTATTGAACAGAGTGACCAGTCAGCCCCCTGGGTTATGGAAGATAGGCACGTGTGTTATTAAAAATTATTTATTTAACAAAGTGACCAGTCAGCACTTAGGTTATTAAGTGATAGGCACTCGTGTTGTTAAAAATTATTTATTTAACAAAGTGTCTAGTAAGCACCCTTGGTCATAAGGTGATAAGCGCTTGTGTTATTTAAAATATTATTTATTAAACAGAGTGACTAGTCAGCGCCCCGGGTTATTAGGTGATAGGCGCACTGGTTATTTAAAACTATTAATTTAACAAAGTGGCCAGTAAGCAATCTAGATAATGAGGTGATAGGCACTTGTGTTATTTTAATCATTATTTATTTAACAGAGTGACCAGTCAGCGCCTAAGTTATCAGGTGATAGGCGCTTGTGTTATTTGAATAATTATTTATTTAACAGAGTGACCAGTCAGCTCCCTGGGTTATTGGGTGATAGGCACTCATGTTGTTTAAAATTATTTATTTAACAAAGTGGCTAGTAAGCATCCTGGGTCATAAGGTGATAGGCGCTTGTGTTAGTTAAATAATTATTTAATAAACAGAGAGGCCAGTCAGCGCCTAGGTTATAAGATGATAGGCGCTTGTGTTGTTTAAATAATTATTTATTTAACAGAGTAACCAGTCAGCGCCCTGGGTTATTGCGTGATAGGGACTCGTGTTGTTAAAAATTATTTGTTTAACAAAGTGGATAGTAAGCACCCTGGGTCATAAGGTGATAAGCGCTTGTGTTATTTAAATTATTATCCGTTAAACAGAGTGACTAGTCAGCGCCCCGGGTTATTGGGTGATAGGCGCACTGTTTAATAAAAAGTATATATGCAACAAAGTGGCCAGTAAACATTACGGGTCATGAGGTTATAGGCGCTTGTGTTATTTTAATAATTATTTATTTATCAGAGTTGCAAGTAAGCGCACCGTGTCATTAGGATAGGCGCTTGTGTTATTTTAATAATTATTCATCATTTAGAGTTGCCAGTCAGCGCCCTGGGTTATTGGGTGATAGGCGCTTTTGTTATTTGAAATTATTTTTTTAACAAAGTAGCCAGTAAGCACCGTGGGTCATGAGGTCATAGGCGCTTGTGTTAGTTTAATAATTATTCAATGAACGGAGTGGCCAGGCAGCGCCTGGGTTATTGGGTGATAGGCGCGTGTGTTATTTTAATATTTATTTATTAAACATAGTGGCCAGTCAGCACCATGAGATGTTGGGTGATAGGCGCTTGTGTTATTTTGATAATTATTTATTTATCCAAATTGCCACTGAGCGCACCGTGTCATTAGGTGATAGGCGCTTGTGTTATTGAGAATTATTCATTCAACAAAGTGGCCAGTAAGCACCTTTGGACATGAGGTAATAGGCGCTTATGTTATTTTAATAATTATTTATTGAACAGAATGACTAGTCAGCGTCCCGAGTTGTTGGGTAATAGGCGCTTGTATTGATTCAATATGTATTTATTGAACAGAGTGGCCAGTAAGCAATTCGCGTCATTCGTAAATAGGCGCTTGTGTTATTCAAAATTATTTATTTAACAAAGTGGCCAGTAAGCATCCTGGGTCATGAGATTATAGGCGCTTGTAATAGTTTAATCATAATTTATTGAACAGAGTGGCCAGTCAGCACCTAGGTTATTAGATGATAGGCGCTTTAGTTATTTTAATAATTATTTATTAAACAAAGTGGCCAGTCAGCGCCCCGGGTTATTGGGTGATATGCGCTTGTGGTATTAAATACTATTTATTTAGTAAAAAGTCTAGTAAGCACCTTAGGTCATGAGGTGATTGGCGCTTGTGTTATTTCAATAATTATTTATTGAACAGAGGGACCAGTCAGCCTCTAGGTTATTGAGAGATAGGCACTCGTGTTACTAAATATTATTTATTTAACAAAGTAACCAGTCAGCACCTAGGTTATTGGGTAATTGGCGCTTGTGGTATTGAATACTAATTATGTAGTAAAAAGTCCAGTAAGCACCCTAGGTCATGAGGTGATAGGCGCTTGTGTTATTTCAATAATTATTTATTGAACAGAGTGACCAGTCAGCCCCCTGGGTTATGGAAGATAGGCACGCGTGTTATTAAAAATTATTTATTTAACAAAGTGTCTAGTAACCACCCTTGGTCATGAAGTGATAAGCGCTTGTGTTATTTAAAATATTATTTATTAAACAGAGTGACTAGTCAGCGCCCCGGGTTATTAGGTGATAGGCGCACTGGTTATTTAAAACTATTAATTTAACAAAGTGGCCAGTAAGCACTCTAGGTAATGAGGTGATAGGCACTTGTGTTAGTTAAATAATTATTTAATAAACAGAGAGGCCAGTCAGCACCTAAGTTATCAGGTGATAGGCGCTTGTGTTATTTAAATAATTATTTATTTAACAGAGTGACCAGTCAGCGCCCTGGGTTATTGAGTGATAGGCACTCGTGTTGTTAAAAATTATTTGTTTAACAAAGTGGATAGTAAGCACCCTGGGTCATAAGGTGATAAGCGCTTGTGTTATTTAAATTATTATCCGTTAAACAGAGTGACTAGTCAGCGCCCCGGGTTATTAGATGATAGGCGCACTGTTTAATAAAAACTATATATTCAACAAAGTGGCCAGTAAACATTACGGGTCATGAGGTTATAGGCGCTTGTGTTATTTTAATAATTATTTATTTATCTGAGTTGCAAGTAAGCGCACCGTGTCATTAGGATAGGCGCTTGTGTTATTTTAATAATTATTCATCATTTAGAGTTGCCAGTCAGCGCCCTGGGTTATTGGGTGATAGGCGCTTTTGTTATTTGAAATTATTTTTTTAACAAAGTAGCCAGTAAGCACCGTGGGTCATGAGGTCATAGGCGCTTGTGTTAGTTTAATAATTATTCAATGAACGGAGTGGCCAGGCAGCGCCTGGGTTATTGGGTGATAGGCGCGTGTGTTATTTTAATATTTATTTATTAAACATACTGGCCAGTCAGCACCATGAGATGTTGGGTGATAGGCGCTTGTGTCATTTTGATAATTATTTATTTATCCAAATTGCCACTGAGCACACCGTGTCATTAGGTGATAGGCGCTTGTGTTATTGAGAATTATTTATTTAACAAAGTGGCCAGTAAGCACCTTTGGACATGAGGTAATAGGCGCTTATGTTATTTTAATAATTATTTATTGAACAGAATGACTAGTCAGCGTCCCGAGTTGTTGGGTAATAGGCGCTTGTATTGATTCAATATGTATTTATTGAACAGAGTGGCCAGTAAGCAATCCGCGTCATTCGTAAATTGGCGCTTGTGTTATTTAAAATTATTTATTTAACAAAGTGGCCAGTAAGCATCCTGGGTCATGAGATTATAGGCGCTTGTAATAGTTTAATCATAATTTATTGAACAGAGTGGCCAGTCAGCATCTAGGTTATTAGGTGATAGGCGCTTTAGTTATTTTAATAATTATTTATTGAACAAAGTGGCCAGTCAGAGCCCCGGATTATTGAGAGTTAGGCACTCGTGTTACTCAATATTATTTATTTAACAAAGTAACCAGTCAGCACCTAGGTTATTGGGTAATTGGCGCTTGTGGTATTAAAAACTATTTATTTAACAAAGTGTCCAGTGAAAACCCTGGGTCATGAGGTAATAGGCGCTTGTGTTATTTTAATAATTATTTATTAAACAGAGTGACTATTTAGCTCCCTGGGTTATTGGGTGATAGGCACTCGTGTTGTTAACAATTATTTATTTAAAAAAGTGGCTAGTGAGCACCCTTGGTCATGAAGTGATAAGCGCTTGTGTTATTTAAATTATTATTTATTAAACAGAATGACTAGTCAGCGCCCTGGGTTATTAGGTGATAGGCGCAATGGTTATTAAAAACTATTAATTTAAAAAAGTGGCAGTAAGCACCCCGGGTCTTGAGGTTATAGGTGCTTGTGTTATTTTAGTAAATATTTATAAAACAGAAGGACCAGTTAGCCACCTTTGTCATAAGGTAATTGGTTTTTGTGTTATTTTAATAATTATTTATTGAACAGAGTAGCTATTTAGCGACCAGGGTTATAAGGTGATAGGTGCTTGTGATGTTTTAATAATTATTTATTCATCCGAGTTACCAGTAAGCACACCAGGTCATTGAGAAATAGGCGCTTGTGTTATTAAAAATAATTTATTCAACAAAGTAGCCAGTAAGCACCTTTGGTCATGAGGTAATAAGCGCTAGTGTTATTTTTATAATTATTTATTAAACAAAATGGCTAGCCAGCGTCCCAAGTGTTTGGGTAATAGGCGCATGTATTATTTTAATATGTATTTATTGAACAAAGTGGCCAGTAAGCATCCTGGTCCATGAGGTTATAGGCGCTTGTAATATTATAATAATTATTTATTGAACAGAGTGGCTAGTCAGCACCTGGGTTATTGGGTGATAGGCGCTTGGGTTATTCTAATAATTTTTTATTGAACAGAGTAGCCAGTCAGCGCCGCGGGTTATTAGGTAATAGTCCTTGTGTAATTTTAATAATTATTTATAAAACAAAGTGGCCAGTCAGCGCCCCGGGTTATTGGGTGATAAGCGCTTGTGGTATTAAAAACTATTTATTTAGTAAAGTGTCTAGTAAGCACCCTGGGTCATGAGCTGATAGCTGCTTGCGGTTTTTTTTAATAATTATTTATTGAACAGAGTGACCTGTCAGCGCCCCGGCTTATTGGGTAATAGTCGCTTGTGGTATTAAAAACTATTTATTTAGTAAAATGTCCAGTAAGCACCCTGGGTTCATGAGGTGATAGGCGCTTGTGTTATTTCAATAATTATTTATTGAACAGAGTAACGAGTCAGCGCCCTGGGTTATTAGGTGATAGGCACTCGTGTTATTAAAAATTATTTATTTAACAAAGTGGCTATTAGGCACCCTGGGTCATAAGGTGGTAAGCGCTCGTGTTATTTAAATTATTATTTATTAAACAGAGTGACTTGTCAGCGCTCCGGGTTATAAGGTGATAGGCGCACTGGTTATTAAAAACTATTTATCTATTAAAGTGGCCAGTAAGCACCCCGGTTCATGAGGTTATAGGTGCTTGTGTTATTTTAATAATTATTTATTTATCCGAGTTGCAAGTAAGCGCACCATGTCATTAGGTAATAGGCGCTTGTGTTATTAAGACTTATTCATTTATCAAAGTAGCCAGTTAGCACCCCGAACTATGAGGTGATAGGCACTTGTGTTATTTTAATAATTATTTATCGAACAGAGTGGCCAGTAAGCGCCCCTTGTCATTGGCCGATAGGCGCTTGTGTTATTTAAAATTATTTATTTAACAAAGTAGCTAGTAAGCACCGTGTGTCATGATGTCATAGGCGCTTGTGTTAGTTTAATAATTTTTTAATAATCCGAGTGGCTAGGCAGCACCTAATTTATTGGGTGATAGGCGCTTGTGTTATTTAAATAAAAATTCATTAAACATAGTGGCCAGTCAGCGCCCTGAGGTGTTGGGTGATAGGCGCTTGTGTTATTTTGATAATTATTTATTTAATGATTTGCTAGTATATATCGGTGCCCTCCGGTGAATTTGGAAATTCAAAGTGATAAGTGATCCGTTGGGGGCGAAATGTAAGAAAATAAATAAATACAAGTAAAGTGTATTTAAGTTTTCTGCGTTGATTTATTGATGCGCAACGTTTCGCTGACAATATGCGTCAGCCTCATCAGGCTACAAAATTAAAATTAAAAACACACAATGAGTGATCTGGAAGGCTCAAACACAAAAATACAATAAATTTATTGTAAATTGTTACCGCAGATACGCGAGAATTCGTAAGTTTGGTTGACTTACTCGTCACCTGTCGTACTGTCGACTGACAATCAATTACAACCACAAGCCAGCGCTTATATAGGCGGAGCCGCAAAGGTAGACGGTAAAGGGCGATGAACTCGATCGGGACATTTAAACTTTCGCAGTAAAGGAAGGTATGCTCTATTAAAGGAAAGCACATCCTCCTTTCTATTGATGTTGTGTTTATCGAGTTTTATATAAAGCATTTCGGAAATAATTCTTTCTTTATAATTGGATTCTTTGTCAAGGATTTTAAAGTTATCCCAATCGAATTCATGGTCAAAATTGATTTGGTGTGCACAAACAACGGAATCGGAGTTTTTACTTTTCATATGTTCACTGATGCGGACCTCCGCCGCTCGCTTTGTTTCACCCACATATGACGCGGGACAATTTTTACAATAAAACTTATATACTACATTTGTCTGTTTATGTTTATTCGTTGTATCTTTTCCCAAGCGGACGATATGCTGCAGTTTATTGTTAATAAGAGGGTAAGTGTGAATATTGTAGGGTTTTAACATGGTTGAAATTTTTTCAAAATTATTGTCAATATATGGTATGCCAATTTTGCAGAGAGGGTAGGTGTTTGTAGTGCTTCTGTTATGATTATTATATTTGTGTCTTTTTAATCTGACCTTTATGTTTTTATTAATAAAGTTAAAAGGGTAATTGTTTTTTATCAACAGGTTTTTCACCCTAGCAATATTCACACCGTGAAAACGTGTACTGGCAAGTAAGATCGCCCTATCAACCAAATTAAAAACAATATTTCTCTTATAGCTAACTGGATGACCAGAAAAATAATTTAAGATTCGTCCGGAAGAAGTAGGTTTTTCAAACCAGTCAAAATTAAAATTATTAGAATTTCTTATTATCGTCAAGTCTAAAAAGTTGAGTTTCTTGTCAATCTCCATTTCATATGTAAATTGTAGTTTGGGATGATATGAATTAAAAATATTTAAGATTTGGTCAATATGGTCGACATTAATAAAAAGCAATACATCGTCCACGTAACGAAAATAAAAAGATGGAATAATATTATAGGTATTTTTTAAAATGGAGAGACAATCATTTTCCAGGTCGTCCATTACAAGGTCAGCAAACAAAGGTGAAATAGGAGAACCCATTGGCGTGCCGAAAATTTGTTGATAAAAAATGTTATCAAAAGTAAAAAAAGTATTATTAAACAAAAATTCTGTACATTGTCGAATTTCATCAACCGGGATTCGACGTTCAAAAGCCAGCTATTTCTAGAAAGGACCGCCAATATGCAAAAAATTTAAAATCAACAAAAAATTTTCTAAACAAAAATCCCGATATATTTTTCACCTCTGCTGACAAAGGCAACGTTACGGTTTGTCTCAAAAAAAGTGACTATACGGAAAGAATGCATAATTTACTGTCTGATAAATCGACGTATAAAATTATTTCGAAAAACCCATTAAACTCTCTACAAAAGAGAACCTCTAATATTTTAAAGAATCTCAACTCTAACGGCTTCCTTTCTAGAACATACCATCCCAACGCTTTGTCGCTCACAGATACAACTCTAGCTAAATGTTATGGTTTGCCGAAAATTCACAAGGTCGATGCCCCTTTACGTCCTATCGTCTCTCTTATCAATAGCCCTACATATTTTCTAGCAAAAGTAATTTACGATGAACTCAAGAAGTCAGTCAACGTTCCAATATCACACATTAATAATAGCTTTGAATTGAAAAACAAACTAAAAAATATAAAACCCACTACTAATTATAGACTAATGTCTTTAGATGTCAGCTCCCTATTTATTAATATTCCTCTAGAGTTGGTACTACGGAGCATCGATCGACGTATTGTGACCATAATGAATAAATGTCGAATCCCGGTTGATGAAATTCGACAATGTACAGAATTTTTGTTCAATAATACTTTTTTTACTTTTGATAACATTTTTTATCAACAAATTTTCGGCACGCCAATGGGTTCTCCTATTTCACCTTTGTTTGCTGACCTTGTAATGGACGACCTGGAAAATGATTGTCTCTCCATTTTAAAAAATACCTATAATATTATTCCATCTTTTTATTTTCGTTACGTGGACGATGTATTGCTTTTTATTAATGTCGACCATATTGACCAAATCTTAAATATTTTTAATTCATATCATCCCAAACTACAATTTACATATGAAATGGAGATTGACAAGAAACTCAACTTTTTAGACTTGACGATAATAAGAAATTCTAATAATTTTAATTTTGACTGGTTTGAAAAACCTACTTCTTCCGGACGAATCTTAAATTATTTTTCTGGTCATCCAGTTAGCTATAAGAGAAATATTGTTTTTAATTTGGTTGATAGGGCGATCTTACTTGCCAGTACACGTTTTCACGGTGTGAATATTGGTAGGGTGAAAAACCTGTTGATAAAAAACAATTACCCTTTTAACTTTATTAATAAAAACATAAAGGTCAGATTAAAAAGACACAAATATAGTAATCATAACAGAAGCACTACAAACACCTACCCTCTCTGCAAAATTGGCATACCATATATTGACAATAATTTTGAAAAAATTTCAACCATGTTAAAACCCTACAATATTCACACTTACCCTCTTATTAACAATAAACTGCAGCATATCGTCCGCTTGGGGAAAGATACAACGAATAAACATAAACAGACAAATGTAGTATATAAGTTTTATTGTAAAAATTGTCTTGCGTCATATGTGGGTGAAACAAAGCGAGCGGCGGAGGTCTGCATCAGTGAACATATGAAAAGTAAAAACTCCGATTCCGTTGTTTGTGCACACCAAATCAATTTTGACCATGAATTCGATTGGGATAACTTTAAAATCCTTGACAAAGAATCCAATTATAAAAAAAGAATTATTTCCGAAATGCTTTATATAAAACTCGATAAACACAACATCAATAGAAAGGAGGATGTGCTTTCCTTTAATAGAGCATACCTTCCTTTACTGCGAAAGTTTAAATGTCCCGATCGAGTTCATCGCCCTTTACCGTCTACCTTTGCGGCTCCGCCTATATAAGCGCTGGCTTGTGGTTGTAATTGATTGTCAGTCGACAGTACGACAGGTGACGAGTAAGTCAACCAAACTTACGAATTCTCGCGTATCTGCGGTAACAATTTACAATAAATTTATTGTATTTTTGTGTTTGAGCCTTCCAGATCACTCATTGTGTGTTTTTAATTTTAATTTTGTAGCCTGATGAGGCTGACGCATATTGTCAGCAAAACGTTGCGCATCAATAAATCAACACAGAAAATTTAAATACACTTTACTTGTATTTATTTATTTTCTTACATTTCGCCCCCAACGGATCACTGATCACTTTGAATTTCCAATTATTTATTTATCCAAATTGCCACTAAGCGCAATGTGTCATTAGTTGATAGGTGCTTGTGTTAGTGAGAATTATTCATTTAACTAAGTGGCCAGTAAGCACCCTGGGTCATGAGGTGATAGGCACTTATGTTATTTTAATAATTATTAATCTATCTGAGTTATCAGTAAGCACACCAGGTCATTAAGAAATAGACGATTGTGTTATTAAAAATAATTCATTTAACAAAGTGTCCAGTAAGCACCCTGGGTCATGAGGTAATAGGCACTTATGTTATTTTAATAATTATTTATTGAACAGAATGACTAGTCAGCGTTCCGAGTTGTTGGGTAATAGGCACTTGTATTATTTCAATATGTATTTATTGAACAAAGTTGCCAGAAAGCAATCCGAGTCATTGGTAAATAGGCGCTTGTGTTATTTGAAATTATTTATTCAACCAAGTAGCCAGTAAGCATCCTTGGTCATAAGGTGATAGGCGCTTGTGTTATTTCAATAATTATTTATTGAACAAAGTGGCCAGTCAGCACCCCAGATTATTAGGTGATAGGCGCTTGTGGTATTAAAAACTATTTATTTAGTAAAGTGTCCAGTAAGCACACCGTGTCATGAGGTTATAGGCGCTTGTGTTATTTTAATAGTCATTTATTTATCTGAGTTACCAGTAAGCACACCAGGTCATTAAGTAATAGGCGCTTGTGTTATTAAAAATAATTTATTTAACAAAGTAGCCAGTAAGCACCTTTGGTCATGAGGTGATGAGCGCTTGTGTCATTTTGATAATTATTTATTAAACAGAATGGCCAGTTAGCGTCCCGAGTTGTTGGGTAATAGGCACTTGGATTATTTTAATATGTATTTATTGAACAAAGTGGCCAGTAAGCATCCTGGGTCATGTGGTTATAGGCGCTTGTAATATTATAATAATTATTTATTGAACAGAGTGGCCAGTCAGCGCTCTGGGTTATTGAGTGATAGGCGCTTGTGTTATTTAAATAATTATTTATTGAACAAAGTGGCCAGTCAGCACTCCAGATTATTAGGTGATAGGCGCTTGTGTTATTAAAAACTATTTATTTAGTAGTGTGTCCAGTAAGCACCCTGGGTCATGAGGTGATAGGCGCTTGTGTTATTTCAATAAATATTTATTGAACAGAGTGACCAGTCAGCGCCCTGGGTTATTGGGTGATAGGCACTCGTGTTATTAAAAATTATTTATTTAACAAAGTGGCTTATAATCACCCTGGGTCATATGGTAATAAGCGCTTGTGTTATTCAAATAATTATTTGTTGAACAAAGTGACCAGTCAGCGCCCCGGGTTATTGGGTGATAGGCGCTTGTGGTATTAAAAACTATTTATTTAGAAAAGTGTCCAGTAATCAACCTGGGTCATAAGCTGATAGGCGCTTGTGTTATTTCAATAATCACTTATTGAACAGAGTGTACTGTCAGCGCCCCGGGTTATTGGGTGATAGGCGCTTGTGTCATTTTAATAATTTTTTATTAAACAGAGTAGCCAGTCAGTGCCGCGGGTTGTTGGCCGATAGGCGCTTTTGTTATTTTAATAATTATTTATTATTAAGAGTGGCAAGTCAGCGCCCAAGGTTATTCGGTGATAGTCCTTGTGTAATTTTAATGATTATTCAAAAAACAGAGTGGCCAGTAAGCACTTTTGGGTTATTCGGTAATAGGCACTTGTGTAATTTAAATAATTCTTTGTTGAACAAAAAGGCCAGTCAGCGCCTTGGGTTATTAGGTGATAGGCGCTTGTGGTATTAAAAACTATTTATTTCGTAAAGTGTCCAGTAAGCACCCTGGGTCATAAGCTGATAGGCGCTTGTTTTATTTCAATAATTATTCATTAATTAGAGTGACCAGTTAGCGCCCGGGTTATTAGGTGATAGGCGCTCGTGGTATTGAAAACTATTTATTTAGAAAAGTGTCCAGTCAGCGCCTAAGTTATAAGGTGATAGGCACTTGTGTTTTTTTAATAATTATTTATTGAACAGAGTGTCGAGTCAGCGCTTTGGGTTATTAGGTGATAGGATTTTGTGTTATTAAAAATTAATTATCAAACAAAGTTGCTAGTAAGCACCCTTGGTCATGAAATGATAAGCGCTTGTGTTATTTAAATGATTTTTTATTAAACAGAGTAACTTCTCAGCACCCCGGGTTATTAGGCGATAGGCGCACTGGTTATTAAAAACTATTAATTTAAAAAAAAGGCAGTAAGCACCCCGGGTCTTGAGGTTATAGGTGCTTGTGTTATTTTAGTAAATATTTATAAAACAGAGTGACCAGTTAGCCACCTTTGTCACGAGGTAATTGGTTTTTGTGTTATTTTAATAATTATTTATTGAACAAAGTAGCTAGTCAGCGCCCCGGGTTATTAGGCGGTGGGCGCACTGGTTATTCGAAACTATTTATTTAACAAAGTAGCCAGTAAGCACCCTAGATCATGAGGTTAAAGGCGCTTGTACTATTTTTATAATTATTAATTTATCTGAGTTACCAGTAAGCACACCAGGTCATTAAGAAAAAGGCGCTTGTGTTATAAAAAATAATTTATTCAACAAAGTAGCCAGTAAGCACCTTTGGTCATGAGGTAATAAGCGCTAGTGTTATTTTTATAATTATTCATTAAACAGAATGGCTAGTCAGCATCCCGAGTTGTTGGGTAATAGGCACTTGTATTATTTTAATATGTATTTATTGAACAAAGTGGCCAGTAAGCAATCCGAGTCATTGGTGAATAGGCGCTTGTGTTATTTAAAATTATTTATTTAACAAAGTGGCCAGTAAGCATCCTGGGTCATAAAATTATAGCCGCTTGTAATAGTTAAATAATTATTTACTGAACAGAGTGGCCAGTCAGCACCTAGGTTATTGGGTAATAGGCGGTTGTGATATTTAAATAATTATTGATAAGACAAAGGGGCCAGTAAGCACCCCAGGTCATAAGGTTAGAAGCGCTTGTGTTAGTTTAATAATTATTTAATAAAGAGAGTGGCCAGTCAGCGCCTAAGTTATAAGGTGATAGGCACTTGTGTTATTTAAATAATTATTTATTGAACAAAGTGGCCAGTCAGCGCCCCGGGTTATTGGGTGATTGGCGCTTGTGGTATGAAAAACTTCTTATTTAACAAAGTGTCCAGTAAGCAACCTGGGTCATAAAGTAATAGGCGCTTGTGTTTTTTGAATAATTATTTATTAAACAGAGTGTCGATTTAGCGCTTTGGGTTATTAGGTGATAGGCACTTGTGTTATTAAATATTATTAATTAAACAAAGTGGCTAGTAAGCACCCTTGGTCATGAAGTGATAAGCGCTTGTGTTATTTAAATGATTTTGTATCAAACAGAGTGACTTGTCAGCGCCCCAGGTTATTAGGTGATAGGCGCACTGGTTATTAAGAACTATTAATTTAAAAAAGTGGCAGTAAGCACCCGGGGTCTTGAGGTTATAGGTGCTTGTGTTATTTTAGTAAATATTTATAAAACAGAGTGACCAGTTAGCCACATTTGTCATGAGGTAATTGGTTTTTGTGTTATATTAATAATTGTTTATTTAACAGAGTAGCTAGTCAGCGCCCCGGGTTATTGGGTGATAGTCGCTTGTGGTATTAGAAGCTATTTTTTTAGTAAAAAGTCCAGTAAGCATCTTAGGTCATGAGGTTATAGGCGCTTGTAATATTATAATAATTATTTATTGAACAGAGTTGCTAGTCAGCACCTGGGTTATTGGGTGATGTGCGCTCGGGTTATTTTAATAATTTTTTATTGAACAGAGTAGCCAGTCAGCGCCGCGGGTTATTGGGTAATAGGCGCTTTTGTTATTCTAATAATTATTTATTATTAAGAGTGGCCAGTCAGCGCCCAAGGTTATTCGGTCATAGTCCTTGTATAATTTTAATAATTATTTAAAAAACAGAGTGGCCAGTCAGCGCCCCGGGTTATTGGGTGACAGGCGCTTGTGGTATTAAAAACTCTTTATTTAGTCAAGTGTCCAGTAAGCACCCTGGGTTATGAGCTAATAGGCGCTTGTGTTATTTTAATAATTATTTATTGAACAGAGTGACCAGTCAGCGCCCCGGGTTATTGGGTGATAGGCGCTTGTGGTATTAAAAACTATTTATTTAGTAAAGTGTCCAGTAAGCACCCTGGGTCATGAGGTGATAGGCGCTTGTGTTATTTCAATAATTATTCATTAAACAGAGTGACGAGTCAGCGCCCTAGGTTATTAGGTAATAGGCACTCGTGTTATTAGAAATTATTTATTTAACAAAGTGGCTATTAAGCACCCTGGGTCATAAGGCGACAAGCGCTTGTGTTATTTGAATTATTTATTATAAAACAGAGTGACTAGTCAGCGCCCCGGTTTATTAGGTGATAGGCACGCTGGTTTTCAAAAACTATTTATTTAACAAAGTGGCCAGTAAGCATCCTGGGTCATAAGGTGATAGGCGCTTGTGTTATTTCAATAATTATTTATTGAACAAAGTGGCCAGTCAGCACTCCAGATTATTAGGTGATAGGCGCTTGTGGTATTGAAAACTAATTATTTAGTAAAGTGTCCAGTAAGCACACTGGGTCATAAGGTTATAGGCGCTTGTGTTATTTTAATAGTCATTTATTTATCTGAGTTACCAGAAAGCACACCAGGTCATTAAGTAATAGTCGCTTGTATTATTAAAAATAATTTATTTAACAAAGTAGCCAGTAAGCACCTTTGGTAATGAGGTGATGAGCGCTTTTGTTATTTTGATAATTATTTATTGAACAGAATGGCCAGTTAGCGTCCCAAATTGTTGGGTAATAGGCGCTTGTATTATTTTAATATGTATTTATTGAACAAAGTGGCCAGTAAGCATCCTGGGTCATGTGGTTATAGGCGCTTGTAATATTATAATAATTATTTATTCAACAGAGTGGCCAGTCAGCACCTGGGTTATTGGGTGATAGGCGCTTGTGTTATTTAAATAATTATTTATTGAACAAAGTGGCCAGTCAGCACCCCAGATTATTAGGTGATAGGCGCTTGTGTTATTAAAAACTATTTATTCAGTAGTGTGTCCAGTAAGCACCCTGGGTCATGAGGTGATAGGCGCTTGTGTTATTTCAATAAATATTCATTGAACAGAGTGACCAGTCAGCGCTCTGGGTTATTGAGTGATAGGCACTCGTGTTATCAAAAATTATTTATTTAACAAAGTGGCTAATAATCACCCTGTGTCATAAGGTACTGAGCGCTTGTGTTATTTAAATAATTATTTGTTAAACAAAGTGGCCAGTCAGCGCCCCGGGTTATTAGGTGACAGGCGCTTGTGGTATTAAAAACTATTTATTTAGAAAAGTGTCCAGTAATCAACCTGGGTCATAAGCTGATAGGCGCTTGTGTTAATTCAATAATCAATTATTAAACAGAGTGTTTAGTCAGCGCCCCGGGTTATTGGGTGATAGGCGCTTGTGTTATTTTAATAATTTTTTATTAAACAGAGTAGCCAGTCAGTGCCGCGGGTTATTGGCTGATAGGCGCTTTTGTTATTTCAATAATTATTTATTATTAAGAGTGGCAAGTCAGCGCCCTGGGTTATTAGGTGATAGGCATTTGTGTTATTAAAAATTATTTATTTAACAAAGTAGCCAGTTAGCACTGTGGGTCATGAGGTCATAGTTGCTTGTGTTATTTAAATAATTATTGATAAGACAAAGGGGCCAGTAAGCACCCCGCGTCATAAGGTTAGAAGCGCTTGTGTTAGTTTGATAATTATTCAATAAACAGAGTGGCCAGTCAGCGCCTAAGTTATAAGGTGATAGGCACTTGTGTTATTTAAATAATTATTTATTGAACAAAGTGGCCAGTCAGCGCCCCGGGTTATTATGTGATTGGCGCTTGTGGTATGAAAAACTTCTTATTTAACAAAGTGTCCAGTAAGCAACCTGGGTCATAAAGTAATAGGCGCTTGTGTTTTTTTAATAATTATTTACTAAACAGAGTGTCGATTTAGCGCTTTGGGTTATTAGGTGATAGGCACTTGTGTTATTAAATGTTATTTATTAAACAAAGTGGCTAGTAAGCACCCTTGGTCATGAAGTGGTAAGCGCTTGTGTTATTTAAATGATTTTGTATCAAACAGAGTGACTTGTCAGCGCCCCGGGTTATTAGGTGATAGGCGCACTGGTTATTAAGAACTATTAATTTAAAAAAGTGGCAGTAAGCACCCCGGGTCTTGAGGTTATAGGTGCTTGTGTTATTTTAGTAAATATTTATAAAACAGAGTGACCAGTTAGCCACATTTGTCATGAGGTAATTGGTTTTTGTGTTATTTTAATAATTGTTTATTTAACAGAGTAGCTAGTCAGCGCACCGTGTTATTAGGTAATAGGCGCCTGTGTTATTAAGACTTATTCATTTTACAAAGTAGCCAGTTAGCACCCCGAACTATGAGGTAATAGGCTCTTGTGTTATTTTAATAATTATTTATTAAACAGAGTGGCCAGTAAGCGTTCCTAGTCTTCGGCTGATAGGCATTTGTAGTATTAAAAATTATTTATTTTACAAAGTAGCAAATAAGCACCGTGGGTCATAAGGTCATAGGCGCTTGTGTTAGTTTAATAATTATTCAATGAACAGAGTAGCTAGGCAGCACTTGGGTTATTGGGTGATAGGCGCTTGTGTTATTTTGATGATTATTTATTAAACATAGTGGCCAGTTTACGCCCCGAGGTGTTGGGTGATAGGCGCTTGTGTTATTCTAATAATTATTTATTTATCCAAATTGCCACTAAGCGCACCGTGTCATTAGGTGATAGGTGCTTGTGTTATTAAGAATTACTCATTTAACAAAGTGGCTAGTAAGCACCCTTGGTCATGAGGTGATAAGCGCTAGTGTTATTTTTATAATTATTTTGAAACAGAATGGCTAGCCAGCGTCCCGAGTTGTTGGGTAATAGGCGCATGTATTATTTTCATATGTATTTATTGAACAAAGTGGCCAGTAAGCATCCTGGGTCATGAGGTTATAGGCGCTTGTAATATTATAATAATTATTTATTGAACAGAGTGGCCAGTCAGCACCTGGGTTATTGGGTGATAGGCGCTTGGGTTATTTTAATAATTTTTTATTGAACAAAGTAGCCAGTCAGCGCCACGGGTTATTGGGTGATAGTCCTTGTGTAATTTTATTAATTATTTATAAAACAAAGTGGCCAGTCAGCGCCTCGGGTTATTGGGTAATAGGCGCTTGTGGTATTAAAAACTATTTATTTAGTAAAGTGTCCAGTAAGCACCCGGGGTCATAAGCTGATAGCCGCTTGTGTTATTTCAATAATTATTTATTAAACAGAGTGACCAGTCAGCGCCCCGGGTTATTGGGTGATAGTCGCTTGTGGTATTAAAAACTATTTTTTTAGTAAAAAGTCCAGTAAGCATCTTAGGTCATGAGGTTATAGGCGCTTGTAATATTATAATAATTATTTATTGAACAGAGTTGCTAGTCAGCACCTGGGTTATTGGGTGATGTGCGCTTGGATTATTTTAATAATTTTTTATTGAACAGAGTAGCCAGTCAGCGCCGCGGGTTATTGGGTAATAGGCGCTTTTGTTATTCTAATAATTATTTATTATTAAGAGTGGCCAGTCAGCGCCCAAGGTTATTCGGTCATAGTCCTTGTATAATTTTAATAATTATTTAAAAAACAGAGTGGCCAGTCAGCGCCCCGGGTTATTGGGTGACAGGCGCTTGTGGTATTAAAAACTATTTATTTAATCAAGTGTCCAGTAAGCACCCTGGGTTATGAGCTAATAGGCGCTTGTGTTATTTTAATAATTATTTATTGAACAGAGTGACCAGTCAGCGCCCCGGGTTATTGGGTGATAGGCGCTTGTGGTATTAAAAACTATTTATTTAGTAAAGTGTCCAGTAAGCACCCTGGGTCATGAGGTGATAGGCGCTTGTGTTATTTCAATAATTATTCATTAAACAGAGTGACGAGTCAGCGCCCTGGGTTATTAGGTAATAGGCACTCGTGTTATTAAAAATTATTTATTTAACAAAGTGGCTATTAAGCACCCTGGGTCATAAGGCGACAAGCGCTTGTGTTATTCAAATTATTTATTATAAAACAGAGTGACTCGTCAGCGCCCCGGTTTATTAGGTGATAGGCACGCTGGTTATTAAAAACTATTTATTTAACAAAGTTGCCAGTAAGCACCCTGGGTCATAAGTTGATAGGCGCTTGTTTTATTTTGATAATTATTCATTTATCCGAGTTGCAAGTAAGCGCTCCATGTCATTTGGTAATAGGCGCTTGTGTTATTAAGACTTATTCATTTAACAAAGTAGCCAGTTAGCACCCTGAGTTATAAGGTGATAGGCGCTAGTGTTATTTTAATAATTATTCAGAACAGAGTGGCCAGTAAGCGCCCTTAGTCATTGGCCGATAGGTGCTTGTCTTATTTAAAATTATTTATTTAACAAAGTAGCCAGTAAGCACCGTGGGTCATGAGGTCATAGGCGCTTGAGTTAGTTTAATAATTTTTTGATGAACCGAGTGGCTAGGCAGCGCCTAAGTTATTGGATGATAGGCGCTTGTGTTATTTTGATGATTATTTATTGAACAGAGTGACCAGTCAGTGACCCAAGGTGTTGGGTGATAGGCGCTTGTGTTATTCTGATAGTTATTTATTTATCCGAATCGCCACTAAACGCACCGTGTTATTAGGTTATAGGCGCTCGTGTTATTGAGAATTATTCATTTAACAAAGTAGCCAGTAATTAAATTGGGTCATAAAGTGAAAGGCGCTTTTGTTATTTTAATAATTATTTATCATTTAGAGTTGCCAGTCAGCGCCCAGGGTTATTTAGTGATAAGTGCTTGTGTTATTATAATAATTATTTATAAGACAGAGAAGCCAGTAAGCACCCCGGGTCATGAGGTAATAGGCACTTGTGTTATTGTAATAATTATTCATAAAACAGGGTGGCCAGTAAGCACCCTCGGTTATAAGGTTAGAAGCGCTTGTGTTGGTTTAATAATCATTTAACAAACAGAGAAGTCAGTCAGCGCCTAAGTTATAAGGTGATAGGCACTTGTATTATTTAAATAATTATTTATTGAACAAAGTGGCCGCTCAGCGCCCCAGGTTATTGGGTGATAGGCACTTGTAATATTAAAAACTATTTATTTAACAAAGTGTCCAGTAAGCACTCTGGGTCATGAAGTGATAGGCGCTTGTGTTATTTTAATAATTATTTATTAAACAAAGTAGCCAGTCAGCGCTTCGGGTTATTGGGTGATAGGCGCTTGTGGTATTAAAAACTATTTATTTAGTAAAGTGTCCAGTAAGCACCCTGGGTCATGAGGTGATAGGCACTTGTGTTATTTTGATAATTATTCATTTATCCGAGTTGCAAGTAAGCGCTCCATGTCATTAGGTAATAGGCGCTTGTGTTATTAAGACTTATTCATTTAACAAAGTAGCCAGTTAGCACCCTGAGTTATGAGGTGATAGGCGCTAGTGTTATTTTAATAATTATTCAGAACAGAGTGGCCAGTAAGCGCCCTTAGTCATTGGCCGATAGGTGCTTGTCTTATTAAAAATTATTTATTCAACAAAGTAGATAGTAAGCACCGTGGGTCATGAGGTTATAGGCGCTTGAGTTATTTTGATAATTTTTTAATGAACTGAGTGGCTAGGCAGCGCCTAAGTTGTTGGATGATAGGCGCTTGTGTTATTTTGATGATTATTCATTGAACAAAGTGACCAGTCAGCGACCCAAGGTGTTGGGTGATAGGCGCTTGTGTTATTTTAATAATTATTTATTTATCCGAATTGCCACTAAGCGCACCGTGTCATTAGGTTAAAGGCGCTCGTGTTATTGAGAATTATTCATTTAACAAAGTGGCCAGTAATTAAATTGGGTCATAAAGTGAAAGGCGCTTTTGTTATTTTAATAATTATTTATCATTAAGAGTTGCCAGTCAGCGCCCAGGGTTATTTAGTGATAAGTGCTTGTGTTATTATAATAATTATTTATAAGACAGAGAAGCCAGTAAGCACCCCGGGTCATGAGGTGATAGGCACTTGTGTTATTGTAATAATTATTCATAAAACAGGGTGGCCAGTAAGCACCCTCAGTCATAAGGTTAGAAGCGCTTGTGTTGGTTTAATAATTATTTAATAAACAGAGAAGCCAGTCAGCGCCTAAGTTTTAAGGTGATAGGCACTTGTATTATTTAAATAATTATTTATTGAACAAAGTGGCCGCTCAGCGCCCCAGGTTATTGGGTGATAGGCACTTGTAATATTAAAAACTATTTATTTAACAAAGTGTCCAGTAAGCACTCTGGGTCATGAAGTGATAGGCGCTTGTGTTATTTTAATAATTATTTATTAAACAAAGTAGCCAGTCAGCGCTTCGGGTTATTGAGTGATAGGCGCTTGTGGTATTAAAAACTTTTTATTTAGTAAAGTGTCCAGTAAGTACCCTGGGTCATGAGGTGATAGGCACTTGTGTTATTTTTATAATTATTTATTGAACAAAGTGACCAGTCAGCACGTGGGTTATTGGGTGATAGGCGCTTGTGGTATTTAAAACTATTTGTTAAACAAAGTGTCCAGTAAGCACCCTGGGTCATGAGGTGATAGGCGCTTGTGTTATTTTAATAATTATTTATCGAACAGAGTGACTAGTCAGCGCCTTAGGTTATTGGGTGATAGGCACTCGTGTTGTTAAAAATTATTCATTAAACAAAGTGGCTAGTAAGCACCCTTGGTCAGGAAGTGATAAGCGCTTGTGTTATTTAAATTACTATTGATTAAACAGAGTGACTAGTCATTGCTCCGGGTCATTAGGTGATAGGCGCACTGGTTATTAAAAACTATTTATTTAACAAAGTAGCCAGTAAGCACCTTTGGTTATGAGGTGATGAGCGCTTGTGTTATTTTAATAATTATTTATTCATCCGAGTTGCAAGTAAGCGCACCGTGTCATTAGGTAATAAGCGTTTGTGTTATTTAGACTTATTCATTTAACAAAGTAGCCAGTTATTACCCTAAACTATGAGGTGATAGGCGCTGGTGTTATATTATTAATTATTTATTAAACAGAGTGGTCAGTAAGCAATCCTAGTCTTTGGCCGATAGGCGCTTGTGTTATTTAGAATTATTTATTTAACAAAGTAGCCAATTAGCACCGTGGGTCATGAGGTCATAGGCGCTTGTGTTAGTTTAATAATTTTTCAATAAACCGAGTGGCTAGGCAGTGCCTGAGTTATTGGGTGATAGGCGCTTGTGTTATTTTGATAATTTTTTATCAAACATAGTGGCCAGTCAGTGCCCTGAGGTGTTGGGTGATAGGCGCTTGTGTTATTTTGATAATTATTTATTGAACAGAATAGCTAGTCAGCGTCCCGAGTTGTTGGGTCATAGGCGCTTGTATTATTTTAATAAGTATTTATTGAACAAAGTGGCCAGTAAGCATCCTGGGTCATGAGGTGATAGGCGCTTGTGTTATTAAGAATTATTTATTTAACAAAGTGGCCAGTAAGCAACTTGGGTCATAAGGTGATAAGTTTTTTTGTTATTTTAATAATGATTTATCATTTAGAGTTGCCAGTCAGCGCTTAGGGTTGATTGGTGATAGGTGCTTGTGTTATTTTAATAATTATTTATTAAACAGGGTGGCCATAAAGCATCTTGGGTCATAAGGTTAGAAGCACTTGTGTAAGTTTAATAATTATTAAATAAGCAGAGTGGCCAGTCAGCGCCTAAGTTATGAGGTAATAGGCACTTGTGTTATTTAAATAATTATTTATTGATCGAAGCGGCCAGTCAGCGCCCCGGGTTATTGGGTGATAGGCGCTTGTGGTATGAAAAACTATTTATTTAACAAAGAGTCCAGTAAGCAACCTGGGTCATGAAGTGATAAGCGCTTGTGTTATTTAATAATTATTCATTAAACAGAGTGACGAGTCAGCGCCCTGGGTTATTGTGTGATAGGCACTCGTGTTATTTAAAATTATTTATTTAACAAAGTGGCTAGTAAGCACCCTTGGTCATGAAGTGATAAGCGCTTGTGTTATTTGAATGATTATTTATTAAACAGAGTGACCTGTCAGCGCCCCGGGTTATAAGGTGATAGGCGCACTGGTTATTAAAAACTATTAATTGAACAATGTGGCCAGTAAGCGACTTTGGTCATGAGGTGATGAGCGCTTGTGTTATTTTGATAGTTATTTATTGAACAGAATAGCTAGTCAGCGTCCCGAGTGTTGGGTCATAGGCGCTTGTATTATTTTAATAAGTATTTATTGAACAAAGTGGCCAGTAAGCATCCTGGGTCATGAGGTTATAGGCGCTTGTAATATAATAATAATTATTTATTGAACAGAGTGGCCAGTAAACACCTGGGTTATTGGGTGATAGGAGCTTGTGTTATTTTAATAATTTTTTATTGAACAGAGTAGCCAGTCAGCGCCGCGGGTTATTGGGTGATAGGCGCTTTTGTTATTTTAATAATTATTTATTATTAAGAGTGGCCAGTCAGCTGCCAAGGTTATTCGGTGATAGTTCTTGTGTAATTCTAATAATTTTTCAAAAGATAGAGTGGCCAGTAAGCAATCCGGGGTTATTCGGTAATAGGCACTTGTGTTATTTAAATAACTATTTGTTGAACAAAGTGACCAGTCAGTCCCCTGGGTTATTAGGTGATAGGGACTGGTGATATTATTAATTAATTATGTAACAAAGTGGCTAGTAAGCATCCTGGGTCAAAAAGTAATAAGCGCTTGTGTTGTTCAAATTATTATTTATTAAACAGAGTGACTAGTCAGCGCCCTGGGTTATTAGGTGATAGGCGCACTGGTTATTAAGAACTATTTATTTAACAAAGTGGCCAGTAAGCACCGCGGGTCAATAGGTTATAGGCGCTTGTGTTATTTAAATAACTATTTGTTCATCCGAGTTGCATGCAAGTGCACCGTGTCATTAGGTGATAGGCGCTTGTATTATTAAGAATAATTTATTTAACAAAATAGCTAGTTAGCATCTCAAACTATGAGAAGATAGGCGCTTGTAATATTTATATAATTATTTATTAAACAGAGTGGGCAGTAAGCGTTCCTAGTCTTTGGCTGATAGGCATATGTAGTATTAAAAATTATTTATTTTACAAAGTAGCAAATAAGCACCGTGGGTCATGAGGTCATAGGCGCTTGTGTTATTTTGATGATTATTTATTAAACATAGTAGCCAGTTAACGCCCCGAGGTGTTGGGTGATAGGCGCTTGTGTTATTCTAATAATTATTTATTTATCCAAATTGCCACTAAGCGCACCGTGTCATTAGGTGATAGGTGCTTGTGTTATTAAGAATTACTCACTTAACAAAGTGGCCAGTAAGCACCTTTGGTCATGAAGTGATGAGCGCTTGTGTTATTCTAATAATTATTTATTGAACAGAGTGTATAGTTAGCGCTCGGGGTTATTGAATAATAGGCGCTCCTGTTATTAAAAATTATTTATTTAACAAAGTGTCCAGTAAGTAACCTCGGTCATAAGGTTATTGGTGCTTTTAATATTTTAATAAATATTTATCATTTAGAAATGCTAGTCAGCGCTCCGGGTTATTAGGTGAAAGGCGCACTGGTTATTAAAAACTATTAATTGAACAAAGTGGCCAGTAAGCATCCCGGGTCATGAGGTTATAGGCGCTTGTGTAAGTTTAATAATAATTTAATGAACAGAGTAACCAGGCAGCAACTGGGTTATTGGGTGATAGGCGCTTGTGTTATTTTAATAATTATTTATTAAACACAGTGGCCAGTCAGCGCCCCGAGGTGTTGCGTGATAGGCACTTGTGTTATTTAAAATTATTTATTTAACAAAGTAGCCAGTAAGCACCGTAGGTCATGAGGTCATAGGCGCTTGTGTTAGTTTAATAATAATTTAATAAACAGAGTAACCAGGCAGCAACTGGGTTATTGGGTGATAGGCGCTTGTGTTATTTTAATAATTATTTATTAAACACAGTTGCCAGTCAGCGCCTCGAGGTGTTAGGTGATAGGCGCTTGTATTATTTTAATAATTATTTATTTATCCAAATTGCCACCAAACGCACTGTGTCATTAGGTGATAGGCGCTTGTGTTATTGAGAATTATTTATTTAAAAAAGTGGCCAGTAAGCACCTTTGGTCATGAGGTGATGAGCGCTTGTGTTATTTTAATAATTATTTATTAAACAGAATGTATAGTCAGCGCTTTGGGTTATTGGATGATAGGCGCTCCTGTTATTAAAAATTATTTATTTAACGAAGTGTCCAGTAAGCAACCTGGGTCATGAGGTTATAGGCGCTTGTGGTAGTTTCATAATTATTTATTGAAAAGAGTGCCCAGTCAGCACCTGGGTGATTGGGTGATAGGCGCTTTTGTTATTTTAATAATTATTTATTATTAAGAGTGGCCAGTCAGCGCCCAAGGTTATTTGGTGATAGTCCTTGTGTAATTTTAAAAATTATTTAAAAAACAGAGTGGCCAGTAAGCACTTCGGGGTTATTCAGTGATAGGCACTTGTGTTATTTAAATAATTATTCGTTGAACAAAGTGGCCAGTCAGCGCCCCGGGTTATTGGGTAATAGGCGCTTGTCGTACTAAAAACTATTTATTTAGTGAAGTGACCAGTAAGCACCCTAAGTCATGAGCTGATAGGCGCTTGTGTTATTTCAATAATTATTTATTGAACAGAGTGACCAGTCAGTTCCCTGGGTTATTAGGTGATAGGCACTGGTGTTATCAATAATTAATTATTTAACAAAGTGGCTAGTAAGCATCCTGGGTCATAAGGTAAGAAGCGCTTGTGTTATTGAAATTATTATTTATTAAACAGAGTGACTAGTCAGCGCCCTGGGTTATCAGGTGATAGGCGCTTGTCGTACTAAAAACTATTTATTTAGTAAAGTGACCAGTAAGCACCCTAAGTCATGAGCTGATAGGCGCTTGTGTTATTTTAATGATTATTTATTGAACAAAGAGACCAGTCAGTTTCCTGGGTTATTAGGTGATAGGCACTGGTGTTATCAATAATTAATTATTTAACGAAGTGTCCAGTAAGCAACCTGGGTCATGAGGTTATAGGCGCTTGTGTAAGTTTTATAATTATTTATTGAACAGAGTGCCCAGTCAGCACCTGAGTTATTGGGTGATAGGCGCTTGTGTTATTTTAATAATTATTTATTATTAAGAGTGGCTAGTCAGCGCCCAAGGTTATTCGATGATAGGTGCTTGTGTTATTTTAATAATTATTTATTAAACAGAATGTATAGTCAGCGCTTGGGGTTATTGGATGATAGGCGCTCCTGTTATTAAAAATTAATTATTTAACAAAGTGGCTAGTAAGCATCCTGGGTCATAAGGTAAGAAGCGCTTGTTTTATTGAAATTATTATTTATTAAACAGAGTGACTAGTCAGTGCCCTGGGTTATCAGGTGATAGGCGCTTGTCGTACTAAAAACTATTTATTTAGTAAAGTGACCAGTAAGCACTCTAAGTCATGACCTGATAGGCGCTTGTGTTATTTTAATGATTAATTATTGAACAAAGAGACCAGTCAGTTTCCTGGGTTATTAGGTGATAGGCACTGGTGTTATTAATGATTAATTATTTAACGAAGTGTCCAGTAAGCAACCTGGGTCATGAGGTTATAGGCGCTTGTGTAAGTTTTATAATTATTTATTGAACAGAGTGCCCAGTCAGCACCTGAGTTATTGGGTGATAGGAGCTTTTGTTATTTTAATAATTATTTATCATTTAGAGTTGATAGTCAGCGCCCAGAGTTATTTGGTGATAGGTGCTTCTGTTATTTTAATAATTATTTATAAGACAGAGGGGCCAGTGAGCGACCCGGGTTATTAGGTAAGAGGCACTTGTGTTATTGCAACAATTATTTATTAAACAGGGTGGCCAGTAAGCACTTTGAGTCATAAAGTTGAAAGCGCTTGTGTTAGTTAAATAATTATTCAATAAACAGAGTGGCCAGTCAGCGCCTAAGTTATAAGGTGATAGGCGCTTGTGTTATTAAAATAATTATTTATTGAACAAAGTGGCCAGTCAGCGCTTTGGTTATTGGGTGATAGGCGCTTGTGGTATTAAAAACTATTTATTTAACAAAGTGTCCAGTAAGCACCCTGGGTCATGAGGTGATAGGCGCTTGTGTTATTTTATTAATTATTTATCGAACAGAGTGACTAGTCAGCGCCTTAGGTTATTGGGTGATAGGCACTCGTGTTGTTAAAAATTATTTATTAAACAAAGTGGCTAGTAAGCACCCTTGGTCATAAAGTGATAAGCGCTTGTGTTTT
This sequence comes from Copidosoma floridanum, assembly GCF_036245765.1. Classification (NCBI taxonomy): domain Eukaryota; kingdom Metazoa; phylum Arthropoda; class Insecta; order Hymenoptera; family Encyrtidae; genus Copidosoma; species Copidosoma floridanum. Next base: position 4,478,193 of record NW_028321910.1, on the reverse strand, counting down.
TTAAATTATTATTGATTAAACAGAGTGACTAGTCATCGCTCCGGGTCATTAGGTGATTGGCGCACTGGTTATTAAAAACTATTTATTTAACAAAGTAGCCAGTAAGCACCTTTGGTCATGAGGTGATGAGCGCTTGTGTTATTTTAATAATTATTTATTTATCCGAGTTGCAAGTAAGCGCACCGTGTCATTAGGTAATAAGCGTTTGTGTTATTAAGTCTTATTCATTTAAAAAAGTAGCTAGTTATCACCCTAAACTATGAAGTGATAGGCGCTGGTGTTATATTATTAATTATTTATTAAACAAAGTAGTCAGTAAGCGTTACTAGTCTCCGGCCGATAGGCGCTTGTGTTATTTAAAATTATTTATTTAACAAAGTAGCCAATTAGCACCGTGGGTCATGAGGTCATAGGCGCTTGTGTTAGTTTAATAATTTTCCAATAAACCGACTGGCTAGGCAGCGCCTGAGTTATTGGGTGATAGGCGCTTGTGTTATTTTGATAATTATTTATCAAACATAGTGGCCAGTCAGCGCCCTGAGGTGTTGGGTGATAGGCGCTTGTGTTATTTTGATAATTATTTATTTATTTAAATTTCCACTAAGCGCACCGCATCATTAGGTGATAGGCGCTTGTGTTATTAAGAATTATTCATTTAACAAAGTGGCCAGTAAGCAACTTGGGTCATAAGGTGATAGGCGCTTTTGTTATTTTAATAATGATTTATCATTTAGAGTTGCCAGTCAGCGCCCAGGGTTGTTTGGTAATAGGTGCTTGTGTTATTTTTAAAATTATTTATTAAACAGGGTGGCCAGTAAGCACCTCGGGTTATAAGGTTAGAAGCACTTGTGTAAGTTAAATAATTATTTAATAAGCAGAGTGGCCAGTCAGCGCCTAAGTTATAAGGTGATAGGCACTTGTGTTATTTAAATAATTATTTATTGAACGAAGTTGCCAGTCAGCGCCCCGGGTTATTTGGTGATAGGCGCTTGTGGTATGAAAAACTATTCATTTAACGAAGTGTCCAGTAAGCAACCTGGGTCATGAAGTGATAAGCGCTTGTGTTATTTAATAATTATTTATTAAACAGAGTGACGAGTCAGCGTTCTAAGTTATTGTGTGATAGGCAATCGTGTTATTAAAAATTATTTATTTAACAAAGTGGCTAGTAAGCACCCTTGGTCATGAAGTGATAAGCGCTTGTGTTATTTAAATAATTATTGATTAAACAGAGTGACTTGTCAGCGCCCCGGGTTATAAGGTGATAGGCGCACTGGTTATTAAAAACTATTGATTTAACAATGTGGCCAGTAAGCGACTTTGGTCATGAGAAGATGAGCGCTTGTGTTATTTTGATAATTATTTATTGAACAGAATAGCTAGTCAGCGTCCCGAGTTGTTGGGTCATAGGCGCTTGTATTATTTTAATAAGTATTTATTGAACAAAGTGGCCAGTAAGCATTCTGGGTCATGAGGTCATAGGCGCTTGTGTTAGTTTAATAATTATTTAATGAACAGAGTGGCTAGGCAGCGCCTGGGTTATTGGGTGATAGGCGCTTGTGTTATTTTGATAATCATTTATTAAACATAGTGGCCAGTTAACGCCCCGAGGTGTTGGGTGATAGGCGCTTGTGTTATTTTAATAATTATTTATTTATCCAAATTGCCACTAAGCGCACCGTGTCATTAGGTGATAGGTGCTTGTGTTATTAAGAATAACTCATTTAACAAAGTGGCCAGTAAGCACCTTTGGTCATGAAGTGATGAGCGCTTGTGTTATTCTAATAATTATTTGTTGAACAGAGTGTATAGCAGCGCTCGGGGTTATTGAACAATAGGCGCTTCTGTTATTAAAAATTATTTATTCAACAAAGTGTCCAGTAAGTAACCTGGGTCATAAGGTGATAGGTGCTTTTAATATTTTAATAAATATTTATCATTTAGAGTTGCTTGTCAGCGCTTCGGGTTGTTAGGTGAAAGGCGCACTGGTTATTAAATACTATTAATTGAACAAAGTGGCCAGTAAGCACCCCGGGTAATGAGGTTATAGGCGCTTGTGTAAATTTAATAATAATTTAATGAACAGAGTAACCTGGCAGCAACTGGGTTATTGGGTGATAGGCGCTTGTGTTATTTTAATAATTATTTATTAAACACAGTGGCCAGTCAGCGCCCCGAGGTGTTGCGTGATAGAAGCTTGTGTTATTTAAAATTATTTATTTAACAAAGTAGCCAGTAAGCACTGTAGGTCATGAGGTCATAGGCACTTGTGTTAGTTTAATAATAATTCAATAAACAGAGTAACCAGGCAGCAACTTTGTTATTGGTTGATAGGCGCTTGTGTTATTTTAATAATTATTTATTAAACACAGTTGCCAGTCAGCGCCCCGAGGTCTTAGGTGATAGGCGCTTGTGTTATTTTAATAATTATTTATTCATCCAAATTACCTGTAAGCACACCAGGTCATTTTAAAATAGGCGATTGTGTTATTTAAAGTAATTCATTTAACAAAGTAGCCAGTAAGCACCTTTGGTCATGAGGTGATGAGCGCTTGTGTTACTTCAATAATTATTTATTAAACAGAGTGGCTAGTCAGCATTAAGGAATATTAAGTGATAGGCGCTTGTATTATATAAAAAATTATTGATTTAACAAATTGGCCAGTAAGCATTCTAGTTCATGAGGTTATAGGCGCTTGTGTTATGGTAATAATTATTTATTAAACAAAGTGGCCAGTCAGCGCCCTTGGTTATTAGGTGATAGTTGCTCTGGTTATTGAAAACTATTTATTTAACAAAGTGTCCAGTAAGCACCCTGGGTCATAAAGTGATAGGCACTTGTGTTATATGAACAATTATTTATTAAACAAAGTTGCTAGTAAGCTTCCCAGGTTATTGGGTAATAGGCGCTTGTGGTATTGAAAACTATTTATTTAACAAAGTGTCCAGTAAGCAACTTGAGTCATGAGGTCATAGGCACTTGTGTTATCTTTATAATTATTTACTGGACAGAGTGGCCAGTCAGCGCCCCGGGTTATTGGGTGATAGGCAATTTTTTTATTAAAAATCATTTATTTAACAAAGTGCCCAGTTATCACCCTTAGTTATGAGGTGATAGGCGCTTGTGTTATTTAAATAATTATTTATAGAACAGAGTGGCTAGTCAGCACCCCGAGTTGTTGGGTAATAGGCGCTTGTGGTATTGAAAACTATTTATTTAACAAAGTGTCCAGTAAGCACCTTGAGTCATAAGGTCATAGGCACTTGTGTTATTTTTATAATTATTTATTGAACAAAGTGACCAGTCAGAGCCCTGAGTAATTAGGTGTTAGGCACACTGGTTATTTAAAACTATTTATTTAACAAAGTGTCCAGTAAGCACCCTGAGTCATGAAGTGATAGGCGCTAGTGTTATTTTAATAATTATTTATTAAACAGAGTGGGCAGTCAGCGCCCTGGATTATTAGGTTATAGGCACACTGGTTATTAAAAAGTATTCATTTAACAAAGTGTCCAGTAATCACTCCGGGTCATGAGCTTATAGGCGCTTGTGTTATTGAAATAATTATTTATTAAAACATAGTTGCCAGTCAGCGCCTGGGTTATCAGGTTATAGGCGCTTGTATTATTTTAATAATTATTTACTAAACAAAGTGGCCAGTCAGCGCCCTTGGTTATTAGATGATAGTTGCACTGGATATTAAAAACTATTTATTTAACAAGGTGTCCAGTAAGCACCCCAAGTCATGAAGTGATAGGCACTTGTGTTATTTAAATAATTATTCATTGAACAAAGTGGCCATTCAGCACACCAGATTATTGGGTGATAGGCGCTTGGGGTATTAAAAACTATTTATTTAACAAAGTGTCCAGTTAGCATCCTGGGTAATAAGTTGATAGGCGCTTTTGTTATTTCAATAACTATTTTTTGAACAGGGAAGCCAGTCAGCGCCCAGGTTTTTGGGTTATAGAAACTCGCGTTTTTAAGATTCATTTATTTAAAAAAGTGGCCAGTAAGCATCCCGGGTCATGAGGTGATAGGCGCTTGTGTTATTGTAATAATTATTTATTAAACAGAGTGGTTAGTTAGCGCCCTGGGTTTTTAGGTGATAGGCACACTGGTTATTAAAAAGTATTCATTTAACAAAGTGTCTAGTAAGCACTCCGGCTCATGAGGTTATAGGCGCTTGTGTTATTGTTATAATAATTTATTAAACAGATTTGCCAGTCAGCGCCTGGGTTATTATGTGATAGGCGCTTGTGTTATTTTAATAATTATTTATTAAACAAAATAGCCAGTCAGTGCCCGGGATTATTGGGTGATAGGCGCTTGGGGTATTAAAAACTATTTATTTAACAAAGTGTACAGTAAGATTCCTGGGTCATTAGTTGATAGGCGCTTGTGTTATTTTAATAATTATTTATTAAAGAGAGTGACTAGTCAGCGCCCCAGATTATTGGGTGATAGGAACTCGCGTTATTAAGATTTATTTATTTAACAAAGTGGCCAGTAAGCACTCCAGGTCATGAGGTTATAGGCGCTTGTGTTATTGTAATAATTATTTATTGAACAGAGTTGCCAGTCAGCGCCTGGGTTATAAGGTGATAGCTGCTTGTGTTATTTTAATAATTATCTATAAAACAAAGTGGCCAGTCAGCACCCTTGGTTATTAGGTGATGGTTGCACTGGTTATAAAATACTATTTATTCAACAAAGTGGCCAGTTAGCACCCTGAGTCATGGTGTGATAGGCACTTGTGTTATTTGAATAATTATTTATTAAACAAAGTGGCAAGTCGGCGCCCCAGGTTATTGGGTGATAGGTGCTTGGGGTATTAAAAACTATTTATTTAACACAGTGTCCAGTAAGCAACCTGGGTCATAAGGTGATAGGCGCTTTTGTTATTTTAATAATTATTTATCATTTAAAATTGCCAGTCAGTGCCCAAGATTATTTGGTGATAGAAGCTTGTGTTATTCTAATAATTATTCATCTATCTGAGTTGCGAGGAAGCACACCAGGTCATTAGAAAACAGGCACTTGTGTCATTAAATATGATTTTTTTAACGAAGTGGCCAGTAAGCACCTTTAGTCATGAGAAGATGGGCGCTTGTGTTATTGAAATAATTATTTATCAAACAAAATAGCCAGTCAGTGCCTGGGATTATTGGGTGATAGGCGCTTGTGTTATTTTTATGAATTATTTATTTATCCGAGTTACCAGTAAGCCTACCAGGTCATTAGGAAATAGGCGCTTGTGTTATAAAAAATAATTTATTCAACAAAGTAGCCAGTAAGCACCTTTGGTCATGACGTGATGAGCGCTTGTGTTTTTTTAATAATTATTTATTAAACAAAGTGGCCAGTCAGGGCCCTTGGTTATTAGGTGATAGTTGCACTGGATATTAAAAACTATTTATTTAACAAAGTGTCCAGTAAGCACCCCGAGTCATGAAGTGATAGGCACTTGTGTTATTTAAATAATTATTTATCGAACAAAGTGGCCAGTCAGCGCCCTAGATTATTGGGTGATAGGCGCTTGGGTCATTTAAAACTATTTATTTAACAAAGTGTCCAGTTAGCATCCTGGGTCAAAAAATAATAGGCGCTTGTGTTATTTTAATAATTATTTATGAAACAGAGTGGCCAGGCAGCGCCCTGGGTGATTGGGTGATAGGTGCACTGGTTATTAAAAACTATTTATTTGACAAAGTGTCGAGTAAGCAACCTGGGTCATAACGTGATAGACGCTTTTGTTATTTTAATAATTATTTATTAAACAGAGTGGCCAGTCAGCGCCCTGGGTTTCTAGGTGATAGGCACAATGGTTATTAAAAAGTATTCATTTAACAAAGTGTCTAGTAAGCACTCTGGGTCATGAGGTTATAGGCGCTTGTGTTATTGTTATAATTATTTATTGAACAGAGTTGCCAGTCAGCGCCTGGGTTATTAAGTGATAGGTGCTTGTGTTATTTTGATAATTATTTATTAAACAAAATAGCCAGTCAGTGCTCGGGATTTTTGGGTGATAGGCGCTTGTGTTATTTTAATAATTATTTATTTATCCGAGTTACCAGTAAGCCCACCAGGTCATTAGGAAATAGGCGCTTGTGTTATACAAAATAAGTTATTTAACAAAGTAGCCAGTAAGCACCTTTGGTCATAACGTGATAAGTGCTTGTGTTATTTCAATATTTATTTATTGAACAGAGTGGCCAGTCAGCGCCTGGGTTATTAGGTGATAGGCACACTGGTTATTAAAAAGTATTCATTTAATAAAGTGTCCATTAAGCACTCCGGGTCATGAGCTTATGGGCGCTTGTGTTTTTGTAATAATTATTTATTGAACAGAGTTTCCAGTCAGCGCCTGGGTTATCAGGTGATAGGTGCTTGTGTTATTTTAATAATTATTTACTAAACAAAGTGGCCAGTCAGCGCCCTTGGTTATTAGGTGATAGTTGCACTGGATATTAAAAACTATTTATTTGACAAAGTGTCCAGTAAGCACCCCAAGTCATGAAGTGATTGGCACTTGTGTTATTTGAATAATTATTTATTGAACAAAGTGGCCAGTCAGCGCCCCAGATTATTGGATGATAGGCGCTTGGGGTATGAAAAACTATTTATTTAACAAAGTGTCCAGTTAGCATCCTGGGTGATAAGTCAATAGGCGCTTGTGTTATTTTAATAATTATTTATTAAACAGAGTAACTCGTCAGCGCCCTGGGTTATTGGGTGATAGGCACTCGTGTTATTAAAAATTATTTATTTATCAAAGTGGAATAAAAGCACCCTGGGTCATAAGGTGATAGGCGCTTTTGTTATTTTAATAATTATTTATCATTTAAAATTGCCAGTCAGCGCCCAAGGTTATTTGGTGATAGGTGCTTGTGTTATTCTAATAATTATTCATCTATCTGAGTTGCGAGGAAGCACACCAGGTCATTGGGAAACAGGCGCTTGTGTCATTAAATATGATTTTTTTAACGAAGTGGCCAGTAAGCACCCTTAGTTATGAGAAGATGGGCGCTTGTGTTATTGAAATAATTATTTATTAAACAAAATAGCCAGTCAGTGCCCGGGATTATTGGGTGATAGGCGCTTGTGTTATTTTTATGAATTATTAATTTATTCGAGTTACCAGTAAGCCTACCAGGTCATTAGGAAATAGGCGCTTGTGTTATAAAGAATAATTTATTTAACAAAGTAGCCAGTAAGCACCTTTGGTCATGACGTGATGAGCGCTTGTGTTTTTTTAATAATTATTTATTAAACAAAGTGGCCAGTCAGGGCCCTTGGTTATTAGGTGATAGTTGCACTGGATATTAAAAACTATTTATTTAACAAAGTGTCTTGTAAGCACTCCGGGTCATGAGGTTATAGGCGCTTGTGTTATTGTAATAATTATTTATTGAACAGAGTTGCCAGTCAGCGCCCTGGATTATTGGGTGATAGGCGCTTGGGGTATTAAAAACTATTTCTTTAACAAAGTGTACAGTAAGCATCCTGGGTCATAAGTTAATAGGCGCTTGTGTTATTTTAATAATTATTTATTTAACAGAGTGACTAGTCAGCGCCCCGGGTTATTGGGTGATAGGAACTCGGGTTATTAAGATTTATTTATTTAACAAAGTGGCTAGTAAGCACTCCAGGTCATGAGGTTATAGGCGCTTGTGTTATTGTAATAATTATTTATTGAACAGAGTTGCCAGTCAGCGCCTCGGTTATAAGGTGATAGGCGCTTGTGTTATTTTAATAATTATTTATAAAACAAAGTGGCCAGTCAGCACCCTTGGTTATAAGGTGATAGTTGCACTGGTTATTAAAAACTATTTATTTAACAAAGTGTCCAGTAAGCACATCGAGTCATGAAGTAATAAGCACTTGTGTTATTTGAATAATCATTTATTGAACACAGTGGCCAGTCAGCGCCCCAGATTATTGGCCGATAGGCGCTTGGGGTATTAAAAACTATTTATTTAACAAAGTGTACAGTAAGCATCCTGGGTCATAAGTTGATAGGCGCTTGTGTTATTTTAATAATTATTTATTGAACAGAGTTGCCAGTCAGCGCCTTGGTTTCTAGGTGATAGGCACACTGGTTATTAAAAAGTATTCATTTAACAAAGTGTCTAGTAAGCACTCCGGGTCATGAGGTTATAGGCGCTTGTGTTATTGTAATAATTATTTATTGAACAGAGTTGCCAGTCAGCGCCCTGGATTATTGGGTGATAAGCGCTTGTGTTATTTGAATAATTATTTATTGAACAAAGTGGACAGTCGGCGCCCCAGGTTATTGGGTGATAGGTGCTTGGGGTATTAAAAACTATTTATTTAACACAGTGTCCAGTAAGCAACCTGGGTCATAAGGTGATAGGCGCTTTTGTTATTTTAATAATTATTTATCATTTAAAATTGCCAGTCAGCGCCCAAGGTTATTTGGTGATAGGTGCTTGTGTTATTCTAATAATTATTCATCTATCTGAGTTGCAAGTAAGCACACCAGGTCATTGGGAAACAGGCGCTTGTGTAATTCAATATGATTTTTTTAACGAAGTGGCCAGTAAGCACCTTTAGTCATGAGAAGATGGGTGCTTGTGTTATTGAAGTAATTATCTATTAAACAAAATAGCCAGTCACGGCCTGGGATTATTGGGTGATAGGCGCTTGTGTTATTTTAATAATTATTTATTTATTCGAGTTACCAGTAAGCCTACCAGGTCATTAGGAAATAGGCGCTTGTGTTATAAAAAATAATTTATTTAACAAAGTAGCCAGTAAGCACCTTTGGTCATGACGTGATGAGCGCTTGTGTTTCTTTAATAATTATTTATTAAACAAAGTGGCCAGTCAGGGCCCTTAATTATTAGGTGATAGTTGCACTGGATATTAAAAACTATTTATTTAACAAAGTGTCCAGTAAGCACCCCGGGTCATGAAGTGATAGGCACTTGTGTTATTTAAATAATTCTTTATTGAACAGAGAAACGAGTCAGCTTTAGTTTTATCGGGTGATAGGCGCTTGTGTTATTTTAATAATTATTTATTTATCTGAGTTACCAGTGAGTACACCAGATCATTAGGAAATAGGCGCTTGTGTTATTAAACATTATTCATTTAAAAAAGTAGCCAGTAAGCACCTTCGTTCATAAGTTTCTGAGCTCTTGTGTTATTTTAATAATTATTTTTTGAACATAGTGGCTAGTCAGCGCCTAGGGTTATAAGGTAATAGGTGTTTGTGTTATATAAATAATTATTCATTAAACAAAGTGGCCCGTAAGCGCCCTGAGTTATTGGGTAATAGGCGCACGTGTTTTTAAAAACTATTTATTTAACAGAGTGTCCAGTAAGCATCTCGGGTCATAAGTTGATGGAAGCTTGTGTTATTTTAATAATTATTTATTAAACAGAGTGACTAGTCAGCGCCCCAGGTTATTAAGTGATAGGCACTTGTGTTATTAAGATTTATTTATTCAACAAAGTGGCCAGTAAACACCCCGAGTCATGAGGTGATAGGCGCTTGTGTTATTTTAATGATTATTCATTGAACAGAGTGACTTGTCAGCGCCCGGGTTATTAGGTGATAGGCGCTTTTATTATTTCGATAATTATTTAATATTTAAAGTGGTTAGTCTGCGCCCCGGGTTATTAGGTGAAAAACACTCGTGTTATTAAGATTTATTGTTTCAATAAAGAGGCCAGTAAGCACCTTGGGATATAAGGTGATATGAGCATGTGTTATTAAAAACTATTTATTTAACAGAGTGTCTAGTAAGCATCGCGGGTCATTAGGTGATAGGCACTTGTGTTATTTTAATAATTATTCATTGAACAGAGTTGCTAGTCAGCGCCCCAAGTTGTTGGGTGATAGGCGCACGTGTTATTAAAAACTATTTATTTAACAGAGTGTCCAGTAAGCATCTCGGGTCATAAGTTTATAGGCGCTTGTGTTATTTTAATAATTATTTTCTGAACAGAGTGACTAGTCAGCGCCCCAGGTTATTAAGTGATAGGCACTCGTGTTACTAAGATTTATTTATCTAGCAAACTGCCCAGTAAACACCCTGGGTCATGAGGTGATAGGCGCTTGTGTTATTTTAATGATTATTCATTGAACAGAGTGACTGGTCAGCGCCCCGGGTTATTAGGTGATAGGGGCTTTTATTATTTTGATAATTATTTATTATTTAAAGTGGTTAGTCTGCGCCCCGGGTTATTAGGTGAAAGGCACTCGTGTTATTAAGATTTATTGTTTTAATAAAGAGGCCAGTAAGCACCCTGGGACATAAGGTAATAGGCGTTTGGTTAGTTTAATGATTATTTATTGAACAGAGTGGCCAGTCAGCACCTGGGTTATTGGGTGTTATGCGCTTGTGTTTTTTTAATAATTATTTATTAAACAGAGGAGCCAGACAACGCCAAGGGTTATGGGGTGATAGGCTCTTGTGTTATTTTAATAATTATTTATTGACCAGAGTGGCTAGTCGGCGCTCAGGGTTATTGGTTGATAGGCGCTTGTATGATATAAATGATTATTTATCAAACAGAGTGGCCAGTGAGCACCCTGAGTTATTCGGTGATAGGCACTTGTGTTATTTAAAATTATTTATTTAACAAAGTGGCTATTAAGCACCTTAGGTCATGAGGTTAAAGGCGCTTGTGTTATTGTAATTATTGGTTATGAAACATAGTGGCCAAACAGCGCCTTGGTTATTGGGTGATAGACGCTTGTCTTATTTGATAATTATTTAATGAACAGAGTGGCCAGTCATCACCCCGGGTTTTAAGGTGATAGGCGCACGTGTTATTAAAAATTATTCCTTAAACAGAGTGTCCAGTAAGCATCCTAGGTCATGAGGTGAAAGGCGCTTGTGTTATTTTAATAATTATTTATTGAACAGAGTGACTTGTCAGCGCCCCAGGTTATTGGGTGATAGGCTCTCGTGTTATTAAGATTTATTTATCTAACAAAGTAGCCAGTAAGCACTCCGGGTCGTAAGGTGATAGGCGCTCTTGTTATTTTAATAATAATATATCATTTAAAGTTGCCAGTCAGCGCCCAATATTATTTGGTGATAGGTGCTTGTGTTATTCTAATATATATTTATAAAACAGAGTGGCCAGTAAGCGCTTCGGGTTTTTAAGTGATAGGTGCTTGTGTAGTTTTAATAATTATCTATCGAAAAGTTGGCTAGTAAGCGCCCCGAGTTATGAGGTGATAGGCGCTTGTGTTATTTAAATAATTATTTATAAAACAAAGTTACTAGTCAGCGCCCTGGGTTATTAGGTTATAGGCGCTTTTATTGTTCTGATAATTATTGATTATTTAAAGTAGCCAGTCAGCACCCAATGTTATTCGGTGATAGGTGCTTGTGTTATTTAATATTATTTATTTAACAAAGTGGCCAGTGAGCACTTTGGGTCATAGGATTACAGGCGCTTCTGTTATTAATATAAATAATCATTACACGAAATGACTAAACAGCGCCCGGGTTATTAGGTGATAAGCGCACTTGTTATTAAAAACTATTTATTTTACAAAGTGTCCAGTAAGCACCCCGGGTCATGAAGTGATAGGCACTTGTGTTATTATAATATTTATTTATTAAACAGAGTGACTAGTCAGCGCTTTGGGTTATTGGGTAACAGGCACTCGTGTTATTAAAAATAATTTATTCAACAAAGTGGTCAGTAAGCACCCCGGGTCATGAGGTTATAGGCGCTCGTGTTATTTTAATAATTATTTATTAAACAAAGTTACTAGTCAGCGCCCTGGGTTATTAGGTTATAGGCGCTTTGATTATTCTGATAATTATTGATTATTTAAAGTAGCCAGTCAGCACCCAATGTTATTCGGTGATAGGTGCTTGTGTTATTTTAATAATTGTTTATTGAACAAAGTGCATAGTCAGCGCCCGGGGTTATCGGGTGATAGGCGCTTGTGTTAGTTAATATTTATTTATTAAACAGAGTAACCAGTCAGTGCCCTGGGTTATAAGGTGTTAGGCGCACTGGTTTTTAAAAAACTATTTATTTAACAAAGTGTCCAGTAAGCACCCCTTGTCATGAGGTTATAGGCGCTTTATTATTGTGATAATTATTCATTAAACAGAGTGGCCAGTCGGCGCCTCGGTTTATTAAGTTATACGCGCACTGGTTATTGAAAACTATTTATTAAACAAAGTGTCCAGTAAGCACCCCAGGTCATAAAGAGATAGGCGCTAGTGTTATTTTAATAATTATTTATTGAACAGAGTGACTAGTCAGCGTCCCGGGTTATTGGGTGACAGGTACTCCTGTTACTAAAAATTACTTATTTAACAAAGTGGCCAGTAAGCACCCCAGGTTATGAGGTTATAGGCACTTGTGTTATTGTAATAATTATTTATTAAACAGGTCGGCCAGTAAGCACCCTGGGTCATGAGGTTATAGGTGCTTGTGTTATTTTAATAATCATTCATTGAACAGGGTGGTTAGTCAGTGCTACGGGTTATTGGGTAATAGGCGCTTGTGTTATTCAAATAATTATTTATTGAACAGAGTGGCTAGTCAGCGCCCAGGGTTATTGGGTGATAGGTGCTTGTGTTATTAACAATTATTTATTCAACAAAGTAACCAATAAGCACCCTGGATCATAAGGTCATAAGCGCTTGTGTTAATGTTATAATTGGTTTTAAAAAAGAGTGACTAGTTAGCGCCGTGGGTCATTAGGTGATAGGCGCACTGGTTATTAAAAACTATTTATTTATCAAAGTGGCCAGTAAGCACCATGGGTCATTAGGTTATAGGCGCTTGTGTTAGTTTATTGATAATTAATTGACCAGATTGGCCAGTCAGCACCTGGGTTATTGGAAGATAGGCGCTTGTGTTATAATAATAATTATTTATTAAACAGGGTGGCCAGTCAGCGCCCAGGGTTATTGGGTGATAGGTGCTTGTGTTATTAACAATTATTTATTCAACAAAGTAACCAATAAGCACCCTGGATCATAAGGTCATAAGCGCTTGTGTTAATGTTATAATTGGTTTTAAAAAAGAGTGACTAGTTAGCGCCGTGGGTCATTAGGTGATAGGCGCACTGGTTATTGAAAACTATTTATTTATCAAAGTGGCCAGTAAGCACCATGGGTCATTAGGTTATAGGCGCTTGAGTTATTTTAATAAATATTTATAAAACAGAGTGACCAGTTAGCCGCCTGGGTAATTAGGTGATAGGTTTTTGTGTTATTTTAATAATTATTTATTAAACATAGTGGCCAGTCAGCGCCCCGATCTGTTGGGTGATAGGCGCTTGTGTTATTTTGATATATATTCATTGAACAGAGTGACTAGTCAGCGCCTCAGGTTATCAGGTGATAGCCGCACGTGTTTGTAAAAACCATTTATTTACTAGAGTGTCTAGTAAGCATTCCGGGTCATGAGGTGATAGGCGCTTGTGTTATTTTAATAATTATTTATTGAACAGAGTGACTAGTCAGCGCCCTGGGTGATCAGGCGATAGGCACTCGTGTTATTAAAAATCATTTATTTAACAAAGTGGCTAGTAAGCATCCTGGGTCATTAGGTGATAAGCGCTTGTGTTATTCAAAAAATTATTCATAAAACAGAAAGACTAGCCAGCGCCGCGGGTTATTAGGTGATAGGAGCACTGGTTAGCATAAACTATTTATTCAACAAAGTGGCCAGTAAGCACTCCGGGTCATGAGGTTATAGGCGCTTGTGTTATTTTAAATTATTCATTTATCAAAGTGCCCAGTAAGCACCCTGGGTCATAAAGTGATAGGCGCTTGTGTTATTCTGATAATTATTCATCTATCTGAGTTGCAAGTAAGCACACCAGGTCATCAAAAAATAGGCGCTTGTGTTATTAAATATGATTCATTAAACAAAGTGGCCAATAAGCACCTTTGGTCATAAGAAGATGGGCGCTTCTGTTATTTTAATAAGTATTTATTGAACAAAATGGCCAGTCAGCGCTCAGTGTTATTGGGTGATAGGCGATTGTGTTATTCTTATAATTATTTATCTACCTGAGTTGCAAGTAAGCACACCAGGTCATTGGGAAATTGGCGCTTGTGTTATTAAATATGATTAATTAAACAAAGTGGCCAGTAAGCACCTTTGGTCATGAGAAGATAGGCGCTTGTGTTATTTTAATAATTATTCATTGAACAGAGTGCATAGTCAGCGCCTGGGGTTATTGAGTGATAGGCGCTTGTGTTAGTTAATATTTATTTATTAAACAGAGTGGCCAGTCAGTGCTCTGGGTTATTAGGTGTTAGGCGCACTGGTTTTTAATAAACCATTCATTTAACAAAGTGTCCAGTAAGCATTTTGGGTCATGAGGTTATAGGCGCTTGTGTTATTGTAATAATTATTCATTGAACAGAGTGGCCAGTCAGTGCCTGGGTTATTGGGTGATAGGCGCTTGTGTTGTTTTAATAATTATTTATTAGACAGATTGGCCAGTCAGTGCCCTGGGTTATTAGGTGATAGGCACACTGGTTAATAAAAACTTTCTATTTAACAAAGTTTCCAGTAAGCACCCCGGGTCATGAAGTGATAGGCACTTGTGTTATTTTTATAATTATTCATTAAACAGAGTGGCCATTCGGCGCCCTGGTTTATAAAGTGATAGGCGCACTGGTTATTAAAAACTATTTATCAAACAAAGTGTCCAGTAAGCACCCCAGGCCATAAAGAGATAGGCGCTAGTGTTATTTTAATAATTATTCATTGAACAGAGTGACTAGTCATTGTCCCGGGTTATTGGGTAATAGGTACTCCTGTTACTTAAAATTACTTATTTAACAAAGTGGCCAGTAAGCACCCCAGGTCATGAGGTTATAGGTGCTTGTGTTATTTTAATAATTATTTATTAAACAGAGTGGCTAGTCAGCACCCTGGGTTATTAGTAGATAGGCGCACTAGTTATTAAAAAGTATTTATTTATTAAAGCGTCTAGTATGCACCCCGGGTCATGAGGTTATAGGCGCTCGTGTTATTGTAATTATTATTTATTGAACAGAGTGGCCAGTCAGCGCCTGGGTTTTTGGGTGATAGGCGCTCGTATTATTTTAATAATTATTTATTAAACAGAGTGGCCAGTCAGCACTCTGGGTTATTAGGTGATAGGCACACTGGTTATTAAAAACTATTTATTTAACAAACTGTCCAGTTAGCACCCCGGGTCATGAAGTGATAGGCGCTTGTGTTATTATATTAATTATTTATTAAACAGAGTGGCCAGTCATCTTCCGGGGTTATTAGGCGATAGGCGCATGTGTTATTCTAATAATTATTTATCTATCTGAGTTGCAAGTAAGCACACCAGGTCATTCAAAAATAGGCGCTTGTGTTATTAAATATGATTCATTTAACAAAGCGGCCAATAAGCACCTTTGGTCATGAGAAGATGGACGCTTGTGTTATATTAATAATTATTTATCAAACAGAGTGGCCAGTTAGCACCCTGGGTTATTAGGTAATAGGCGCACTGGTTATTAAAAACTATTTATTTAACAAAGTGTCCAGTAAGCACCCCGGGTCATTAAGTGATAGGCGCATGTGTTATTTTAATAATTATTTATTGAACAGAGTGGCCATTCAGCGCTCCGGGTTTTTGGGTGATAGGCGATTTTGTTATTAAAAATTATTTATTTAACAAAGTGTCCAGTAAGCACCCTGGGTCATGAGGTGATAGGCGCTTGTGTTATTTTTATAATTATTTATTAAAAAGAGTGATTAGTCAGCGCGCCGTGTTATTGGGTGATAAGTGCTTTTGTTATTTTAATAATTATTCATTATTTAGAGTGGCTAGTCAGCGCCCAAGGTTATTCGGTGATAGCCGCTTGTGTTGTTTTAATAATTATTCATTGAAAAGTTGGCCAGTAAGCGTCCTGAGTTATGAGGTGATAGGCGCTTGTGTTATTTCAATAATTATTCATAAAACAGAGTGACCAGTAAGCTGCCTGGGTCATCAAGCTATAGGCGCTTGTGTTATTATAAAAATTATTTATTGAACAGAGTTGCCAGTCAGCGATCTGAGTTGTTGGGTGGTAGGCGCTTGTGTTATTTTTATAATTATTTATTCATCCGAATTGCCAGTAAGCGCACTGTGTCATTAGGTGATAGGCGCTTGTGTTATTAAGAATCATTTATTTAACAAAGTGGCTAGTAAGCACCCTCAGTTATGAGGTGATAGGCGCTTGCGTTATTTTAATAATTATTTATTGAGCAAAGTGGCCAGTAAGTGCCTTGAGTCATTCGCTGATAGGCGCTTGTGTTATTTCAAATTATTTATCTAACAAAGTGGCCAGTAAGCACCCTGTGTCATAAAGTTATAGGCGCTTGTGTTAGTTTAATAATTATTTATTGAACAGAGTGACTACACAGCGCCCCGGGTTATTGGGTGATAGGCGCTTGTGTTATTTTAATAATTATTTATTGATCAGAGTTGTCAGTCAGCGCCCTGGGTTATTGGGTGATAGGCGCTTGTGTTATCAAAAATTATTTGTTTAACAACGTGGCTTGTAAGCACTTCGGGTCATGAGGGGATAGGTGCTTGTGTTATTAAGAATTACTTATTTAACGAAATGGCCAGTCATTGCTCCGGGTTATTGGGTGACAGGCGGTTGTGTTATTTTAATAATTATTTATAAAACAGAGCGACCAGTTAGCGCCCTGGGTTATTGGGTGATAGGTGCTTGTGTTAATAATAATTATTTATTTAACAATCTGGCCAGTAAGCACACTGGGTCTCCAGGTGATGGATGTTTGTGTTATTGGACCTTATTTGAATTTCGCAAGTCACCTTCGGTACTATGTTTGTTCGATCTAGTGATTTTTAACGTTAGATATGTTGGGTCCTAGAGAATATTCAAGTTTGGCCGGAACTATATCTTAACACTGAATTTCTTACCTTTTATACTAAGCTATAGAAAAAGTAAACAGTGTTAAGTATCTGTTATTTTTACTGTAACTACTTTGTCAGGTATTGTTTCAGTTATGTCAGATTTAAAATGTGAATCCTGTCCAGCAGTTACATACACAGTTACTCAGAATTGGATCTAATACTGGAAATACGAATTTTTAAGGATTTTAAAATGATAATGTCCATCGATCTAGCTCTTAAAGTGATAAAGTCTAATTGTTTAATTCTCTTTAAATATGAGGATGTCGTTTTATTTATTTATAAGTCAAACGTAATAGTAGAACAAAAATGTTATAATTCTCAATTTTAAATGGTTGCCAAATTTGAAGTCATACAAAATTCTTTTTGGATATTTTGCTGTTCGGATGTATGAGAAAGAGAGAGAGAGAGATGTAAGAGTAGAGAGTAAAATTGTAATTTGAGTAGTAGGTATGCTCTCTCTGTGTGAGTCTGTGTGTTGTTAGGTATTAACTAGACAAAGGATAGCTCGCTTTTCCTTATGCGTGGGGGAAAATTTCTTGAGGTAGTCGATGATGTGAAGCGTATTCGAGTTTAGTTCGGCCGGAGCAAGCGATTGGGAAGCCACGGAGTCGACTCTTCTTCAAACTTGGAGATTCGAGAGAGCGACAAAACTACAACTTATCAATTGTTGTGGACTTCATCAGCAACGAGCAGTCTTTTGGAGGCACCGACGAATACATCGTTTTTCCTTTGTCAAATCAAGGCCTTCGTCTCACCTCAACATCTGCGAGCGAGATTAGTAACACAGCGCAGGTATTTTGTAAATTTACTAAGAAGTGATAAAAGGTGTGTGTTTTGCGAGCGGCCAGGCAACTATATTATTCGAGGCCTTTCGAAAGGTAAAACAAATAAAGTCAATTTCGTTCCATGAGTTTAGAAAATTGTTCTTGGAGTTTATTTTGTATTCCTTTCCTTTACTATCAACCATGGCATAAATTGTGGCAGTTGCTCCGCGTATGATAGTCAATAATTCGATTGACTTAAAGCGTCAACATTTGCATTTGTGATTTTTTCCATAATTATGAACACTTATTATCTTAGTAGTTGTCTCACTACTCTTACAAATAAATTTTTTTAGTAAAAAGAATGAACATTTATATCCAGGCTACGTGTGACCCACCCAGTGGCTTGAGTGGCTGAGTGTGCCAGCTAGGTGGTCTGACCGAGCTGTTTTTCTACCTTTTCAAACCAATTATGCAATAGCAAAGAACATTCTGACCAATGAATTATCTAGTAGGAGTAATTAGTCTATCTACTGGTAGTTTTTTTTCTACTACATTACGCTTCTTCTAAGCATTCACTTTGATTGTCACGTATGTTCTGCTTTCCCCTATAAATTATTCATTTTAAGGTCTGGCTGTTATGGTTGAGAAGAAATTTAAACGCAATTAATGTACTTACAAAGGAAGATAGTATTAAAATAATGTAAATTAAATGGATTTATAATGCGATCACCATTATAAGCTTAGGTTTTAACGAAATCAACGACCTTATTACCAAAATAAACAAAACTTTCGTATAACTTTCGAACTTAAATTTATTTGCTTAAGTAACTGGGCCAAAATATTACTATCTACAGTTTTGCCATAAATAAAACTATTAATCGTAACTGTTTTTACCTTAATATGCGTCAGCAGAAATTTTTTTCGTGCTTTTTGACAGAGCTTTTGTATGGGATAGTAAAATAGATGGGCTTATTTCAACGCGTCTTACAAAAGATGTGCTGCTTCGATGCCAACAAAAACCAAGTTTAAAGTGACAATAGACCGGATGCCAACGGGGTTATCATAGCTTTTTTTGATCTATAGCTCCACCAAGGCTATTTTTTTATGCAGTGGAACCTCAAAAAAAGACGCAAAAAATAGTTATTACCAGTTTTTTAAAACAAAATTTAAAATTATGTTTTTTCTTATTAAAAATATTTTTTTTATTCTTTGGCATATTGCAAACGAAAATAGAATTGAAATGTATATACCTAACCCCCACAGTTTTTAAGTGAACAATTTTCAATGTTCTAAAATATCCGTTTTTTTTTAATTTTTAGAGCCTTGGCTAAGTGTAAAAATAACATTTTTTCACAAGGCACACCAGCTTATTATTAATTTTTAACTTTCCTCTACAATTAAAAAAAAAAATTTCTATAAATTAAATAAAAACATTATTTTTTGCAGTTAACATTTTAAGCGTTACAGTGCACGCACACGTATTAGAGTCTACTTATATCTATTTACGACAGACTAAGGTCGCTGAAGCACGTAGGTATACTGCCATAAATGTTCACGCACTGAAACGCTCAAAAAGTTAATTGCAAAAAAAATATTGTCACTCAATTTATTAGAACTTCTTTTTTTTAAATATTGTATAAAAAAGTTGAAAGCAAATGGTAATATGGTGTGTCTTGTGAAAATCTTTTATTTTTATACTTTGCTAGGGCTCTAAGAATTAGGAAAAAAATCCATACTTTAGAACTTTGGAAATTTTTTACTCAAAAACTGTGGGGTTAAGATGTATACGTCCTGGTTAGTTATTTGTTAAAAAAATGCCAGAAAACAAACAAAAATTCTTTAAATAAGAAAAGACGTTATTTAAAAAATTGCTTAGAAAAACTAATAACTTTTTTGCGTAGTTTCTCGAGGTTACACCCTCTCAATTCTTTTATTTATCTTAAAAAATAAAACTGTATAAAACAATCTTAGTGGAGCGCTAGACCTCAAAAAGCTGCGAGACCTTCCTTGGTGCCTGGACTACTATGAGATAAAATACATTACAAGATCTTACTAATTGCATTTTCACCTAGACGCGATCGATAAGTAATTTTTGCTGATTGTATACATCGCAATGAAGATGATCAACCAGATCAATTAATTTCTTTGGTGGTAGTAATGGACGTAACCGAGTCCCGCGTTGGCATCTGTCACATACCATCCACCTTCTACGATCAGACTTTCTCCAGCACACATCGTGAATTTACTTCTTAGAACCAATAATTCTTAGAAAAAAAAAAAAAGTTTCTAAAAAGATTCGAACGCTCGACCTCTTGCACATTAGTCAAGGCTCAGGCTCTTACCAACTCCACTACCAACGGTCCCGATATGGAACAATAGATTACTTCATCTTATGTTACAGTTTGTAACTTATTTTTAATGTCAATTTTGACTCACTGTGTAATAATTCCTTTTAATTGATTATACAATTAATATATAAATAATTTATTTAATAAATTATATTTTTTAGGAAGATGTTCTCGTTGGAAAATTTGGAAATCAGTGGATATTATCAGAGCAGCTATCATATGCATTAACAAACATTTATTTACTTATTATTAACATAATACTTGTAAGTAAATAAATAACTGTTTATACAATTTCTTACATTTTTTTCCAAATGTTTATAATTAAAAAAATTGTTTCTTACTGTATAAATACAATAATTGATTTTTTTTACAAGTTTTTTTTTACAGTTTTTCCCTTTTGTTTAAGGTGATTTTTTGATTTAAGGATGTTTATCAGATAGATAGTGGGGGAAAAGCTTAGCTCAAAATTTAGAAAGGTAAGAGGAGTGCAAATATATGCAGCAACGTTGGAAATAACTTTTTTCGTATTGATGTATTTCCGCATACAGTTTAACGCATACTAGACCATTTATTTTGTGTTATGACACAAAAAAATAGATCTTTTAGAAAATAACATAGGTTTATCTAATAGCAATCTTTCGTAGAAACAAAAAATGGGAGGCTTACGCAGAGGTTATGCATGCAATTTTAAGTGATTTTTCCATAAGGTTTCATGTTGCGTTGCAAATTTTTTAAATTAAAAATGTGAAAAGGGGTAAAGCTGATTGATCTGAAATTTTTTTTGTGTATCTATTCCGAATATACGTTTGATGTTTAAATAAAACTTGTAAAAAAACCTATATGTGATCAACGTCCTAAAGGTACATTCACTGGCATGGTTATACTACCCTATTGAAGAAAGGGATACTACAGGATGGTTTCTCTTAATTTTTGAGATACAAGGGTAATTTAGGTATTAAATGTGGACTAGTAATACGTGTGTGAGCATATGTGATAAATGTGTAGTTGATGTTATACACATATAATCAGTGTAGATAGCAGGAAGTTGTTTTGAAACTGTCGGAAGATTTGATGAAAGTGCAAAGTCTTTTGTACTGGCCATCTCCATATTGTTTATATTGTAATGTTGTTAATAACTGTTTAGTTAATAAATATTTAAATATTTATCGAAACGACAACCAATAAACGTATATACACTTATTCCACTGATAACTTCACCACTTTAATATTTGGTTTTTTACTCTTACGACGTGACTGCATAGTTCTACGAAGAAATGGCTTATTGAGTCACCCAATTTTACATCCTGATCCTTCTGTAAGTAAATTCAATTTTTCATGGCTTTTTTTCAGACTATTACCGGACTCCATCATACAAGTGCAAAACATGTATTTGAAAGGTGTATTTTTAATGGTGACATCGTACATAATGTTTATACCGACACGAAGAGCTTCTTTGCCAACAGCTTTGACACCTAGTTTAAAGACCAGTCAAACTCGTTGAAATACTCCAGCAAACAACGATCTGATATCTCCGTGTTCTCGTTGATCACTATGCAAAAGCGTTCAGCACTTCCTGCACTGTTTTGTTAATTGTGTTTAGATTTTCACCACCATCACTTGTTTGTGCGATAAAGTGGTCCTCGTAGGGATCCATAGTTTTTATTCAAATTATTTGAAGTTAAGAGTTACCATCAGCGTTCCAAAGTTAAATGATGTGCGTCTGATCCGTATTGATTTCCATTTTGTTAAATGAGCTTAATAATAATGGTATACAGGATGATCAGAAAGTACTTTAACAACAGAATACGTACAGCATATTGAGCGAATCATTTTAATTTCTAACGGTATTTTTTGCATAATTTTAAATGCAGTAGTCAGTCAACTACAAGCATTACAATTTAGGGGATATTAACCCGTTTTCAAACGCTTTTTACCATAGCGCGGGCAATCATGAGAAGCGGCGTTGCCACGCATTGGAGAAGCCCAGTCGATAAGCAGACTGACTACTAGTTATTCTTCCACTGGTAAATGTCGCACCCGCATGATTTGTGTAGGCTACGCTTCCCTACGTTTGTCATGCAGCGATGCATCTGCTAGTACTGCTAGCTAAGGGTGCAGTCCAACGGCACATAATAGAGTGTCCAGAATAAAATCGTTACCATAAATTTATATGTGAAGTTTATCTTGCTGCTGCAGTGCTGCATGGACTAATTGCATCATCATCATCATTCTGCACTGAAAATAAAAAAATGGTCAGTATAGCTTGGATGCACGGCTACTTGAGCTTATAGTTGATCCAAGCAGCTACTGTTAGAGTAGGTTAGCCTGAGAGCCAAGCAGAATCTTTGTAGCTGAGGCAAACGTGATAGGTCCTTAAATGAGCACTGTGTAACTATACTTTGGTACGTTGGCCTGATCTGCCAAGCAGATTTTTATTTTTGTGTAAGCAGTGTAGCTAGCAAGATTGTAGGCTCAGTGCAAATGGGCAGGTGAAGGAGAAAAGCCTCCAACTAACTAAGGTTTGTAACACAAAGATACATCTGTATGTATGCATTACAGCTTCTGTCTTTTGTGTATTATTCTATGCATATGCTATTCACCCTGTGGCAGAAAAGTTAACGCTCTTCCACTAAATAAGCTTCCCACCTGAAGAAAAGAAGACAGTGATCTTTGTGTAATAACTTAGTCGAAGCCATTTGGCGTTGCATATGGTATTTTACATGACATTACATGAGGGATTTTAATTAGGTAATGTCATTTGTAATTTCATAAGGGAAACCATACAAAATGACAAATTAGAATAAAAATTTTTCGTCTAAACATAAATGCAAATTATTGTAATTCGTTATTTACTGTTGTCATAAACTGTACGCATCCCAATAATAACTCTTAACCAAGTGAGTTCAGCTAATTTTTTTTCAATATAAAAAAAAATTGAATTAATTTTTTTTAATTCCTGAATAAATAGTTAAATCCTACTATTTTTAAGTTATCCTATAAATGGTTACACTAATTTAACACTGGTTATAACACACCTGTTATTAACATGTAAAAATTTTAATAACATTTAATATTCTGCAGTTATTTGTCTATGTGACAAATCTTTGTTATTCTAATTTATAATTCCATCTGTATTTTCTTATGGAATTACATAAGGCATTGACAAGTCAAAACCACTTCCGCAGTTCTATATCACCTTATGTTATACTATATGTAACGACATACGGCAATTATAAAGTAATTACAGAAGTTATTGCTCAAAAAATTCCGTCTTTCTTTTTGAGGTGGAATCAATAGGAGTCTGATTTTGATCCTTAGACTCAGTCTGATCAGAGATAGGTAAATAGTGCGACACCCAATTTACGACACGTCAGGTGTAGGATATGATATAAGTATCGTAAATTGTATAATATGTCATAATGGACTCTAATTTCACATTCAAGATAATATGCACGTGAGATTAACGTAAGATAATGAGTGAACAAGTAGAAAATAATTCCACCCTTAGTGTGGTGAGGCTATCGAATAATTAACTAATTAAATAAATAGTTATCATGCTAAATACAACAGTCTTCCCTAAACGATCTTATTATCCTATACTTGTTGTTTTATTTCACATACAAAAAAGAAAGGCAGATCGTAAATACATGTGTGTCGGAAATTGAGATTCGTCGTAGTGTCATTTATTACAATTTAAGATGCGTCGTAAATTCAACTTATTATGCATATTTACATTAATCCATAAGCTCAATACTGTTTGATATATCGAAACTTGCGCTCTAATTAGTTAGCCCGAGTAGTCCTATAGTTTGTTAAAAACCTGGCCAATCAGCAAGCTATATCGATTGGTATCTAGCTGCATTACAAAGTTGCGATCAGACCCCAGGATATATAGTCTACAAAAGCCTTTTAGGCCAAAACATGAGGCCCAAAGTTGGTCGAAAATCATAACTAGATGCCACTCTCAGTAGTTATAAGGTAATTAAAGTAATGTCATAAGGTCTATTTTGTAAACTAGCCGCATCTTAGACCATTAAATAGAAACTAAGAAGTTAATTCAAAAAAGTATCATTTGTAGCAAGATTATTATTTATCTTTTACCTGGTAATCATCTCAAATTGTAAAAATTTTAATCTTATATATAATCTAATCAACAATGCATTGTCTATTATCTTAAATAAAGTCAGTGTCACACAAGCGGTACAAAAATATGATTTCCCTTTTTATTTAATCCGATGATTGTTAAAAATTTAATTCTGAAAATAAATTATAAAAATAAATATTTACTGGCGAAGTGGTACCTTAGTTTCGCTTTATTGCAGAAAGTACATTTTTTCAAATTTTGATATTTGTCGGATACTTAGTGAGCACTTATCAGGTATTTGCCAGGCCCTTGGCTAACATTTGGTAGGTACATACCCGGCACTTGGTGGGTACTTGCCGGGCACTTCGCAGATTCTTGCTGGGCGCTTAGCGGGCACTTGACGGGCACTTGGCGGGCTCTTGGCTGCCTCTAACCAGGCACTTGTCAGGTATATGCCCGTCACTTGGTGGGCACTTGGCGGGTACTTGCCAGGCTCTTAGTGGGCACTTGGGACGTTCTTGGCGAACACTTTCCAGGCCATTAACAGGCACTTAGCAGGCACTAAGCGGGCACTTAGCAGGCATTTGGCGGGTGACTGGCAAGAGTAGTTGCCTAGAAAGTACTCACCATGTACTTACCAAGTGCCTACTAAGTGCCGGGCATATACCTGCCACGTGCGCGCCAAGTGCCAGCCAAGTTCTAACCAAAAGCCTACCAAGCACCCGGCAAGTATCCGCCAAGTGCCCGACAAGTACCGAAAAGGACTCGTCAGACGCCCAGCAAATGCCCGCCCAGTTCTTGCTAAGTGATCAGTAAGTACTCACGAAGTACTCGTCAAGCGCCCGTCAAGTTCCAGCCAAACGCCTGTCAAATACCCGTCAAGTTCACGTCAAGTACCCTCCAAGTATCCGCCAAGTGCCCAGCATATACCCACTACGTGCCCGGTAAGTGCCAGGCATGTACTCCCCAAGTAACTGTCAAGTGCCTGCTAAATACCCGCCAAATACCTGCCAAGTGCCCGTCAAGCGCCTGCCAAGTGCCGTCAAGTGCCCGCCAAATGCCTGTCAAGTGCCCACCAAGTGCCTGCCAAGTACTCGCCAAGTACCCGTAAAATACTTGTGATAAAGAAAAAAGATTTAAAAATTATTAAATGTTTACAAACCTTGATGGTCTTAAACTTTGTAATATTTACCGCAGGAATTTTTTTTAATACACTAAGAGCTCAGCTCCTAGTCCAACGAGCTTCCTTTTAGCCTATTGTTTAAATCATAAAACTTTCTATCTTTAGATCTTATGAGGATGAGTATAGATACTTATATTCAAATAACAGAAATTTTTAAGTTTAAGTATAATTACTTAACTTTTATAAACATTTTCTAATTTCTGCAAGTTTATCACACGTATTTCATTGAAAATGAATGAATTTTAAAAACTAACGGCTCTTGTGTACATTCCTTTTAAGGCATTATTACTTGTTAGTTATTATTTATTCTAGATCTTGCAAAACATTAATAAACACTATGTTAGTTTGCATGCAAAATGTGTCCCCAACATAAAACATATCCTCAGCCATCGAAATATCGAAAAAATCTAATTATACTCAATTAAACTTTGTTTAATAACCTTTAAAGATATCGTCTGCCAAGAGCAGTAGACATGATATCACTTTAGAGCAATGACAAAATAAGTTCTAACTACACTTTTTATTTCACAAGTCCTCGTGACTTAAGACTTTACTATTCTGATGAAATTGAATAATATTACATAAATAAATAGATCCGTTAAATTTAAACACTATTACCTGAAGTGTAGTTATTGATGCTACCTATAATCTTACTTGTAAGTTGCAAGAAAAGCAGTTAAAAAATTGAAAGCTTGAACACTGAGAAAGTCGCGCATAAAACTTGTTTCGCTAATATCTTGTATAGTGTAATAGACCGGATAAAAATAAGAATACTATCGTGTAAAGCAGAACATTTACTCCTGATTTGATGTTTGACTTTTATTTGCAGTAAAACTAAGTTTTTAGATAAAAATAAATATAATAAAGGACGTTTTGCGAGATGTTTGAGTGAGTGGCACGCAGAGCGCGACGACATACAGTTGTGTATGCCAGTATAAGTATGCTACTAACGGTGTCGTCAGCTGGCAATATGTACATGCATAGATTTACTTGACAATATGAGTAGTATCGTTTTCAATTTATATCTGAAAAATTCGTACTAGTCTTGATGAAATAAGCTCATAAAACTTAATAATATAGATAAAAAATGTATAAACAAGTTGAAATTCTACTCATTTTCAAATGTATACTACTTTCCAATAAACTACCACAATTAAAAAAATACTATTAATTATTAAGTTACTATTATTATTATAATATTTTTTTTGGTAGGTGATAAGTTTTTCTTATAACTCTCTTGTAGTTGAATGATTTTGTAGCTAACTATTATAATATCCATTAAATTAAATTGGAATCTGATCATTACACACAGCAGTACAACAGCAGACGCTCTTGCGCATGCGTGGATATACCCATTTATACAGCTATACTGACGGTACCTCACTGCTAACCGACTCAACGCAATGACAATATACGGCAACACTGCGCGTTCATACAGCTGTGCCATAGTATGCCAACCCCTTCTAGAGGTAGATTGTAACGTATTTTTAATTGCCTTTTATTTAAAAAATATTAGCCCTAAAAATATAATTCTAACGGGGTTTACTTAAAAAAAAACGCTCTACACACTGTTCTCGGGAAACGCCCCAGTTGCATATCAGCCTGTTCATCCAGTAGCCTCAAATGATGGACGCAAGTCTGTGTTAATCTTATGGGATGAGACAACCAATTAGCACTGCTCCAATCGGTGTCTCCTCACTTATATGAAGCTCACTAGTTTTACGTAGATTCCACTATGAAACTATAAAATTTGAATAGATTCTTTGTTTGGTCTTAATATACGTAATGTGCAGTAATGCAAAACAGCGCCAACTGTATTGTAAATAACAGCGATACTAAATAAGACAAGTATACAGCATCTTATTATTTGTTAATAGCTACTGCAGACCGAACCCTATGATGGAATAGTAACGATAGCCATTAGATTTGATTTTTTTTTCTTTTAAAGAGACCATTGGTTTGGTTGTAACGACGTTAAAAATCAATGAAAACAAAATTTGAAACAGCTGTGTTAAGACTTCATTTTTATTAGATATTTATGCTATTGAATATTATTTATTGAATGATAATGTAAAGGGACAACTGAAATACGTATTTGTTTTATTTTTTGCACGAACAACGATATAAGATATATGAGATTTCCGGAATTAACATATAATAAAGATAAATTATTTTTGAACATGAAATAATTAATAAAAAAGTTAATAATACTATAACTAACCTAAGAAATGGATGACAGAATTCCACGTGTCATTACTTTGGAAAAGCCGTACGGCATTCTATATGGTTTGACATATGGCTTTACATAAGGGGTTTTGGATTCTTAATACCGTGTGTAATGACGTATGAAAAAACCCATGGAATTAAAAATTAAAAAAAAGAAACCATTCTCTAATTCTAACTCATATTGAAATAACTGCAGAAAATTGTAATTCGTTATTTACTATTGTTTAGCATGGTTACCATCTGGATGATAAGTCAAAACAATGTAGTACAAGAACTACTTCAGGAATAAAAGAAAAAAATTAAAAAATAAAATTTTATATATTAAAGAAAAATCAGCTAAATCTCCTTGTTTTGTAGTTATTATCCATATGGTAATACATGTAGTCAAATATAAGTAATGCATTACAGTATTCTGCAGTTATTTGTAGATAACAATTTTTTTTTATTTTTTTTTTTTTTAATTCCATGTATTTTTCCATATGGCACTACTTATAGCATCATCAATGTAAAACCTCTTATGTAAAACTATATGTAAAACCGTATGTAATACCGTATTGCTTGGCTGAAGTAATTACACATGGAGTTTTGTCACCCATTTTTCAGAGAAAAAGTCTTCTACTTGATACATACTCCATCTAGCGATTCCTTAATCAACTGCACATCTTCATGAGGATTGTTCTATACTTATTGCACGAGAGTTTTTTAACCCCCATATTGTTGTTCACAAAATCTGTAAATCAAAATTCATAATTTTTGTCATTTTTTGTTTAATTCAATTCATTTTAAATGAAAGTGGTATTCATTTTGAAATGTTGTTTTTAGATTGTGAATAGTGAGATGTTTTATAATTTTAAAATTGTAGCAATTTTTAATAGCAACATTATATAAACTAGTCATTAATTTGCATTATAAAGAATTGTTATCTATGCAAATTTACACAGTTTATTCCTATGCATGTAGGTCTACTTAATTAAACTTTGACTTCATAATGGACCCATCAACCTCTATTTTTCAGTAAAAGAAAAGAACCGTATATTTAGAACAAGTAATTTTTTTGCAAAATTTGTATACAATATTTTGCAAAGAGCTAAGCATTAAAAACCCAAATTTGAATGTGGTGCCTTAAAATACAGAATAAAAATAAAATAATGTCTGTAGTAAAACTTTTTCAGAAAATATGAGTGAACAAACAAATTTTACCTAATTATAAGATTTTTTTTGCTTCTACGTCAAAACTTAAAGTTTACTCTAGGGACTTTTACCTTATAAAGGAAAACTAAACTCGGTTGCTAAGTGTCGGATGATAAACAGCTGATTATCACCTGCCACTGTAGCATAATATTTGCCTGATATTAACACGATTTATTCATAATTATTATTTAATTTTCAGCTGATTTACACTTAATAGTAATAATAGTAAGGGTAAGTAATTTCCAGACACCTTTGACGTCACCATCTGGCGCCGGCGGTTGAGCCCATGGTGAGTGTTTGGTCGTGCTGTTGGAGAACGGGGAGGAGAGAGATCCCTAGCTGGAGAATTTTTGGGGCTTCGAAGAGTGGCGCAGTTTTTAAAATCTGGTGGGGCCTTGGAGGTGGGATAGAAAGGTGAAAATAATGGAGTCGTTTGGAATGAGGTTAAAAATTTATTCATAGCAAGATATTAAGTGCTACACATGCAAATACAATGTCAAAACTTAAGATAATTGTTTAAAGTAGAAAATGTATGGTGATATAATAATAATATGTATAGGTACAGTTGTCACTGATAAATAGTGTTGTTAATCTAAGAGGTTATAGTTTTATACAATGTAAGTGATAAATAGTGCGCAGGATGTCTAGTTCTTTGTGGTGTATTTGAACGCAGGGATGTATCTTTTACAATTAATTAAAGTAAAATATTTATAGACTTACAATTTTTATGACATGCTAAGGATATGATGCGCCTATCTTCTAGTTTCTTACGTCTTGTAATTTTATTATACAAAGTCACACTTATTTTATCATTAGCTGATGTAATTCTTAAAAATATTGAACAAAACATATCCAAAGTATATTTATCAGACATAAAAAACAAAAAATCGATGTAGAAATAACCACACACTCAAGAGTCAATCGACCGCTCCTACTAAAAATCGTACTCCACAAAATATCCAACGAAGAATAGTACGCGCAGATATATTCCAGCGAAAAATCGTACAGGCCACTTTTTTCCGACGAAGAATCGTACGCGCACCTATATACTGACGAATAATCGTACAGTCCGCATCTTTCTGACAAAGAATCGTACAGGCCACTTCTTTCCGACGAAGAATCGTACACGCAGATATATTCTGACGAAGAATCGTACGCGCAGATATATTCCGACGAAGAATCGTACGCGCAGATATATTCCGCCGAAGAATCGTACGCGCAGATATATTCCGACGAAGAATCGTACGCGCAGATATATTCCGACGAAAAATCGTACGTGCACCAATATACTGACGAATAATCGTACAGGCCGCTACAATAACATTTACATAAAAAAATACAATAAGAATAACTATAATGCCATTATCGTTATTTAGTCACATATTACCCAATTATATCACCCAATAACACAAGCGCCAATCCCCACACAACTAAGTGCTCTTACTGGTCCCTTTATTAATTTAAAATAAATTAAATAACACAAGTGCCAATCCCCACATAACTCAGTGCGCTTACTGGTCCCTTTATTTATTTTACATAAATTAAATAACACAGGTGCCAATCCCCACACAACCCGGGGCATTAACTAGTCCCTTTATTTATTAAACATAAATTAAATAACACAAGTGTCAATCCCTACACAACCCGGGGCATTTACTGGTCCATTCATTTATTTAAAACAAATTTAATAACACAAGCGCCAATCCCCACACAACTAAGTGCGCTTACTGGTCCATTCATTTATTTAAAACAAATTAAATAACACAAGCGCCAATCCCATCACAACTGAGTGCGCTTAACAGTCCCTTTATTTATTTAGAATGAATCAAACAACAAAAGCGCCAATTCTTACACAACCCGGAGCGCTTACTGGTTCCTTTTTTTATTGAAAATAAATATAATAATAAGACAAGCGCCAATCTCCACACAACCTGGAGCATTCACTGGTCCATTTATTTATTAAAAAAAAATTAAATAACACAAGCTCCAATCCCCATACATCCTGGACCGTTAACTGGCCACTTTGTTTATTAATCAAATAAATCAAATAACACAAGCGCCAATCCTCACACAACTCAGTGCGCTTACTGGTCCCATTATTTATTTAAAATAAATAAAACAACACTAGCGCCAATCCCCACACAAATAAGTGCGCTTACTGGTCCCTTTATTTATTTAACATGAATTAAATAACACAAGCGCCAATCCCCACACAACCTGGAGCGCTTACTGGTCTCTTTTTTTATTTCAAATAAATATAATGATAAGACAAGCGCCAATCCCCACACAACCCGGAGCATTCACTGATCCATTCATTTATTTAAAATAAATTAAATAACACAAGCTCCAACCCCCACACATCCTGGACCGTTAACTGGCCACTTTGTTTATTAATTAAATAAATTAAATAACACAAGCGCCAATCCCCACACAACCCGGAGCGCTTACTAGTCCCTTTATTTATTTAAAATGAATTAAACAACACTAGCGCTAATCCCCACGTATTTAAGTGTGCTTACTGGTCCCATTATTTATTTAACATAAATTAAATAACACAAGCGCCAATCCCCACACAACCCGGGGCATTTACTGGTCCCTTAATTTATTTAACATAAATTAAATAACATAAATGCCAATCCCCACACAACCTAGGGCATTTACTGGTTCATTCATTTATTTAAAACAAATTAAATAACACAAGCACCAATCCCCACACAACTTGGAGCGCTTACTAATCCCTTTATTTATTTAACATAAATTAAATTACACAAGCGCCAATCCCCACACAACCCAGAGCGCTTACTAGTCCCTTTATTTATTTAACATAAATTAAATTACACAAGCGCCAATCCCCACACAACCCAGAGCGCTTACTAGTCCCTTTATTTATTTAAAATGAATTAAACAACACTAGCGCCAATCCCCACGTATTTAAGTGCGCTTACTGGTCCCATTATTTATTTAACATAAATTAAATAACACAAGCGCCAATCCCCACACAACCCGGGGCATTCACTGATCTATTCATTAATTCAAAATAAATTAAATAACACAAGCTCCAACCCCCACACATCCTGGACCGTTAACTGGCCACTTTGTTTATTAATTAAATTAATTAAATAACACAAGCGCCAATCCCCACACAACCCGGAGCGCTTACTAGTCCCTTTATTTATTTAAAATGAATTAAACAACACTAGCGCTAATCCCCACGTATGTAAGTGCGCTTACTGGTCCCATTATTTATTTAACATAAATTAAATAACACAAGCGCCAATCCCCACACAACCCGGGGCATTTACTGGTCCCTTAATTTATTTAACATAAATTAAATAACATAAGTGCCAATCCCCACACAACCTAGGGCATTTACTGGTTCATTAATTTATTTAAAACAAATTAAATAACACCAGCGCCAATCCCCACACAACTCGGAGCGCTTACTAATCCCTTCATTTATTTAACATAAATTAAATTACACAAGCGCCAATCCCCACACAACCCAGAGCGCTTACTAGTCCCTTTATTTATTTAAAATGAATTAAACAACACTAGCGCCAATCCCCACGTATTTAAGTGCGCTTACTGGTCCTATTATTTATTTAACATAAATTAAATAACACAAGCGCCAATCCCATCACAACTGAGTGCGCTTAACAGTCCCTTTATTTATTTAGAATGAATCAAACAACACAAGCGCCAATTCCCACACAACCCGGAGCGCTTACTGGTCCCTTTTTTTATTGAAAATAAATATAATAATAAGACAAGCGCCAATCTCCACACAGCCTGGAGCATTCACTGGTCCATTCATTTATTAAAAAAAAATTAAATAACACAAGCTCCAATCCCCATACATCCTGGACCGTTAACTGGCCACTTTGTTTATTAATCAAATAAATCAAATAACACAAGCGCCAATCCTCACACAACTCAGTGCGCTTACAGGTCCCATTATTTATTTAAAATAAATTAAACAACACTAGCGCCAATCCCCACACAAATAAGTGCGCTTACTGGTCCCTTTATGTATTTAACATGAATTAAATAACACAAGCGCCAATCTCCACACAACCTGGAGCGCTTACTGGTTTTTTTTTTTATTTCAAATAAATATAATGATAACACAAGCGCCAATCCCCACACAACCCGGGGCATTTACTGGTCCCTTAATTTATTTAACATAAATTAAATAACATAAGTGCCAATCCCCACACAACCTAGGGCATTTACTGGTTCATTCATTTTTAAAAAAAAAATTAAATAACACAAGCTCCAATCCCCATACATCCTGGACCGTTAACTGGCCACTTTGTTTATTAATCAAATAAATCAAATAACACAAGCGCCAATCCTCACACAACTCAGTGCGCTTACTGGTCCCATTATTTATTTAAAATAAATTAAACAACACTAGCGCCAATCCCCACACAAATAAGTGCGCTTACTGGTCCCTTTATGTATTTAACATGAATTTAATAACACAAGCGCCAATCCCCACACAACCTGGAGCGCTTACTGGTTTTTTTTTTTAATTCAAATAAATATAATGATAAGACAAGCGCCAATCCCCACACAACCTAGGGCATTTACTGGTTCATTCATTTTTTAAAAATAAATTAAATAACACAAGCTCCAACCCCCACACATCCTGGACCGTTAACTGGCCACTTTGTTTATTAATTAAATAAATTAAATAACATAAGCCCCAATCCCCACACAACTCAGGGCGCTTCCTGGTTTCTTTATTTATTTAAAATAAATTAAACAACACTAGCGCCAATTCCCACACAACTAAGTCCGCTTACTGGTCCCTTTATTTATTTAACATAAATTAAATAACACAAGTGCCAATCCCCACACAACCCGGGGCATTTACTGGTCCCTTAATTTATTTAACATAAATTAAATAACATAAGTGCTAATCCCGACACAACCCAGGGCATTTACTGGTTCATTCATTCATTTAAAACAAATTAAATAACACAAGCGCCAATCCCCACACAACCCGGAGCGCTTACTAGTCCCTTTATTTATTTAAAATGAATTAAACAACACTAGCGCTAATCCCCACGTATTTAAGTGCGCTTACTGGTCCCATTATTTATTTAACATAAATTAAATAACACAAGCGCCAATCCCCACACAATCTGGACCATTTACTGGTCCCTTTATTTATTTAAACTAAATTAAACAATAATAGCACAAATTCCCACACAACTCAGTGGTCTTACTGGTCCCTTTATTTATATAACATGAATTAAATAACACAAGCGCCAATCCCCACACAACCCGGAGCGCTTACTAATCCCTTTATTTATTTAACATAAATTAAATTACACAAGCGCCAATCTCCACACAACTCAGAGCGCTTACTAGTCCCTTTATTTATTTAAAATGAATTAAACAACACTAGCGCCAATCCCCACGTATTTAAGTGCGCTTACTGGTCCCATTATTTATTTAACATAAATTAAATAACACAAGCGCCAATCCCCACACAATCTGGACCATTTACTGGTCCCTTTATTTATTTAAACTAAATTAAACAATACTAGCACAAATTCCCACACAACTCAGTGGTCTTACTGGTCCCTTTATTTATATAACATGAATTAAATAACACAAGCGCCAATCCCCACACAACCCTTAGTGCTTACTAGTCCCTTTATTTATTAAAAATAAATTAAACAACACTAGCGCCAATCCCCACACAACTTAGTGCGCTTACTGGTCCCTTAATCATTTAACAAAAATTAAATAACACAAGCGCCAATCCCCACACAATCCGGACCATTTACTGGTCCATTCATTTATTTTAAACAAATTAAATAATACAAGCGCCAATCCCCACACAACTAGGAGCGCTTACTGGTCCCCTCACTGCTCCCTCCTTATATTTAAAATAAATATACTGAAAAGACAAGCACCAATCCCTACACAACCAGGAGCGCTTACTGGTCTATTCATTTATTTAAAATAAATTTAATAACACAAGCGCCAATCCCCACACAACCTAGAGTGCTTGTTGGTCACTGTAATAATCGATAAAATTTATTAAGTAACAACGCGAGTGCTTATCACCTGACTATCCAGAATTATTATTTAATGCTTTTTGATAACAATTAATGCTACTAGTTAGCGCCCTGGCTTATGTAGTGGTTATTGCTTGCCTTATTACTTTATTTATTGTAAAATAAGTATCCAACACGTAAGCGCTCTGGGTTGTGTGGTGATGGGCGCTTGTTTAATTTAATTTATTTTAAATAATTTAATGGACCAGTGAATGCTTTGGGTTGTGTGGGGATTGGCGCTTGTGTTATTTAATTAATTTTAAATAAATAAAGGGACCAGTAAGCGCACTTAGTTGTGTGGGGATTGGCACTTGTGTTAATTAATTTATGTTAAGTAAATAAAGGGACTAGTAAGCGCACTGAGTTGTGTGGAGATTGGCGCTTGTGTTATTTAATTTATTTAATTATTAAACAAAGTGGCCAGTTAACGGTCCAGGATGTATGGGGATTAGAGCTTGTGTTATCTAATTCATGTTAAATAAGTAAAGGGACCAGTAAGTGCACTGAGTTGTGTGGAAATTGGCGCTTGTGTTATTCAATTTATGCTAAATAAATAAAGGGACCTATAAGTGCTTTGGGTTGTGTGGGGATTAGCGCTTGTGTTATTTAATTTATTTTAAATAAATGAATGGATTAGTAAACGGTCTGGATTGTGTGGGGATTGGTGCTTGTGTTATTTAATTTATGTTAAATAAATAAAGGGACCAGTTAGCGCACTTAGTTGTGTGGGGATTGGCGCTTGTGTTATTGGATGATATAATTGGGTAATATGTGATTAAATAACGATAAAGTCACCATCGTTATTTTTATTGTATTTTTTATTTAAATGTTATTGTAGCGGCCTGTACGATTATTTGTCAGTATAATGGTGCACGTACGATTTTTCGTCGGAAAGAAGTGGCCTGTACGATTCTTCGTCGGAATTAATATATCTGCGCGTACGATTCTTCGTCGGAATATATCTGCGCGTGCGATTCTTCGTCGGAATATATCTGCGCTTACGATTTTTCGTCGGAATATATCTGCGCGTACGATTCTTCGCTGGAATTTACCGACGTATACTATTCTTCGTTGAAAGGCTCGGGGAGTACGTTTCTTCGTAGGAAACTCTGGAGTACAATTCTTCGTAGGAGCCGTCGCAATACTCTGCAATTGTTGTACGTTCCACTCGTAACTAATACAGTTTTGTCTGAGTCAATTAACGTGGTGTGAGACAGCAGCTGGCAACCCATAACTGTCAACGAAAACTCTGTGTCCGCTGGTATCGACATAGAAGGCAACCCAATGCGTGCCAGGTCTTGTGCGCTCGTCTGTATAAGCTAAAAGAGCAAACAGTCTCGTATAAACAAACGGCAGCTTGTCTGCTGGAAATACCCTGACTGTTGGTGTTGGAATATGCCGCAGTGCTTTTTGTATTTGTAGTGAGTTTATCTTCGCTTATTTCGGCATATACTGATGCAGTAGAGTCCTCACTTTTTCTAGATTTCCAAAGATTAATGTTTTTCATGAGATTCCCGATCTCTTGTGTAGCAGCAGCAGCAGAGTAGGATGACGACCGGTTTAAACGTGCATGTTTTATCATCGGCTCTTGAGTTTTTTATTTACATCTAAGGCATCATCTGGCGTGGCGTAAAAGGGGATACCTTCCGTAAAGTGCACTGTTTTTTGATCCAGATTAGTAACTTATAAACACGAGCTAGAGCACAGCTGAAAGTCTCCTTTTTTTCGACCATGATAACAGCAAAAGTAATCATTATCGTGAGAAAGATTTTAAAAAGAGGGGCAAAAAAAGTACTCTTTCAGATTCATTGTTTGACGACCCGAAACCTTTTCCAGTAATTTTTGCTTTTGATTACCTCGAACTCAAATGTGAAAAGCACTTCTTGCTACCTCACGTAGAGCGCTATATACATCTTCGATATTAGCTTTACCATCAAACCACTCGAATCCGTGAAAATAACACGTTAAATAACTATTTGTAGCTAAAAGTCCTGACATCTATTTCGTAGTGTTGTAGGGCGGTTTTATAATCCAATGTGAACTAAAATTACAGTCGACACCCACCACGGCGATTTTTTTTGGTAAAAAATCTCCATTTTTATAGTAAAATGCTTGAACATCTATAATGAAATTAACTTTTTTCATGGTTTTTTGTGAGCATCCACGTCAACTCTTTTAAATGGTACGCGGCATACTGATCGTTTGACGAAAGATTGAAGATTACGAGATAAGGAAAAAAGGTTTGTAACAGTGCTTAAGAAATGGTAGTGAATATGAGAAGAAAAGTAAGGGGGGTAGTGGTGCTAGTGGTGGTATAAGGGAGGTACAAAAATAAGAGAAAAAAAAGTCTTTTTAGGCGTTGAAATCCACAATTATCTGACGATTTGAGTCTATTTTTAACACGTTGTCAAGTTCTGAGTAAAGAACGCAATTTATCGTTTTTATCAAAGGCGTCTCAAAACATACTCCTATTCTGACAGACCCATTTTTTACTAAATTCCAATGACCTGCAAAGTGCGCAAACAAATTTGGTCTTAGATCAAATGCAAAAAGACAATACCCTTTTGGATAATCTTTTCTGTGTATGTTGTTTCCCTCGTTCATGTAATGTATTCTGGAGCCAGAAAATAATGTCTGATAAGCTTCAACGTACATAGTAGATACACTTTCTGTAAAAGTAGGTTGTAATGGTTTGCTTGGAATTTGTACTCCATCAACGTATTATGACAAAAAATTAATAGAGTAATTTTGGAAGTTAAAGGGGTTAAATTTTCTGTCCCCGTTGAAAGCTTTGTTGTCGACGAAACCTAGTATTATTCTTTTTGGTAACTGGCTAAAAATAACGTTGCCTAAACAGTCACCTGTAATACCACTGTGTCTAGAAAAATATTTAACTTCCACATGGGTGATTGGAAATTTTGCAGTAGTGCTTGCTGAAGTCTTTGCATGTGCAATCAAAACTTTGGGGCTTACTTCTACTCGTCGTAGAAGAAGTTTCTTTTCGGTTATACTGACTAAATAATTCCTTGTAGATGCATCCATCAAACAAAATGCATCCTTCAAACGAACCAGACGTAGACGAACTTCGACACCATTGAATAAAAGCTTGTCTTGATTAAACACATCGCAATGAAAATGACCCATCAAGTCCACTGTCATACCATCCTTTATGTACCCTCGACAATTTGCTAGAGACATATTTTTCTCTAATCCGGGTAGTTTATCTATCTCACCAGCTACATCGATTTTTCAAAGACTCGTGGATAAGTGAGAAGTTTTTGCTGCAGGTCCGTAATTTAATAGTGTTCGATATATGCTCTGTACAGGTAAGAATTATTAGGAGGGGTCACTAGTTTTTGGTTGAAATATACATCAACTTGATTGAATATAGAGTGTAAGAAACTCTCAGCATCGTGTGAGCGAGGTCCAAATAATCCTCATTCTGAGAGTTTATGACAAACTCTATCGGACTTTCGTCGGTCAGTAGGTTTATAATAAATCTACCGACTTGCCTCTAACGCTGTCTGAGTAAAAGGAAGATAAAATAAATCCAACTCACTCTTGAGGCACGAATCAGTGTGGCTATGCAAGTCGATATTATTAATATTAAACCAAAAATATCGGTCACTTTAGATTTCATTTTTTTCTGCCCTTTTTTTACTGTTTTTACAGTTAACACGCTTAATTTTTTTACTATTCTTCTTTTTCTTTTTGACAACACTTTTCTTGCGTCCACGTTTTGTCACTCAAGATGTTTTCTTTGTAGCATGAGTCATAGAGATGTGATGGGTAGCATTTCTGCTACGAGACTGCACTCGACGTTTGTACGGTAAAGCATTATATCTGGATCCTTCCATTAATCTAACAAGCTTTTTCGTTGCCTTACGTTTCAAGTTTATACCTAGTTTGGTTGCACGATTTGTCAATGCATCTTTAAACGGCAAATCACGTTGACCAATGTCATCAATAATATTTGCACCAGCTCAGAAAGCTTCTTTTCCAATAGCGCGTGCACCTTTTGTTATATATGGCATAGCTGTGCGAAGAAGCCCCATGAAAAAAGAACCTAAGCCATGGATTCTCTGCCCATGTGAGCCAGTAAACACATGCTTGACACCTCTACCTCTACCACCGTACTGAAAATGATACACATCGTAAAAACTCATTTTGTACAACGATTCTAAAAAAATACTTTCCAAAAATGAAACACCATCGTCAGTGTCCCAAACTCAAATGCTATCGGTTTACTGATTGGTCTTTGATATCTATATCGATTGTATAAAATTTATCATTAAGGAGAGGTACATATACAACAGGCGTATATCTCTTGATGATTGTACCACCAAAGTGAACTTCTTCAGCATCCAAATTAACTGTTTATAATGAAGGTTCAAGCGTGCCCCCAACAATACATGGTTCACATATATTAGAGTAAATAAAAAGTTGATCCAGCACTGCTCTTGACATGTTTGCCGGCTGTTTACCGTGAATTAACATTCGGTAATCATACTTTATTTCTCGTTTTTTTTTAGAACGAAGTTCTTTATGTCACGTTACTCGGGGGGCTGAAATTTTAAAACCGACAGATTTTTTTTTTTTTGAAACGAAAGTGGTTTACCCGCAGTCTCTTCCTCTCAAGTTTCTCCCGTCTCCCTCGCCTACTGTTCTCTATGCACTTCCCCTCTCCCCACTATATATGTATATCAGCCAACCGTGTCGTGTTACTTACTATTCCCCCTCACACTCCCAAGCAATTATTTTTTAAACAAATTTTAATTTTATTTTCCAACAATAATTTTTGTTTTACTTTGAATTTTTTTCTTTTACAATTCTAAAAAAAAAAAAAAAAAAAAAAGAACGTCGTGCATAAATACAGTACTTACGAAGTTGAACCATCGTGAGTACTAAGCTACTTATTGTTTTTTTTTTTTTTTCATTCGTTTTTAAAGTTTTTGTTTTAGTAAAGTAAACAACATGCATGCAGTGCTAACGTTTACAGAGCTTCGTTTTTCCTGTGGGTCTGGCCACCCCCTTGGTACCTTATAAATTGTGTCGATACCCATCTCATGTTTAAAGAACTTTATTTTTACCGTGGGTCCCATGACCCATTAATATTTACTATTACTTTTGCCTTAGAGCGAGTATTTTTTATCATCTATATCGTGTATTTAAGTGTATTTCTCATAAAGATCTAGCAACATTCTTTAACTCTGCACATACCTGTGGTATATACCCTGCGCACTTATAGTTAATGTATATACATATTAACAAATGAAAGCTTGATACGAACCAGGCTAAGTGCTTAAAATTTCTTATGTTTTTATTCAGTTTCCCTTTATGAGGTGATCAAAAAACTGAAATCACTTAATGTCACAAGTAATAACTCTATTTTTTCTTTTTTTTTTTTCAAATCTACATATCTAACTTTTTTTAAATTTATTTTATTAATTATATTAAATTCACAAAAAACTGCTTCCCTATACATATGAATAAAACAATGCAAAAATAAAAATATGTAAAAAAATGAATCAGTTTAATAACTAGATAAATTTCTTTTACAATTGCTGATTTCCAAAATCTAATGATTCGAAATAATTACAAATATTGCTTGCATAAAATAATAAATGAAAATGAACAACTCATTGTCACTCAATAAATAAAAATTCATAGAAAAATTGATATTATCTATAAAAACTTGTTTAACAATTTTCGAAAAAAAAACGAGTAATAAATTAAGCTTTTGCGAGGAAAAATATATCATTAAAGTTGACTTTCAATAGTATTGAAGTATCGCTTATTTCATTGTCACACTATTTTTCCATTTAGTAATTACAAAGTGTTCAGTAAGTGCACTAGGCTACCTAGCTTCTGCCTTTTTGTTGATATTTATTCCTTTAATAATATACCACAGGGCAAGTAACAACACTGGGTTACAGTAAAAGGTGCTTTAATCATAAGTTATTGCTCTGTTTGCAAATAAATTAGTCAATGATGACATTGAATTTTAGGATATTTTTAAGCTTAGTACTTTTTCAATAAATAATAAATTGAAAAGTAAGTGCACTGAATAATTTGGAAAAAAGTGCGTGTATTATTACTTATTGGTTTAATAGTTATTAAGGTGACACAAATACTCAATAAGTATTATTAAATAACTGAAACATATCAAGTACAAGATGGGCTTTTTTTCGTTAGAATTGTCGAATTCCATCGTCCAATATGCTATGGGTATGCATGATTTGCTTTTGCCTGTACATAGAAATGGCAGTGAGAAGGACTTTTAATTTTTGTCAGTACCGAAGCGGTTCAAAATCAAAGCTTTCTGGTGCCCAGCTATTCCAATTCCTGGATAAAAAAACAGTTAAGAAACGTCATGATCCATGGATTACACACTTATGTACATTGTAAACAACATTTAGTGATAAAGTTATAAAATGTGTGGAGAAACGCCTTCATAAAAACAATTCAACTCTCGCATTAAGGATTGTGTGTACATGCCT
The DNA here is from genome assembly GCF_036245765.1 of Copidosoma floridanum. Lineage (NCBI taxonomy): Eukaryota > Metazoa > Arthropoda > Insecta > Hymenoptera > Encyrtidae > Copidosoma > Copidosoma floridanum. The sequence continues at coordinate 4,436,907 of NW_028321910.1, read as the reverse complement.
GCGTTAAACAATTTTTTTTTTTAAATATTTTATTCTGAACAAGTCAGTAACAGTCAGTAAATCAGAGTGAGTACAATTTGTTTTAACTCAACACAGTTGCGGTATATAATTAGAGTTTGTGCCCCCCTACGTAATCCCATATATTATGTAAGCGAGTTGACCACCGTAATCTTATTGGTTTCTCTTTGACTAACAATTATTTATTACAACTGTTTGCCGACATTAAAAAAAATTTAAGCTACCTAGATATTGAAGTTGCAACTGGTGTTTGCAACCAAGATAGTATCAAGCATACTAATTCGAGATGTCAAAAAAGGAGTGGCTTCAATCTAAATCCAACTTGTCGTATGTATCATCTTACTTTCAGACACATATAATATCTACTGATTTTATTGATACGCGTCAAGAAGGTAATGTTGGTATAAAAGAAGCTATTTTTTAGTCAGTTTGAATAAGAGTAACTGACGTTATAATGATGCGGATTTATTGGTTGTTACTGCAAATAATTTACCTGAAGCATTTAAATCAGCGAAATTGGAAGAAATATCAAAGCTTTTGCAGGCAGTTTAAATGATAATACAATTTTTTCCTATGAATTCAGCAGAAATAGTATTCTTATTGGTTTAGTGACCTTTTTTTTAAATCATTATCTGCTGCATAATAAGTAACTGAAGTAATAACAGAATTTTTGCGTTGTATATGTTCATGCTTAGGCAGAGAATGCTTTTACATTCTGTTAGTGTAATGTACTATTAGCTCCCAATTCAACACTTTACTTGCTTAAAATTTTCTTACTTGTTTAAATTGGTTATTTAACAAAATCTAAACGGTACTTGAGGCATCTGTGATAAAAATCAGATTATAGTTCATACAACATATTTTAGACTGTAATCAAAACCAGTATTTGCTAATGTACTTTTTCAAAAGTTTGTTAAGCACTCGACTTATTAGTAGCTAGAGTAGACTCAAAGTAGTTAGGTATGTAATCAATAAAATATTCTATTTATAGTTGATCAAATTGCCGTATTTCCGAAGGTAAGCCTATGTTTTTCTTGTGGCAGTGGCGCCAACCGTCAAGATTTTTTGAGTAAATCAGGGCTCTGAAATGCTGGTTGGTATTCCTACTTGATGGAACCTCCTTTCATAAAAACAATTTTTCTGAGGCATACTCTTGAAACTGGGCGAATTTTATTTGGTATGTCATGTACTATAAGGAAAAATTTTTGAACACGGGATTTAATGGAGGTAACACTTTTTTTCTACAATTCCCATGCTATTATAATATTTATACATATTATCCCTTTGGATAAAATTTTAAAACAGAAATCATTGAAAAAAGGTGTAACCCTTGATACAAGTCATGCTTAAATATGTATTTTTTTTAGAGTACATACATTACATTACGAGTAAAATAGGCCTAGTTGCAAAGGTATGTCTCAAAAAAATTTTTTCGTTAAAATGGGGGACAAAATCGAAATGTTCTTTTTGTGCATTTATATGCACAAAATGAATTTATATGTAATTATATAACTGTATATATATGTATATGTTCGTGTAAATATGCAAATTTTATATTAATAACAGTATTTTGACGGAGTAAGTTTTTTTCTGCTTTTGGCTATTTTCTCACGTAATTTTTGGTGGTTTCATTTTTTTTCACATCGCAATTGACCAGAAAATGATTATTTTTTATACATTCGAGATTCCACTAACGTCTAAACAGAAAAAGGTTTATGTATTGCCAATTATCATCTCAACTCGTTTTTTAATCATTAAAAACTGATTGCTCTGGTGAAACTTCTTAATCAGAAATGTATCGTGGTAGGACATAATGTACAGTAACAAAAGACGTAAAAAATTATGTACGTAATCAAAATAATTGTAAATGAATCGTTACACAACTGTAAGGAAAGTTTCTTTGATTGCTGAGAAACATCTGTATAATTTTGTAAAACTACAACTTCTTGCGCTCTTTTCAATTTAACATGAGATGATTCATAATTCGTGCCTAACTTTTTTGTTTTTATTTAATTATTTAAGACAACGTTGATTACAAACTAAAATCATCTTATTAGTAGTATTGAGGTACTCCATGTATGTTTTTTTTTAGCTGTTCAATGAGTTTTGAATAGTAATGGAATTAATAGTAATGACATCATTATAATAATAAGAACCATAATAATAGCAATAAAAAAAATAATAATATACGTTAAAACAAAAAAAAAATTATAATTGTAATCACAATACAAATAATACTAATAATTCTTATACTAATACAATAACTTAAATAATAATAATAACTACTAAAACAAAAATAATTAAAACTAGAAAAAAGCAATAATAATATCAATTAATTTCTCATTATCAATAACCAAAAAACAAAATAGACCAATAGCTTTTATAAAAAACAAAAGCATCTGAACGGTGGTTCAATCCTAGACCTGCAAAAAAGTAAGAGCAAAGGGATGAGCACTAGCTCACCCAGCTGTTGTAAACATGCCTCTCCATCATATAAAAATAACATGTGGTCATCGGAGACTTTTAAAGCTTCACCTACAGCTGACAACATGTACAATGTGTACAAGTATACAAATTCTTGAAAATAATAACAAACTTGTTGAACTGCGTGTAAGGCTGAAGCTAGTTAACTAAATAAAGTATCCAGATACAATGTAAAACATTTAACGAAAATGACTTGTCAGTCGTTGCTTGCTTTTGCTTCGGAATACGCTAATCTATAGCTATAGCTTTTTTTTATAATGTAGTGCTCTACGTTCAGCTCCTTTAATAAGGGCACTACTATGGGCACTTAGCACTTGGGAGAAGGAAGGGAAGAGGGATGGGAGGCCTCACATTACTGGGAGGGGGGTAGGGGGAAATCAAGCAATTATGCTGCGAGAAGGTCGCCTAAACCCTCCTTGAGAAGCATTGCGTGGTAAAAAAGCACATGTGAAAAATCACAGAGGTACTTGACCGAAAAAGTCACACTGGCCGGAAATCGAGCCACGGTCTCCCCCACGTGCTGATCCAGGACCTAACCAACTTAGACACCGCACGTCTGGCTATAGCTATTGGCCAGGTGCAAGTGATGGGAGGGAAAAGATGAGTCGACGCCAGCTTGCGTAGTGGCAAAAACAGGAAACCTGGGGTACCAAATTACTGTCATTTTTGCTTAATTAAGGAATAACAGTATTTCGTCAAATTTACAGATGTTATCATCACGTATGCATAAGTGGTATTAATATTATGAAATTGCAGTTAAACAAATGTAAAAAAATGAACTATGTGGTGCCAAGAACGGTTGTAAAATGTTTGAATGTAACCATATATTAATGAAGCCTCGCTAGTTTTCGATCCAGAGCACACTCTCAGAAGCAGACAGCAAAAAGAATAGTTATTTACGTAACAAGTGCGGAAAAGTCGATTTCCTGCATGAGTCATGATTGACTCGCATGAGTGGCCGGAGTTGACGGGAATAAATGCCAGTTGAGCACACCAGTGCGTAGCACGAGTTATTGTCACCAGCCACGAGTGCGAGTCTATAGGGATATGAAAATAGAGTGCAGAAGTGCTATTTTGGTCTGCAAGTGGAAGCGATAGAGGCAAAGAGAGAGACAGACGCCTATTATTTATCTATCTCTTCCTTGTGGAGCGCTGTGATGGGCTTTCCGAAATAGTAGAGTTCTCCCTCCCTTTAAAAGAATTACTAACCTTTTGTACCTTGAATCATTTGAATGCAATGTTAAATAATCATATGATAACTGAAATAGCTGACTCAATTGAAAAGAAATCTGTTAAGTAATTCAACGTTAAATATTATAGTTTCCATTTTATGCGTTCTGTTTATGTACCAATAATTTCTTCGTTTTCTCTTTAATAAAAAATACAGGGCTTATGCAAATATAAGTCACAACGTGTATTTCAAAAATTTTTTTTACAACGAATCAGACAAAGGAGAACATTACTTTTAACAATTTTGAGACCAATCATCGTGTAAAACATTAGTTACCACTAAATATCGTTAATTTATTATTACGCATTCTTATTCGTTGTTGTTCACTGTTTAAGAATGCTTCCTCATGTCTCCATTGAATATCGATGTATTTGCTTATAGTCAGCATCATTAGGGGCCATCCATAAACTACATAACGCTGTTTTTGGCCTTTTTTGACCCCCCCTCTCCCCCACGTAACTTACCATAACGTTTTGCCTGACCCCCCCTCCCCCAGTAAATGTTGCATAACTTTTTCTATAAAAAAATTTTTTTTTTTTCAAATAAAAATAAAAATTGAGTTATTAATTATATTTATTGATAAATAAAGCTTTTATTTTAACTCTACATCACATGCACTTTCAAAAGGTGCTACTAGCCACTCGTGTATATCACTGATTACAGGAAAGGAAGCTATATCATCTGTAAAATCATTATTTGTGAAATCAGAATATTCAATTTCTACGTCTTCTTCTTCGAGCCACTGTATTATTGGCTCAAGAGTATCAAGTTCACAAAGTAATTCTGTTTTTCTTTTCGCTAATATTTTTTTGGCACGTAGCTTTTGATTATTGACTTTTCCACAAATTTCTTTGGTGTGCAAGTTTTTTTGTTTTTTTGAAGCAAAATATACTCCTCATAAATCGCATGTCCTACCTAAAATTAAAAAAAAATCTTATGATTTTTTTCGTCGCAGCTTGTCAACGAGAAAAACACAACCCTACTGCGTGATCAACGTATAATATGAGTAGGTAGGTACTAGTGTCACTAGTATTTACGTAATACAGCGCCTAGCGTGGCACGACTGAGAAACTTGCAATTACGCGCTCTATATGAAAAAATATAATAGTGCATTTAATTTTTTTAAATTTTCGTGGCATTAAGTGAAGTAACGTTACTTTTAATTAAACCTCCCCTCCCCCCCATAACTTAATGTCGCAATTTGTCATATCCTTACCCCCCTTAAATGACCTTACGTAGTTTATGGATGGCCCCTTAAATGCGATTGATTCTCCATGAGCAATTCTTGCTCTAAGAAGCGGTCATCATCAAAAACACTTCTAAGCAATATTTTTAATGTTTTATAAGTTATTTGTGTATAAATATTTTTAGTAAAAAGATTTGTTGTTTGTCTAATAATTTTTTCTACATTTTCACAAACTAATTTTACATCAGTAGATGCATAATTCAAACCCCCCCAGTTCCTCAAATAGGTTAGTTTACTCTGTTTTGCTTTAGAAGTATCCTGCAAAAGTAGTTTGCAGTGATGACAGTGGATGATATTTTTTAAGACATGTACGATAGACCCTGCAGTGTAAGCTAATTTTTCGGAGCATTATTCATCGATGCTCCAACGAGCTGCATAATCGTGCTCCCACGATATATTACTATCCATGTTAAGATTGGTTTTAATGTCACTGTTAAAAAAGTACAACTTTCGATTGCAAATTTTTGATTCAAATGATTTATTACATATTTGCTTCTCCTCTACTGTATCACGTGTTTTACTCATATTCTCATATTTTGATGGCACAAAAATTTTATTTAGTGGTTGACAATTTGCGAAGTAAGTAAGTAGCTCCCAATATTTTACAGGCAGCTTTGTAAGCTCCTAATCCCAGGGAGGGTTTTCGCTAGTTTCTTCATACCGGGCGCTTCCCCGGGTGGCAGATAGGGGCATCCTGTTAAAATATGAGGTGACGATGGGCAGCTGGGGTGGCTCTCTGTGGTGGTGTTCGGAGGCGTGGATCGGGAGGCGTGTGTGGTGTTGGCGTGTGTATCTGCGGCGATGTGGACGGGGGACTAGTGCCCCATGTCTCCATCGGTGTGGATGCATAGGCCGGCTCTGCTTGTGCTTCTTGTTCTTCGCGTTTTGCTGCTTCCGTGGGTGGCACTTCATTGCTTGATGCGGGCCAACAAAAACTAGCACCCGTCGTGTATAGAAGTAAGCGGTGGTTAAAACATTCTTCTCAGATACATGCATCGCGCATTCTCATAAACAAACACAGAAACACGTACGGATTGTTCTGGGTTGCGTGTGGCGGGTCCTTTTCCGGGCTTGCGTTGGAGACCTGGCGGTAGGTAAAGCCGGATGATTAGGCCCAGGTAAGTCTGGGTAACCACATCTGATATGGCTGTATGCCTCATAAACAAAAAAGACTTGGTGGGCCGACTAATCTAGGCTTACTACCACTGAGGAAGCTCAATAGCTGCACCTTAGTGCCTTACGCCAGCCCGTTGTGTTGGATTGTCTGCGTGGTCGTGGGACTGTACACCTGCCGCTCGTCTCGCTGGAATGACCGTTGTATACCAACATATACATACATTACACACAAACACCATTCTTACACTTGTTACTCAACGCCAGGGCAGTCTCCGCGAGTGGGACTGAGGGAGAGTGGCGACTCCCGGCCGGCCCGAGCAAGTAGCGGCTCTCTCTGGTAACAGAGAGGGCTGCTGTCCTAATTTTAACCCTTTCCAAATACTTATATCTAGAAAAAAAGCGTAGTGCTGGCCTTCGCAGGTCAGTATGCCATTAAAAAAGATGTTAAAATGAAAAACGTTGATGCAAAACTAGTACCCCAGGCAGTAACTTCTCTGGGGGAATCCGCTGGCAGTTTCAATCCGGTGAAAGCCCGGGTGACTGTCGCAGGCCCCATGGATTCTGGGGGGGGGGCACAAAGACGTGTCCCATGGCCATCAGGGACTGCTTAATGTTCCATGGCCCTTTTTAACGGACAAAGGACGAAGAGGAAGTCTGTCGAGCATAGGCACCGACGACACTGAGGACAGCAACGTGTCAGTATTTAGCCACCAGACCCAGGAGGAGCTTGCCTCTTTAGAAGAAAGTGGTGCTTATCTCAGAGTAAAGCGACAGGAAGTGGCTAATGAAGTTGAATCGGCAACAAAAGATATTACACAGACGCTACAATTAATAAACGATAAGTACGGCATCACAGCGAATGCTGTTAAGAATGGGCTCAAAGCCGCGCTTAAACACCTTCAAGGGGCAGAGGTGCTAAGAAAAGGCTTTCTTTATGAAGAAGAAGTAAGTGCAAACGCTTGAAAGTTGTCGTTTGAATCCCTGCAGTGGAGAGAAGAAAGGCGAGATAATATTCGACGGCATGTACAGAAACGAACCCTGAACACTACCCTAAAGGAAATGGAACGAAGTAAAAGAAACAGGAGCTCATCGGACAGCCCTGAGAAACGCTAGCAAATCATGCCTCCAAAGAAAAAGAAAACAGGCACTGACAAAAAAGAAAAAATTCTCCTGAACGAAAAAACAAGCCAGAAGAAAAAAGTGGATGCGACAACAACAGTAGTAGTGAAGATGGCTGAAGGGCAGACCTTTGCAAAGGTGCTAAAGACGATGAAGGCGAACTTTGACCCCGATAAGGCTAATGTGGCAGTCTAAAGTGTTGTCACTACAAAAAAAAGAGACATACTCATTAAGGCCAAAGGTGTAGAGAATGCTACTGCATTCTCACAGCAAATTGAAGTCGGTAGCTGGACAGGGTACTGTCAAAATGAGCAACAGGAAAGTGACAATGGAGGTCCGAGACTTGGATGCCATTGTAGAGGAAGATAAGGTCAAAGAGGCTTTTGCTAGGACTTTTGTACATCAGAGCCAGGAGCCAGAAGTAGCTCTCTTAAAGTCAAATGCCAGAGGATAGAGGCTGGCTTTAATAAAGGTGGACGAAGCATCTGCCAGACAAGTAGATAAGGAAGGCAGGTTACGAGTTTGTTTTGTAAGCTGCCGAATTCGAAGAAGAATTAAAGTATCAAGATGTTACAAATGCCTGGGATATGAACACGTCTCAGGTAACAGTAAAAACGAAAACAGATTCGAGCTTTGCTTCCAGTGTGGAAGCTGAAACCACCGGAAGAAAGAGTGTCCAGGCCCAGCACGGTGCTTCCTTTGCCCAACAACGGAAAACAAGCACGAAGTAGGCAGTGGGAGCTGCTCTTTATTTAGAAGAGCGTTAAAAGAGGCCAGGGATAAGGCCCCAGCAGAATCAAAATGAGGCAAAATGGCCTTGAGTTGAAAGACAAGCTTATGTGGACCCACGCTGTGCTGGGTACTTTTTACCTATCAGCAAGGAAAAGCATTAAGCTTATAGTGATGCTGGCTAAGTAGGCGGCCTACTATGAAGCGCTAGACAAGGTGCTGATCCTCAGGGATCCCGAGTTTTTTTCAGGACTCGAGAGCATCAGCACCTCTAGCAAATGGTGGCGAGTTATCTTGTTAATGCTGTGAGACGCGATGGTCTCCCTGGTGGCTCAACCCTGAAGTAATGCTAACGCGGTTCTGGGGTGGATTAAAAGCCACGCGGCATGGGGGGGGGATTTTAGTGGGTATGGGTGGTCTAATAAAGAAAAATCTACCGAGTCCAACACTACCGCTGTCCCTGCGGTGTGCCTCAATGCATTTCCCCTCCCTCTACAAAAAAAAAAAAAAAAAAAAGCTTTGGAAGCTAAATCACTGTTAAATTTCATGCTTATTACTTGTTTTTTTTTTTTTTCTAATGCCAATAGCAGATCACGTAACATAATTAATTTTTCAACTCCATTTAATGAGTGAATTAAGTAGTGGGCTACGGGAGCTTTCAATCAGCTGTTAATGTGTACTAACATAAACACTAAGGCCTTTATAGCTGGTTTAACTTCGCCAATGAGATCTGTCTCTGATAGCTGTCCACCTAAATTAACTAAACCTTCCCACGTCTTGGTGGTTTCATCTAATTTTTCATGCTATTTGATACTGACTTTGTCAAAGGTAATATTAAAAATCATTATTTCTTCCTTTCCTTTTTCTTGCACGACAAATTCTGAGATTTTATTAATGGCGTCATACAAGATTCTAGGCTTGCAATGAGTGGTTTAGCTTGACCATTTATCGAATGTTTTAATCTCATGAACCTATAGGCAGCCGGTGAATGGAAGTGTTATGTTTGAGCAAAAGTTTTGAGGCTCTGAGGAAAGGGTGATGTAGATTTTCTGTGTTGCAATCGACGAATAATTTCTTGTAAATGCATGGGTAAATCCTACGAAAAACAGGAAAAAAAAAACGAACAAAAATTTATTCTTTGCTTTTTGGACTTACTACCTACTTTTATAACTAAGGAAGCACACTAATAAGTGGCAATAACGTTTGATAATATAAAACAAATTTTTATTTGACATAAGGCATCATGTACAGATCAGGATAATTTTCAAAATTGATTGTTAAGAAAATAATACGACAAAATGTCTTTATTTATGTGATTCAAGACTAAGCACCCACATTTACTACTTAAACAAAGAAAAATACACTATTGTCAAAAATATATAATATAGTGTAAAAATATATTTATACCTATTTCTATAAATAATACAAAAGCATTATAAAAACTCTCAAAATACACAGTTTATCAGGAATAAAAAACAAGAATTCATTAAAAAAAAAAAAAAATTAGACTATTACAGTGCAGATGCGTATGGCATGATAGTACGTATAAGAAATAATGGTATGTATCAAAGTATCTATATACGTATGGTATGTTAAAACAATGTACGTTAATTTACAATAAACAGTTATAAAATTATTGATGAAAGCTTAAAACAATGTCAATAACTTCATAAACATATTTTACATGTATACATGTGTATTCAGTAACCGTTAAAAAAGTTTGCTGCTGCAACTTCAATTTTTTTCTGGCAGTTGTTGACGACACTTTGTAGACTTACAATTCCTTCTTTTTCCTAGTATTTTTACTGTGTGCAGCAGGAATTATAAAGTCTTGTCTTCTTTTGAACCAGAGGAACTTTTCGCAAACTTTATCTAAACAGCAGTCTTCTCTAGTCAAGTATTTTACTTCATACCCATCTATAAACTTTACCTTTAAGCACTCAACACTGTCCATCAATGCTTTCGTTCTATAATTCATAAGTTCATATTGAACATTAGATATTTATTTTAAAACTACACGTAATGATAAAATATGATGAATATCTTTGTTTTACATTCATAGCGCAACATGCAGTAATAGAGTTGTCAGAATTTTGACTGTCCACGGGAAGTAGTAGACAACTTTCAGGTAGGTCAATATTCATCGATATGCTGTTGTCTGAAGAGTTCGAGAAACATTAGGAATACTAAGCGTTCTCCTCTATATCCTCACGTCTTCGAACAACATCTTTTTCCATGCAAACAAAACTCTTCGTTTCTTGGATAACAGTCTCATTGCTAACGAAAAGGCTTGGGATTACCCGTGTACGTAGTTTTCTCCAACGATTTCCATTCAAAGACTCAAAAAAACCGTTTTTGTGAAAATCATTACTACAGACATGTTTATACTGTGGGTTGGTTAAGTTTTGCATTTGGAGAGCCTCCATCTATCAGCTTGAAATTTTTGGGTAATATAAGCAAAAATTTTTATTTATGAGTCACTAAAGAATAAGAAAAAACACAATTTTTGAGTCTATGATTATTTTTACTTACACATGAAAAACTAGTTTTCTCCAGTGGAGAATACACCTATTCACACTGTACACAAGTACTCATATTTACTTATTTTATCACATTGGGAAGTTATATCACCAAAATTTTAATCACGTCCGTTGATGCAACTGGTATTTGATAATAAGCTTTAAATAAGTCTAACTTAGAGAAGATACTTTTTCCAGACAGATGAAGCGAATAGTCAAGCATGTAAGGAATGGGAAATCTGTCGGGGACCGTTTGGGCGTTTAAACGGCGATAATCGTCACAAATGCGCCAAGTCCCATCCTTTTTTTTGACCATGTGTATAGGGCTAGCCCAGGGGCTCTTTGAGACTCTGCAAACACCTTGCTTGACCAGGGTCTTGAATTCAACCTGAGCTGCTTTAAACTTGACTGGATCCAAGCGTCGTGGACGCTCGTGAACCGGAGGACTAGTCGTTTCAATGTAGTGAAAAATATCTTTTGCCAATATAGGTTCAGCAGGCTTGCTACCTGTAATCTCTGGAAAATCAGAGAGAATCTTTGACCAGTAAAAAGATGGATGAAGAAGACTGACTTTGGAGTAGGAGCAACTGGTAATTCCCCCAACAACAAAAGTGTTAGAGAACAGGTCTATAATTCTACGCCTGTGAACATCCGCAATCAAGCCATAGGAGTGCAAGAGGTCAGCTCCTATGATAGGGTAGGGTACATCAGCAACTATAAAGTTCCAGAAAACTGGGCGCTTAAGTCTGAGGCTAAGAGTCAGTTTGATTTCACCATAGGTGTTGATAAAAGTATTTAAATGTATATTAATAAGGAAAAACTTAAATTTTGATTCGAAATGTTTCACCAACGCCCAAGCGAGAAATCAATTATTAATATAAAAGTATTGTTTGCAGCATGGAGTTTAAAAGCAGAGGGACCAGTGTCTGAGTCAGCCTTTGGGACTACTGAAACGTTAGCACCAGTGTCAATAAGAAAAAGTTTACCCGAGTTTATGTCCCAGATATGGAGGCGTTTAGAAGCAATTTATGAGTTACCCTCTCTCAAAGCCTCCATTTGAGGACAGTGATTTAGTTTCCCGAGTCAGAAGGCTTGGGCCAAGAGCAGTTGCCCTTGCAGTAGTGTGCCTTATCTCCACATTTATTGTGAAGGGCACACAAACCATTAGAAGGTACTGAAGAATCACCAGAAGACTTGGCATCCTGCCCAGCCGTTTTGCTTTTCGAATGACCACGAGATTTACGTTTAGAGTTTTTCTCTAGCTTGTCAAGTCTTGAACTCATTTGAGTTAGCATTTCTTGAATCTTGCTAAGCGAAGAACTATCAGCATTGACACTGGGAGATGAAACCTCAGCACCAGGGGCTGAGATCTGGTTGAAAGATCCAGCTGAATTCATGTATCTGTCTGCAGCTGCGGCCAACTCCGACAACTAATCAATATTGTGGATTGACAGTGCGGATCGACGAAGCTCGGTAAGCTGCTCAAGAAAGACAGATCTGAGAACTGCTTCCGAAGCACCCGACTGCAAGGACTTCATCCTGTCTAAAACTGTTGAAGGTTTCCCATCGAGAGAGACCTGGCCCCAAAGCAGCTGTCTGAGACGTTACTCAGATGAGCCACCATACCTATTGATAACTTTCCTCTTAACCTGTTCATAAAGGTCAGCCGGGCGAAGATCTTCATTCAGGAGGTCCATGACACAAGCGACAGTGTCCATGTGGAATTTCTCTGCCACAAAGTCTGCCTTCGCAGAGGAGACTGTGATTTTGGCATTGCGAAAGAATTTCTGCCAAGGAAAACCACGCAAGAGGATTGGCACGATCAAAAGTAAAAAGCTTGGGAGACTTATATGCAGCTACCTGTGGAGTACCCTGAGTTGCAGGCACCTGCTGCTAAACTTCAGCCAGCTGAGCCCTGAGATCTTCCATAACAACCTTCATTTCTTCCAATGATAAAGCCATGGTTACGAAAATCAGAGGAATATTCAGCCCTCAGAATGCCAGCGAGAAGAAAACACTGTAAAAGAATGCACACCGAAGGTCCAAGTTTTACTCTGGGAGTCTGAGGGATTCGCAAAGGCTAAACTACGCAACAGTTCCACATGTATAAAATTCACGCCTGGTCTGTCCACGCAGGAGCAGCAAAAATTGTAAAAATTAAAAAATGTTGACCTGTAAAAGCTAGATAAGGGACACCTGTGCGCTGTAAATAGGCTGGCCACAGGTTTTCGACCTAGCTGGAATCAGTGCTAATGTAACAAATAATTAAATGTACTCGCAGGTACCAACGTCAAAATTAATGAGCCACTGATTCGAATTGTAAGTAGTGTAGTGTACTTGCGAGCTGTAAAGAGGCTACGGCAAACACAAAGATTCCAATAAAAAGAAAATGCTACTGTGACGAAAACAATGAGCAGTAGATAATATTACTCTTATGATTATACAGGTCACAAAGCACAAACTAATACTATCTAACTAAAGTAGTTGGTTACAAAAATTAGCGGCTAAGGAAAGAGGTTAGAAGACACCTGTCCCTTCATCACGTCTTAACCTCAGTAAACACTTAAACCTAGTCACTTAATGTCACTACAAAAGTTATTAATTTTAAAACTTATTCACTTTTATGTAAAACGTTATACTTGCTTGCACTGTCCACACACTATATCACTGTTGAAAGGGCGTGAAAGAGGACGCAGCAGGAACGGCGAAGATGGCAGGGCGTGCAAAAGCACGCAGCAGGAACGGCGACGATGTCAAAGCGTGCAAAAGCACGCAGCAGCGACAGCGACGAAGAAGGCGTGTTTAACACGCAGCACCCCGGAGAACAGGCGTGTAGTGCGTATACCGATACGCTACAGTTCCAAGAAAAGATGCACCGTATCTGTTTGCTGTGCCGATGGTTGGAGACAAAGGGAGCTTCCAAGATGGCCACCGTCTGCCAGCAAAAATCTAACCTCTCGAACGTCGGGGTCACCAATATGGGATTATGTCCGTAATGCTGAGGTAGACTCTGGGATCAGGACGGGCTCCCATAAGCCCAGGAGTTCAGTCGAGAAGGAGAAATCAAGGAGCCAATTCGTAACTACAACAAAAGTGAATTTATTGACTGAGTGACTCGTGAGGCGACTGCACTGACTTGCAGTCGTACAAGGAAGAAGGAAAACATAGTAAGCGGGTAGACCGCTACAATGAAGAAGCGCTGCAATCGCAAGCAAGCGTGGAGGACGGAGTCGGTACTGCAGAGCTCTGAGTCCCTACATAGTTAACTTTTGAGCTTTGAACCCTCTGGCTTATTGTGAACTTTACAAAAGCCAATGACCATATTTATCAAAAAATCACTTTAATTGCGTGTGAAAAAATTGTAAAAGAATATAACACAATCAAAATTAATTACTGTATTTGTATAGAAAATTTTTTTTAAATTTTTTAAAATTGTGGAAATAAATGAGAAATTGTATCAATAATTATTTATTTAGTGTTAGAGTAACAAATTGATTATGTATGAATAAATATTCATTAATACTTTAGAAGGATGCTCTGCTAAAATGTATCAATTATCAAGTTTTCTGAAAAAACACTTAAAAAAGAGATCATTTTACTACATAAATTATCGATTTACTTGATTTATAATGAAACCAAATAAATTAATATACATTAAATAAAAATGTACATGAAAAGAAGTTATGAACTACACCTTAAGATGCAGTAATCAAAATCTCAATATTGGAACCGTTTGGAGCAGAGTGGGTAAGGACCTAACTCAGAATGCTTGTATTGGTGTGTTTTTTTTAGAACTTGTTAAAAGAAATAAAATTCATAAAATTCAAAATGTGTGGTGTGATGGCGTGGTGTTATGTGGTGTAGAGGAAACCGGAAATACTTCATGGGGGACTAGGCAAAGGGGGGCAAACTAAGAAAAATCCGCATTCGTCACACTATTTCTCAAGGTCAGAATCTAATACCTTTGATCTATCCTCACGCGTAATGTACCCGTAGAAGTATAACTCCAAAAGAAAAAAAGAAATGTACACTTGTTTCGGCTACTTGGCCATCATGGGGGGATCAAATCAGTGAAAAAATAGTGACCACGCTCAGTAGTGTTGCAGTCAGCAATCTTACTAGTTATCTGTAAATGTTACCAGACATGTGTATAGCTGCTTAGTTTGCCGACAAACCAAGGTAGGCTAGAGACTACCCAGAGAGCTCATAGGGCAAAGAGTCATTACCACTTTGAAGCAAGCGATGGTAGTGGACATGGTGGACGTCTTACCAAAAACAAAGTATGATCACCAATACAATCTTGTGATCGATGATTTGTTTACAAGGTGGGGTGAAGTTGTGCCATTATGGCAAGTTAAACATAAGTCATTGGACGAGAAGCTGCCCAAATACGTGTTTACCTACAACATGAAGAAGCACGCTTCTCCAGAGTTCTTTTCCGCAATGCGTAACCACGGTAAAGAACTTAACGCCCCTAATACGATTTACTAACAAGCTCATTTTGTGATCTAGCAACACCTAGAGAAAGACGTGATATACATGTAAGCTGCAGCTTAGGATAGCACATAGAGCATTTGCTGATACTTTACACGAAAGCAGCCCAGCAAAACAACAAAGTGTAGGCAAATGCAATCTGGCATTACAATGCCTGGCACTATGACGTGGTCTATGCCTTCCGTGACGAGGTTTGCCGAGAAAACCACATTTTATACTTGGTAACGCAGGGCGTGGTAGTAAAATAGTCCCCACGTTATGCAAGCCTTCTTGCCGTCATGAGGAAGTTGGGTTCCAAAACGTACGAGGTTGAAATCCGAAGAAGGCACTTTCTCGAGTCTTATTCACATGAGGCAGCTAAAACTGTACATAAAAAGAGTCTTTGTAACGACAATAGAATTCACTATTGATTCTGATTACTCAGGATCCAAAGAATAATATGGAAGCACTTCTCAACCACTATTGAAAAACAGCGGACAGGTGAAGTTACCCACCGAATACGTGCCTAATTAATATAAGCGAGGCTGCCAGACAAGCTTGGCCAAAGTAAGGCTGACCACGAAAAGAGACCATGGTATCGAAGCCCCTCACCGTCACCAAGATACCTGCAATAAATTTCAGACCACGCAACGATCCCCTAGTGTGCAACCAAGCAATGGCTCAGCAACCAAGCAGTACGTCACATTTGGAACCGCAAAAGTTAGTGAAACCATAGTTTTTTAAGCCCTCTTCTTTAATACCTAAATGACTAATCCTTATCTTCTCTTTTTTTTCACTTTCCTTTTTTTGATATAAAACATCTAATGGCGCGCTTGGGGGTTCGACGGATGTGATGAAGCAACGGTGCGATGGCACGATTTCCGTTTTAACTCGGGTCAGCTCGTATAAATAAGCAACGTTGATCTTGGAGTTATGTATGAATCAACCTTAGTTATAAGCTTACAACATTCCTAATAAATTTGATATGTTAAAACTATGTATTTGCAGTAAGAATACATAATTAATACAAACAGTTTTAAGATAATTTTTTTCATGTTTTTGTTATTTTTTCAATATGGATCTTGTTTTAGTTTTTATATCTATTATACTTTCTGTTTTCAGATAATCAAGCACAAAACGAAGATAGCTCTTGCATGTGAAATGTGAGAAATTGTATGCTGTGATAATGAACGTGATAGACAGCCAGGGCAAAAAACAGATACGAGTCGGTTTCTATGATATTAAAGGCACCATTGGCAAGGGCAATTTTGCCGTCGTTAAATTGGCTAAGCATCGAATCACAAAAACTAAGGTAAATTCGTTTTTGTATGTGATAAAACACTAGTTTCAACAACAACAACAACAAAATTATATGGGTTAAATAGAAATATCGCTTGTGCAGTTTAATAACCAAATTGTTACATGAATTATGTATTTCGTAAAAAAGTATGTCTCTGTCTTAAAATATTTATTGTAATTAAATTTGTTTTAATCAGGTTACTCGTTCTTTTTTACAAATGTAAAAAGAATTATTGTCATGAAACTTTCAAAAGCTAAGACGACTATTTTAGTTAGTTATTACGCTACTTGCTCCTGCACCAATATAAGCACTTAAAACTTTAACTGCACCTCTGCACCTGAGAATACTATAGGTATCAAAGCATCATTGAAAGTTGTCGGTCTCCTACATCGCCTTTTTGTCCCTCGCAATCAATGAGATTTTTTGAGGAAAGGGGAATCTGCGCAGGACTTTTCCAGTGGTATGGGGAGAGCTAATGACTCAGAATCTATAGGTCTCTTTTACTATGTTTTATGCAAGCTCTTATCATCTTTTATACAGTATGTCTCCTACATTGTACTTTATACTCAACATAATATACGTCACCTCTGTGTCACTTATCTTTTTTTTTCCACCAAGTGAGCCAGAAGTACACCCCTACTGCATATCGTAGATGTTTTGAGCCAGAAAAAGCTCTAACTTTATCGTGCCCTGGTTTTTATAACCCATATTAACGTTCGTATACATACTTTTGGCAGCACTTTCGAACAATTTACGATTTTAAGTATTTTTTCTGATGTCCACAATCCACACACTCACTACACTTCTTTCTGTTTTTTCTCTCTTTCTAGCAACCTTAGCGTGATGAGGTCCATGGTACTTCAGGTGGCCGTGTTTTTCACGATTTCTTGGTCTTACACTTTCCTCCTGATCCTGATGGCTTCCATCATCCTCAACCTGGGTGAATCATCGTCCTAGAAGAAAATAGCAGCTACTAAACCTGCGTGCACGCACACATATACCTACACAGTTTACTCTCAATCTTTCTCTCACTCTCTTACTCTTCTTCATAACTCCAAGTAATTTCTTGAAAACTCTCTTTCAACTCTCCCTCTCTCGATCTCTTCTTCAACACATAAACTAGAAAAATTGTCAAAATTACTGGAACTCTTGTAGGTTACAGTTAAGTAACTAGCTCAAGAGTAATTTTCAAAAGCGAGCGCACACAGCCACACTCAACACAGCTACTGCTACATAAGTAGTACAGTACGCTTTTTCTCGTCCTTTTTTATTGATGCTGCTGTGTCACTATATCCTAGTGGGTTGTCTGTTGGCATCTCTACTCCTAAAATATATAGCAGCTTCCAAAAAAAGAACAAATTTGGAAAAATACATAAGTTACACGTTACGCATATTGACTATAAGCACATCACAGATAACGTCGTTAATGCCAGAGTTTCAGTATCAAATTTACCAGCCTGAAAGCATAGAATCTTATGAAAATGGCTTTATTTTAATGAACTACGATTTAATTATTACATTGTTGTTTATGAAACTGGTACTTTCTACAAGTTATCCGAATATTTTATTAAAAACGAGTAAACAGGGGGTGATCAGGTATTCTAGTATGGAGTGATACTTGTATGCAGTTATATGGCAAACAATATAATTATAAGTATGAAAATATCTTCTTTGAACCAACATTGTGTATAAAGGTTGTGCAATTGTCGTAGGAATAATTGTACCACGTTAATTAAATATGGTTAGAATTAATACTATAACATAAGGTAAATAAACGATAACAAACAATATATAACGGTACTATACAGTATAAACAATATATAGGCTGGCCAGTACAAAACTGTGCATTTCATCGCATCTTCTAATAATTTCAAAACTTCTTCCTTTTGCCTAGGCCGATTATATCTCTAACATCACGCTCACACCTGCCATATACGCTTACAAACTTGTTTTTAGTTTGTATTTAAATCCAAAAATATAATTTTACCTAAAAAATTAAGAAAAACCGTCCTGTAGTGCCACTGTCTGTAACAAAATAATATTAAATGCCAGTGCATGTTCCTTAAAGACGTTCATCTTACACAGTTTTTTTGGACAGGTACTATTCACATGAAACATATTGTAACGTCAGCAGCTAAATGATTCAAAATTTTTAAATTTTCTAAAACACCCACTCGTCTGTACTGTCCTCGCTCTCTACTAGTCTTATCAGAAGCTCACGCACTGCTAATAACTGCAACTAAATCTTTTGACAAATACTAATGTTACTATCCTATTTTGACTATTATTATTGTTATTTTTATTGTTATTATTATCATCATTATTATCAATATTATTATCATGATAATTATCATTATTATTATTATTATTCTTATTATTATTATTATTATTATTATTATTGTTATCATCATTATTATTATTATTTTTATTTTTATTATTATTCTTTTTTTGTTTCTTTATCCGATGTCGTCCAGAATGCTTAATGCACGATGGAAGAGAGTACGACTCTTTTATGTGTGTGACTTGCAGTAAGCCTATTAATGCTTATTCTTGGCTACAATGTTATTTGCAATAATGACTAAATACCCACTAATCTGTCAAAACTTATCTTCTGGGACACCCAGCTCGGAATCTACTTTGGCATTAATACTACGGGCCAGGGCACCAAAGTGGTAACCATTGACGTGGCCTTCCATCAGTGCATCGTCAACGTCGTGATGTTGCCTTATTTTTATTCCGTTTGGTCGTCTGCTGTTTTGCGGAAACATCGACTTTCATTACTTCCTCTTGCTGATGGCTCAAGTCAGTCAGCGCAGCTTGGGTCTGCAATGGTCATCTAGTTTCTTTCCTTTTAAACTTTATCTGTGTCTAGTAGTCACCTTGCTTTTTGCCTCTTTAAGCGCCTTTCTAAATGCTGGGCAGTTGCCGCTACCTGCTCCGTGTTTTACACCTGCTGTTCCGCAAGCGAAACATCGGGCCTCCTCCTTGCAATCTTTTTTACGATAATTGCAGCTTCCATATAAAAGACATAGATTTGACCGATCCTCCTTGTTTCAGTTCCAGGATATGTGTCCATACCCCAGATACCGGTAGCATCTATGGACTTCATCCCGTCTCCTCACTTGGCAGCTTGTGAAGCCTATTAACAGCCTCTTCGTTTCTTCTATCTATCTGGCATCAGTCTCTCCAGTATTCACCAAAGATACCTTCTGCACTCTTTTATTTGCCCTAGCAGCGTCACTGTTCTTATTTCCAGTGAACAACCAGGGACTCTACTCAATGCGAGTTCCATATCAGCTTTCTCAGTAATTGGATCCAGATTCCGGATTCCAAGTGTTACTCTTTTCTCCTTGATTTTAACGGATCCTAGCCCTAATGGTCTGAGCTATACTGTTTACCAGGGCCTCTCTATCCTTTGCTCCTTCAATTTTTAGGAGAAAGTCCCCCTTTTTAGTCGTAGTAAATCTATTGACTGTAATCTCGTCCTCTTCTCGCTAAAAATCAGTTCTTATCTTCCTTAGAACGTCGGCAAAGCTCTACCCTTTCGCGACCTTAACGAGAATTTTTTCCTCCTTTTTTCTGGCATTATCATATTTGCCGCTATCACTACCACACGTGCTTGAACCTGAGTGGTGGACCTAAATTGTGTAAGGGTGGGACCTAGAAAACACGTTTTCCCATTCAATGATCTCTTTCCTGGGTCGACACTCCTGACCTCTTCTCAACACCCCTACTCTGCGAGTACGTAAGAACTATACCTCCAAATTAACCTGTGCGAGACCGTATATAGGGCTGGAAGCATCCTACACTAGCCAGTCTCAGTCCTTATTAATCTTACCATTCTCGACTCTGTTGCCTCAGCTGAGATCCTCTGGCTTTGATACGTTTCTCAATTTATAACTACAAGTCAATTCGGATTGCCAATAAAAATTGGTAACCAATAAACAGTAAGTGAAAATCAAAATCAAGAAAGTCTTTTCAATTTTCTACTACGTACCAAACCTCGCGAGTGCCCTTCCCAAAACACCCAGGCTGCTTGTTTTTGTCAAAGAAGCAAGCGAGTTGATCTTCTCACGTGTACCTTTGCACCGTCTTGTGAGAGTGGCTGGCGTAAAGTTAAACCTTCCTCACGTACTTGACCGCCTTGTATTACAGCCTGCTTTAGGACGTTCAGTAGAGACAGAACCCTGTTATGAATCTTTTTGAAATTCCAACCAGACGTTCTTATTGTTGTTACAATGAAGCTGTTAAAATTTCAAGAGGGTCGTCTGTTTCGTTTCCGAGATATTGAATTCAAAGTTCAGTCATTTTAAATCGGTCGCTTATGGGCAAACATATAAAAACTCAGTTTAAAAAAAATTGGCGTAATGAATGTCTCCAATTTTTTTTTGTGTCACAGATAATGTTATTAACTATATGTACACAAGGTTTCGCGATGATTATGTGATTAGTTTATAAATAAAAAAATTAAATAATAGTTTGACAAAAATGCAACGGCAACATCGCAAGAAGCGGGAAATTCAAAATGTTCCAGGATGTAAATCAGTAAATATTTGAATATTATGGTAGATATTTAGGTATTTCTGTATAAAAAATAAGTTTATATATGTGTGTGAGTGTATGTACATAGGTTCCACCCGTACCCATAACGAAACAATGTATTATAATAACACATATTTATTTTTCTTAATAAAATTTTTAATTTGTAATTTTTATACAATACAATTTTTTCAGACAAGATAACAAAATCATATGCTTATAGTAATTGCAGAGACTAGAGTCTGTCCTAATTATTTTACTTATCACTTTCAATGAGACTTTTTAAGTCACATAAAAATTCAAGAATTTTATTTACATTAGCTACGAATATAATTGTATGTACATATATCTGTCACAAGTCTTTTTAATTATTTACTCATTTTTATTACATTGTAATAACGAATAAGAATCAAATACTTACATCTTTAGCACAAATACATCACAAATATACACATACGCTGCCGTAACCAACGCAGCAGACAGTGCAGACACTGCAGAGTGCACACCACCTGATGTGTGGATATATGTGTGTACATGAACACTCACACATTGGAGACCCGTGCGGCGATGCCAAGTCTTCTCTTGTCTCTACCTTCCCCTTGCCTCGCAAGTGGTTCCCCCCGTTATCTCTACCGAACGTCCTTAAGGAGATATGTTAGTTATGCACAAAAAATATTCAAAATCTTTATTTAGTACAGTTATTTTATTCTTAATAAATCAAATATGCATCCAATTGCTATGAAATTTGAGCAGGCTCTGTAAGTTGTTTTAAAGAAAAGAGATATGTTGGCTTTCTTTTGTTTTTAATGAATAAAATTACTAGGCAACGCAATTTGCCAATATTGAAGCACTCCATAACTGCCGTCTGCAAGAGGAAAGCTCACTTCTCTCTTGCCCCATTTTTTCCTGTTTCTGTGGTGACAAAAGATATTAACAAATTATTATTATAAAACGGGAACATCCTCCCCCTCGCACATTATACGCACTTGATTATTTTTCCTGGGTAAAACTCAAATTATCTCACCTTTTCTTTTCTAATTTTTTGGTAAATTATCAAAAATCAAGACAAGGTCTTCAATCTTGATTCGTTTATTATTTTCGAGACATTTTTTACAAAGAATCAGGATAGGTAGATACTCACGCAACCCCCTATTCCAAAAGATATCAGCAGTGCTGTGGTAAATGCCATTGCTTACGTGAACAACCTGTTAGAATATGAGTTAATTAATAATAATTGTAGTTAGCGACATCTACTGTACGGCGTAGATACGACTCGTACGAGACACGATGAGAGCACGAGTATGTATAGTATAGTAAAGAGGTATTAGACTGACTATGGCCGTTGCCAGGTATGCACGGTCGCGTCGTATCTCATCGAGTATCGTGAGGGTTACTGTATGGATCGTTAGTAATTCTTATTTGTTAAATAAAATAAACACAACCTCTAAGTAAATCATAGGTTTCAAATTTTATTTCTCCAGAAGATGACCCAATAAGGAAATGATTAGGAGTGAGAGCTTCATCATCTAGGTGATCAATAGAAATATGTATTAAAGGATTAAAGTTTAAAAAGTGTTCTATCTTTGCAAATGCCGTTAAAAAAACTTCTTATTTAGGTATCTGAGATTTGAAAATTTCATTATGTGCTTATTTTACTGAACGATCGAATCTCTTTTACGAATTCCTCATGCATGGAGTAGTTAGGGGATTGAATTTTCAAGAAATTTCTTGTTGCATTGCGAGCTCATTCAGTTTGTGAAAACTTACATTTTTAATTCTTTGCTCATACTACAAGAATTGGTTCCATTATTGGAATAAATTACTAGTGGGTGACTTTTTTTAGCAATCAATCTTATCAGAGTCATAATCACAGAGCATGTGCCCAAATTAAAGGACATTTCAACGTTAATTGCTCGAGTAGACTTGTAGGTGAGCAACGCCCCATATTTTTTCTCTTGACCTCAGCCTACTGAAACTAAAATAGGACCAAAGAAATCAAGCCTACGGTGAGTAAATGGTCGTAAACGAAATCTTAATCTAGCTAGTTGAAAGTCAGCCATTTTTGGATTAGCAGAATTTGCACAAAGTAAGCGGCATTTATTATACTAATAAACTAAAATTTGTAGCTCTTGTCAAAGACCCAAAATCCAAAACTTCTGTCTTATTCTATAAATACTATGGTCTCGTAATTTGCATGATAAAACATCTCGTGATACTGTTTTATCAGTTATTTGAGAAGATTATCTTTTGCACCTGAAAAGATTAATTTTGATAAGGAATTGATTTTCAAAAAATTGTTTTAACAGCCTTTCACGCATAAAATATTGTGTTCGTCAAGAAATGTACTTAAATATAGAACTCAGCTAACGAATAGGATTTAAAAAATTTTGCATTTTTTTGTATGAAAGTAAAAACATAAAAATGAGTCCAATAAAGACATTTCTAGAATGAAGATCTCGTAAAATCTATGATAGATCTGAGAATATTTACATTAGCATCAATTTTCTGAATTTCTTTAGTATATTGTTCAATATTTTCAAATTCCGAGAGTAAAGATATGACTTGTTTTCAAGTAAAAACACTGGTCCTAAAATCCGTCTTTTGTCAGCTACAAATTTAGTAGTGAGTCTCGTCACATCGTCAGCTTGATTTTTTTTAGATAAATTCCAATTTCATGCTGATGCTTTTAAATATTCTCGGACTTTATCCAAATAATTGGCAACTCAAATCTTGAAATCACGCACATCCTCATCAATAAAATGTAATAATATTTTCAAGTCAGTCAAAAAAACGTGACGCGTTACTTGAAAGTTATATTCTTCACACATTACTTTGGCAACTCGAACTGCTAAGATAGCAACCTGAAGTTCAAGTGAAGGAATTGTTTGCAGTTTTAGAGGGGCTATGTGACTTTCACCCAAAATAAAGGAAACATAAAACTTATCATCTGGGAGAAAAAAACCTCTAATAAGCAAGGGCTACGAAGGCTTTACTGCTCGCGTCACAAAATACGTGTAACTGTGCTGAATCATCTTGAAAGTTTTTTAATTGGTTATCACGATTTATTTGAATCGATGTATTTTTGATTAAATAATATATTCATAGTTTCCTAAAAATAAGTTCAGAATTACGAAACATTCCGTCTCAATTATTCCATCCCCTATAACAGTACTCTAAATTTACTGCATAAGGATACGTTAACGAATTGTAAACGGTGAAAGCAAACCAAGAGGATCAGAAATACATATAATTAAACATAAAATCTCTCTCTTTGTTAAAATGTTACTACCGTTGAGGATTGGAGGGGAAATTTTAATTTTATTTATTTTAAAGGTAAATTTGTCCGTCACGTTTAACCAATGAAGACCTAAAATTTTTTCTAAATCTGAATCTATGAATTTTTTGGAATTTGAGAACAAACTACTTTATCTAAAATTAAATGGTAGTTAATTTGCCCAAATATAAATTTCCCAGTTAAAATATTCATTGATTTCCTTCCTCTGCAAAACTCTCTTTTTTCCTTTTTCAAAGAATTCGCAACTATCTAAATAATCGTCCATGTAGCAATTTTCAATAATACTATTTGCTGCTTCTAAATATCGTGATAAAAATTGACCCGCGTTTTTGTTTTTAGTAAATGTAGCATTCAAAAATTCGAAAATCATGAAAGATTCTAAATTCTTTAAGCTTTTCTTCTTCATTCTACCAAAGAAAACGTTGTGCATCTCTAAACTCTTGGTGAATTTTAATTTTAAGAAACTAATCTCTTAAGTTGACTTTAAATGCAATCCTATATTGGTGAAGATGCATCAAAACTCTTAGAAGGGATTTCAAAAGATTAAGACCAGTCAAAAGCAAATTTATAAAACTACTAGCTTTTGTTATTGCAGCAGCATCAAAAGCTAATCTAACTTTTCCAGGGTTATTATGGTTTTTTACACCACAATGGGGTGAAAACCAAATTATTTTATTTAAGGTAATTTGGGGGGCTGCTTTAGAAAAATTGCTTACAAATAATCTATCTATTGCGTAAAGGTACATATCAGTGAAAATCGGACCTTCAGCGAGTCTTTTTTCTAAAAGTTGAAGCTTACGGTCTGCTATTAAGTACGTGCGTATCAGTTTTTGTTTTCCAGTTTGTCATTCCACAGCAAACCTCTTTTAAAATGGTCATCTACATATTTACCGGTTTTTTCTAGAATTTCAAGGGCATGTTTATTTTCCCTTGTAGTTTTAGTAAAATAATGTACCACTTATGATTCAATATCTAAGTAAGTTTTAACTAGTTCATCAATTTTTTTGTATTTTTCAATTAATTCAGACTCATTTGTTACAGTCTTCTGAGATTTATTTATGTTTACCTGTATACTTATACCTGAGCTGCATTCACCATGAACTGACTTACTGAAAACGCACTAGAAAACTACTAAGTTATACCTACATCTAAAAAGTACAATTTACGAGTGATGATTAAATCAATATGAATTTGACCTATAGTCATGTCAGGTGCTTTTTTATAAGGTTTAACTAAAATATTCGTTCTTTCTTAGCAACACTCAGATAGTTCAGAACTCACATATTTACAGAAAAAGCAAGATTATTTACAACTTATACATCTCTAAGAATAAAAATCACAGAATTTTTCTTTAATTTTTTAAACCGACT
This sequence comes from Copidosoma floridanum, assembly GCF_036245765.1. NCBI lineage: Eukaryota > Metazoa > Arthropoda > Insecta > Hymenoptera > Encyrtidae > Copidosoma > Copidosoma floridanum. Next base: position 4,411,468 of record NW_028321910.1, on the reverse strand, counting down.
ATTTTTGATAAAATTACGGCTATCTCATCTCCGATACCTTACAATAAAACTCTCGTGCTTAAAGATTAAATATTGAGATTTTTAATCACGTTAGTAATAATTATGGTAATCGTAACCACCTCGTCAATAGATGCGTAAATTAATTTTGATAATCTTAAATGAATTATCAAAAGTGGTATAATCTTAACATTTTTCGGACACTACTTGCTTTGCAGAATTGACACCTTCTTTTTGTGATGGATCTTTAAATTAAGTATCTCTGCTAAATTTATCAGAGTGTAATACTGACTGATGCTCCCCTTTACATATATTGTATCCGTTACCCTTAGATTTCTCGCGTATATGCTACCTGTCGCAAAAAGCAGTTAAAATATTGGCGTTATTTACATGCAACATTTCAGCGCTGATAAAAGGGAATATTCAACAAGTCTTTACTATCAGTTATCAGATAACTTTTTTGCCTGCAAAAGACACTTCTTATTATCATTTTTTTCGTTAATAGAATTAGAATTACTAGAGTCTATCACATAAGTTGTATGTGCAGCCCCCCTTCATTATGACATCTCTGTTTTTCACGTGTTAAACTGTGAGAAGGCACTTTAATAATAGCCACCTCGAAATTCATTTTTGTTTTATTGTATACAAAATATCACTAATTTTTTTTAATTAGATTTTTCGATATCTTTAGTTGTAGCAGGACACACTTAATCACTAAGCAATGAGCCAGGAAGTTTTTTGACTATTTCTTTAGTTAATTCAGCACTATATAAAAACATTTTGTCGTTTAAGGTCTCCATAGCATTTACTTTATTTTTTTGATTGTTTGCAAATTCTAAGAAACCTAATTAATGTGGCTCCATACATAATTCTGTAACGTTACAGATAATTTCGTGTGGAATTATTCTTGAGCTTCTGAAACGCACTTCTAGAGTGTTGATCATTTCCTTAACACAACTTCCACAGGCAAAGTTGTCACCACTTCTTGAGCTTCCCTTTTTAAACAAGGATATGAATGTGAAAAAAACACTTTTTTGATTGTTAAAGTTACTGAGTAGAGTAGAATCCCCTTAAAAATAGTTTTTTACAAACCTTAAATGTTAGGTAAGTTTGATGTATTGAGTTCATATTTCGTAAGGAATTTCTGAACCTTTATACATACTGGAAATGAATAGTATTCTTCCTAATGAATCTGTAGCCTTAACAAGTTCTGAAATCAAGATATAAAAGCGGTCAAGTTTTTTTTTGCGCAGTATACATTTTGTACGAGATTCGTAGTATGATACTGTTTAGTACTCGTACTCCAACAAAATCAAATTAAGTAATAATGCCCTTTGCCCTAAAATTTTTATATACTTTCTACGTAGCAAGGCATGAATGTATTTGGTGTGAGGTTTGCATGAAATACCAGTCAAAAGTCAATATTACTTAGTTTGATTTTGTTAAAGTACTAAACAGTATTATACTACGAATCTCATACAAAATGTATACTGCGCAAAAAAAAAACTTCACCGCTTTTATATCTTGATTTCAGAACTTGTTAAGGCTACAGATTCATTAGGAAGAATATTATTTATTGCCAGTGTATATAATGGTTCAGAAATTCCTTACGAAAAATGAACTCAATACATCAAACTTACCTAACATTGAAGGTTCGTAAAAAACTATTTTTAAAGGGATATCATAACTTTTCAGGAAAATATCATGTTTAAATGTTTAATTTAAAAAATTTAATGATATTAAATATTGCTCATATTAGAAAGTACTGGATAGAAACAAAATCTGTAAAACATAGCTACGGTGATCTATGACAGTCCCATTAAATATCTACTAAAATTTTGCTCATTTAAAGATGTTTCAAGTATCTTTAAATGCAGTTAATTTCTAGAATCAGTTTCTTGATTTACCAAATTAAATAAATTGTCTTAAAAAATACAGTTTCAGGATTTTTATCTAAGATGCTCTTTTCTTTTTCTTTTTTTTTATGAAACTACTTTATCATATCATTCTTAGCAATTTGTCCAAAAAATTTTTTAGATAAAATACTTAGTAGTTATAAACATTAAAAATTCTAAATTTATCATTTATTTAACTACCTTTAATAATTTTTTTTTTTTTTTTTCATGTAATGATGAAATCTAAATATTATGAATGACAGTTATTTACTACCTGAGGTTTTCTCACAGTAAAAAATTTTTACCAAAATTTTTAATGTGTTTGCATTTTAGGTACACGAAATTCAGAGTTTGGATACATGGGATATTAAAGTATTCTTGATATTTACATTTTTATTCGCTTTCAAAATTTTCCCACGGTAGGTGTCCTACCTTAACAACACAACACCTCATCTTGTCAGTCGTTGTTAGAATGGCTGGGTATATTTTACATGCTTATAAGTGCGCACATATACACTTGACCTTCATTTGCTACATATATTACATTATTTGTATTATTGATCATTCAAGAGATGATTTTACTATGAGAGAGTCATATCCACCTCCTCCCTCTTCTGAGGCATCGTTGCGTCTTCCTATAAACTGCACATCTGCATTCCACGGTGAAATGCTATATATCAGTAGCCTATTTATATGATATGGTAGTAATTAGTTCATATTAAAAAAAACCACCTAGTTACCCAGGAGGAAGTGACGGAACGGAGTCTCGAACCCGAGCTCTCCAGGCGGGAAGCAAGCGCTCTACCATCTTAGCCACTGAGAACTTCCAACACTGCATGCTATCATCTACTGTGAATTTGTGAAATTAGGAGGTACCTGTAGCTAATATCACACTGTTGGCAGCTCTGCTTGATTTTAAGAACACGCCTATTCCAACTATACACAGGAAAAATTTGGCTTGCAGCTAACTACACGATAAGACCATTTCTCGGACACTGAGCCTGAAAAAATCTTGTTTTGACCATTTCGAGACCTATATTTTTTAGTAAAGTTGTGGACTAGGATTAAAGAGACTTTATTATTAAACCTAAAAATATCAGGCATACCGGCAAAAATACTTATTTTTCAGTATTTGAAAATTCGAGTATGCAAATCTGAAGTAAATAGTAGCGCGGTCGCTGAGGCTTCGTCTGTTTTCTTAAACTATTCTCGTCGCGCTCCCGCGCGACTTGATTTTGAAAAGTTTTCTTAAGGAGGTTTGGCAGTATCATTCAGCATTCAGAGAGGCGAGGAACAGGGAGTCCCTCCTGCCTGCGCATCTGGGCCCCCTTTAAGGTGGCTCCAGTGGCCTCAATGTTAAAATTATAAATAACCCAACCGAGGTTAATAAAATTGAATTTTATTCTTTGAATTCCCATCTTTCTATTCGTATAAAAAAAAAATTAAGGTCGACGATGAAAATTGTAAGAAATCATGCTTACAAAATCGTAGTTTTAAGACGGGTTGGATGGGAAATGCAAGCTTACGCGATATACAACCTACTGCTGCACTTATATAAATAACCCGTAAGGTGTAAAAAACATACTGTCTTGTATATATTATTACGCAGTTTTCGATGACATGAGAAAAGTGTCTTGTTATCGAACAAAATCTTTAAATAATCGGAGACTAAGTACACAGCTCTCAGCTGTCTGCATTCTGCAGAGTACATATATATAGGTATAACTACTCTTGAACTTAGGAGCGTATAGTAACAGTTCATCAATTAGGGCACCATAGAACTTTTTTGTTTTTTTATATTAACTCACTAAAGTAACAGATAAAATGTAGAATATGGCTTACAACAGTCTCTACGATAATTTTATACCATATTTTAAAGAAAATAATGATTAATTTTTAGTCTCCCCATTTTGATACGGCACTAGGCGCTGGAGCCACCTTAAAGCGCACCTCCTCTTGCACTCTACAAACTTGAGACTGTGCGACTGTAACTACTTATATTTTTGAAAAATGCCTAGCAAGGCTTGATTTTTTTTGTCGAGCATCTTTTTTCGTACCATAGTATCGATGAAAACGTTTTTTTTCTATCCCGACACACTTAGAATATACCTTAGTTTTAGTTAAATTGTTAACCTAACCTTGCTCTCTCATAATTGACCGTCTTAAACTGTCACTATTTCATAATTTTTTTCTCGAAAATTTCCCGTGGTGAAGAATCTGAAAAATTTCATGTGCTGTCCTAACGTGCTTAAATATAACATACATTTTTTTGGCTCATTTCTCCATTTTTTACTCTTCTCCTAAACCTCCTTAAATCAGATCAAGTCAAGCGAGTTTCCAGAAAATTAAGGTAAAGGCTTTGAAAATGACATACATTTCACTAAAATAGCATAATGAGAATTGGACAAATTTGTTCTAATGACCGATAATTTAGATTTAATAAGATTCAAAAATCTTATAACTGAATCAGTGGTTTACTCTTCCTTACGATCTGTATTTTTACGCCTTGTTTTTCCTTAAAAATTTTCTTTTTCTATGCAATTTAATGCCTGGTCTGAACAGTTTGGACATTGATTTTAGATAAAATAAAGTATTCTATTAAGCCTTTAAAAGTGACAAGAATGTTGTACTTTACCTTAATTTTTTGGAAATGATAAGTAGATGAATGTTATGGTATAAGTGGCTGATCTGAAGGTATTTGCCTATTCATTTTGCAGCGCCTACATATCAAACTGACGAGTGATGCAGCACACGATGACCTGTATGTACTGATACAGCAGGTAGTGGTGACAGCAACTCTCCATCAGAGTCTTCCACGATATTTAGAACAGGAACAGCAGCTAGATGTCATAGCTCTTGAGATGGAAGGTAGCGCGAGAAATGAGAACATGTGTGCGCCAGAGTTGATGGTGGGTGTGGTAGTGGTGAAAGCTCATTATCCGAGTTTCCCACTATGTTGAGAGCTGAAACCACAGCTGGATGGCATGAGACACAAGAAAATGTGGATGCCAGCTCTGGTAGTGACATAAGCGGCAGCTTGTCGTCCAAGATTTCGGTGAGGTTATAAGCTAGAACCGTAGCTGGACGATGTGGGGCACGAGAACGTGTGGGCACTGGGGATGGTAGTGGTGGCATGAGAGCTTGACATCCAAATCTACTGTGAGATTAGGAGTTGGAGCCACAGGTGGATGATGTGACATATAAGCTGGATATTGACGCAGGTCACAAGAGTGGGTAGGTGCAGGAGCTGGAGTTGGCGTGGGCACTGGAGATACAGGTGGTGATTGCGGTCGCTCGTCTGAACTTTCCGAGGAGATAAGTGCAGAAGCTTGAGTCTGCCAACAGTTTTGTTTGTGATCAAAGTTGATTGATGGACTCAAAGCTCGTTCAAATTTTTCCATTGAATCACGGAAAAATTATTTCCTTTTCCATTGTTTCTTTACGTGTACGGGTTTTCAAAAAAAAAGAAAAAATTGTTTGATTTCTAGATTTTGGCAACAAACGTTAACTGCGCACGAGAAGAAACTAAAAATCTCAATTAAGGACAGTTGTTTTATTTTTAATAAACCAAACATACATCCAATCGCTATGAAGTTTGAACAGACTGTGAAAGTTATTTTAGAGAATAAATAAACGTTTGTTTCTTTTAGTTTTTTATTAATTAAAATTACTAAGCAAAGCAATTTGCCAGTACTAGATCGTTACATGGCTACTACCAACAAAAAGGAAGCTCATTTTCCTCTGGCTCTGTTTTTCTTCTGTTCCTCTGGTGACAAAGGACAAGCGGCCCTAGATGTTATTGATCACTTCCGATCACCTTCTTACCGATCGCCAGGCATGCAAAGCCTTCACAGTGACAACATTTTTCCCACCATGGTGGAGCACTAAAAAATTTAATTGATGAAGCAAACTTATTTACAAATAATTATTATTTTTTAATGGAAACAAGACATTTTTATTATTGAACTTCACAAAGTAGCAGAAACATGCTGTTTAATACACTTTTATTTAAGTGCAACTTTTTAAACGAAATGATAAAAATATGAAAGTATTTGTGTTGCTTACTCCAGAATTAAGTAATAAGTACAGAAATCTCTATTAATTTCTTATCACATCAACAAAAGCACACACATCTGCTTATAGAAGTAAAAAAAATTTATTTTTGTTAAACTATTTAAAGTTTGTTTTATAGCATCATAAGATTTTTTGATGCTGTATGAATTGGTAATATTAAATTTGTATTTGATTTTAACTATAGAGCAAAAAGGAATCCAGTCTACAATTTGAAGTTTTTTTTCTCATCAATAGGTCTAGTGAAAGCAGGTTAAACTTTTAATGAGTTATGATTATATGATAAGTTTAAAAAATAGGTTTTTTCAAAATAAACTTTTTTTTAATTGATAGTAATGTCACCGTTACATAGTTTTCGTTTTTAACATAATAGAGAATTTTTAAATAAACATAAACTAGGTCATGCTATACGCAAGTTGAAGCAGACAGTGCATGTGACCTTGCTATACTATAGTAAAGTATGCTTCTAAATTTGGCCCTCTGATTTCCAAAATTAAAGAACAAATATTTTACATCACTGTACTCTTGGTATTTTTTAATAATTAGACCTTATTAGCTGTAAACTACAACTTAAAAAAAAAAAATCCTGACAAGAAAATACTTTTAATATAGTGGTTAAGGGATATTTAAATATAATATGCTTATTTTCAATATTCTCTAGAGTTTCACTTTGACTGGCAGAAACTTTTCAACCTTGAAGTTAGCTGCAAGCAAATAAGCATGGTAGCAGATAAAACATATTAAGGGAGAAAGAGACACAGGCTTAAATCAACTATTAAATCTCGAACTCGACTTAGTGCTGTTTGCTTTACATGCATAATTGCTGTGTGCATAGTGTCTACTGTAGAGTGTATAAAACTGTGTATGTATGCAAGTATACATCCATACACGTATAAATGTGTGAGTAACTTGTATATTATGTAAGTATGTATGTGTGTGTGTGCGCACATGCGTGTGTGTACTGTGTAACGTTAAATTTTCAGCCTCGAATCGACATTTTCACGTTGACGCGAAGCCGTCCCGATACAACGCACTAAAACACCTTCGATCACATACGACACCTAAGACGACTAAACTCTGCGACCAAATATTCTCTCGAACGCCTTGGCTAGGCTCAGCTGTGCTCTCTCGATGTAGACTCCTTACCGAGAGGAGGCCCTGCCGCAGACTGTTTGTCGGGAGGTGGACAGTTCCCGAGGGAAATGATCAGGATGTGAATATCTCACACTCGTACAAATAAATACACTAACACGAATTTCACCTTTAGACTATTCTTTATTTTATTTACAAAGGATGAACACTTCTAAAGAATCGACACTACCTCCGGCGCTAACTCCCAATTCGCAGTACACACACACATCTTTGCTCTTATACCCCGCATCCGAACACCTACCTACACCTACACGTACACGCACACACCCAAAGTTCCCGCACTCGACCTAGAGAATGGCTCATTTTGAGGTTACGACAACCCGGTTCGATCACAAGAGCATTTGGCTACAACGAAACGCCTTCGATCACGAGCTACCTCACGCATCAACCCGATGACGAGGACATACACCACGCATCCTCTCTTAGTCCACAGGGTGTCCTATCGGTGGCTTTACCAGCTGGCTTACTGAGTCTCAGACAACGCTGCAAATACTCACACACACACACGAACTCTACGACGTCCTACTGCAACGGTCAGCCGGCCCCTCACCGACTGCTGAGACTTGGACAACACTTCACTTCGAATACCCACACGCATTACGTCCTACCGCAGTGGATAGTCGACCTCTCGCCGACTCCCAAGACTCAGACAACGCTTCGCTTTAAATACACACGCGTGTTACGCCCTACCGCAGCGGACAGTCGACCTCTTGCCGACTACCGAGTCAGACAACGCTTCGCTTTGGATACACACACACACTCTCACACGCAGTGCTACAGTTTTCCGTCATCTCGAATGCACTGACTTACCCACGATTCAAGCGATCACGCCCACCAAGCTCTCTTCCCCGACCCGAATGTCTTCCTCTCAAACCAACGAATTCTCGCTCTCTCACTCTTGTAGCAACCTCGACCCCCCGTTTACACTTCTTACTTTTCTCCACAAGCCCAACGAAATCCCTAGTATCTTCAACCACACACTCATCCATACGCTCGCTTTTTACCCTTACCCTTGAAACATCCTACACTCGCACAACCTCACCTTGGTGCCACATATTATGTCCCTCTCCCTCACTTTCTACTAGTCGCTACCCTTACCATGCACTACGCGAAATACCTCCAGACCACCATCTCCAGGAAGTTGTCGGCGTCGTGTCCTCGCGTGGTCGCCCACTGCCATCCTGCTCCTCGTAGATTGCCAAGAGCTGGTGATGGACGTAGGTTGGACAACGTCTCGATAGCGCACACGCTCTACATCCTTCCCTCTCGACGGCCCGTCAAAGAGTCATCTCAGTCTCGCTGCTTGCGTCCAACTGCCTCGAAATCTCTTCTATTTCTTTCTTTCTCCTACTTCTCTCATACGACTCAGCTCGCACACGTCTCACTTATCCCCTTAACTACACGTATATACACAAACTCCCTATATTTCCGGCGCATTACAATTTTACAAAAGACACATACAAAATACAAGCAATAATAACAATAATCGCTACAGTTCGTCAACCCATCTATTTTTCTACCAACCAACACACACACACATATATATATATATATCTCTGCGCACACAGAACTAACGTTAACATCACTTGTAGTCCCTTAATTGCACATTTCTTCCTATTATTCCCGCTTTTTCCGTTCGCGCTTCTCTTTGATTGTCTCACTGGCTATATATCTCCATCGTCCTCTCCTTTTTCCTCGCATGAAACATAACGAAACACAAACATGCGTATACAGGGCATTAAAACGAGCCTAAAACCTCAAATTTTACAACGAGTCAAGTTTTGGTGTTTTTCGGGCTAATATGAAAAATGATTCCGTCATAACTGTCAACTTGTCTTACTTTAAACAGCCTCTACTACACGTCTTACTATGTACATGTGCTCACATGTAAAAATTTAATACTCACATAGACTAGTTAATGTTATTATTTTAATGAAGTAAGCTGCCAGAAACTAATTTATGCATAATAGATGAATGTAGACTGCTAATGTTAATTTAACGGGTTTTCAAAATTTGACAAAACGTTTGAATATTAAAAAAATACGCTGTATCTTAAAAAGGTTACAAGATCAAAAAAAAAAAAAAATTTTCACGGAATTATAAATTGGAAAAAAGCATGGCACTTAAAAAAAAAGGTATTTGGTTATGGAAAAACACTAACTTCATTCGAAATGCTTTGGTAAACCTTCATGAAATAAAGAGGAGATATTTGGGAAAAATTATATTATGATTTGTACAGAATTCTACTAATGCAGAAATTATTTCCGATGGTCATGTGTTCACATCAACACTAAAAACTGGAAATGCACGCTGCATTATGAAAAAAAGCTAGGAACACCAAAAACTGTGATATTGACGCATTTTCTATGGGGGAAAAATTTACTACGCACGAATAGATAGGTGTTTAATTATGAAAGAATATAATTTGAAAACTCAGTCTTTTAAATATTTGTCTATGAAGTCAAGGTGGAAGATTAAAAAAAAATTATAGCATACTTCCGAAATTATTAGAAATAAGTAGAATATTTATTTAATTTTTTCACCCAAACATAATCTTGACTATTTGTAAAACATAAAATTGCACAGTGAAAAATAAATAGACTACTTAAATATAACAATTTTAATATGTGCACGCATATGTGAAGTTTTAATGAGAAACGTTATTTTAAAAAGTAGAATGTCAATGTACTGAGCACAATACTAGACCTTTATGGCCAGAAAAAAAATATCCACTTTCTAGATACATACTTTATTCAAGTATTTATAAACATCAATAACTTACAGCTCTAAATATTTTTATTTACAAACTTACGCTCTTTCAGTTGGTTCGTACATATTTAGATTATTGTTGGAACTCTCTCATCGACGCTTGGTCACATGTGATGCATCCTGTTTTCTTATATTAGATTTCTAATAGTATGTTTCAATGGATTTAATATAACTTGCTTCCCTTTTCTTCTTTACCTTACATACTCAAAAAATTTTGTAACAAACGCAGGCTCTTATTGCTTCAATAGTGGTAGGCAATATTACTTTTACACGTTTTCTAAAGACTTGCCAGGTACTTATTATTTTACCAAAAGTCCACTCAACTATCTGCCTTGCTCTGGATTGCATGTAGTTGAAAATATTTTTCTTTAAATCCAACTGCAACCGTCTTGGATAGGGAGTCAACATGTAATAGCTTAAACCAAATACTTTATCTTCCAAAAACCCATACGGCAGCTATGAACCATCTGGTACCATTGGCTCTGGTAATGGGATGTTAAATTTTTTTTACTGATCATATTTCCCGTTGTGTTGTTACAGAATATGCCACCATTACTTTGCTGACCTACAGCTCCAACTTTTACATCAATAAACTTCTTGTAAGCATCAACGTAAGGTTGCAAATGGATACTGTGATGTCTCTTGTGGACATAAAAATAGGAACTGCTGTGTGCTGGTACCTGAAAAAAATTTAACTACGCTTGTCTAAATAATATACGAAGTTGTAATACATACAAAAATATCTACTTCCATTGTAATTAATTTTTCTGTCTACACTTATCAAACAATGTAAAAAATTCTATTAGGATTAAAATCCTTTGGAAATCTTTCTCTAATAATTTTGGATTGGAATTGATATAAAAACAATCAGAATAAAAAAACCTTATATTTCTTTACAGACCTTTTTAATTTTTTTAGATACTGATGTTGGAATTACTCTTAATAATAAAGAAAAAAAAAATAACGCAATCACCACTTGCAAGATATCTTAAAGTCAGTTAGAGAAAAATTGTATTGTATATTGGAGCTCTAACACAAAAGTTTGTTTATAATTCTAGGTTCAACTAATGACAATGATTAATCAAAAGCCCCTGGTCACATTCTAGAACAGTTTACGAATTCTTATCTGTCATAAAGCCTAAGAGTCAAGACAAGATTATCACTAGCGCCTTGAGACATTCTATTTACTTCTTTTAAAAACTCAGACGCCCACACCCACTTTACTCAATAAGTCCTACTTTTTAGCAATGCTCGATAAATCAAATACATTTTTTAAACTTTATTTTCTAATATTTTGTTATAAGACATGTCACTTCGTCTTCTCTTCAGTCAAATGATGATTAAATTTTTGAGATTAGAAGATGTATTCGGCATCGTTTTTGTTTGCACTACTTTTATTAGCAGTATAAGAACTGTTTTTTTTAATGATAATTCTCTTAATAGTATCTTTGTGAGTAATATACCACAGGTTTTAGATTTAAATTATTGTGTCAACAGAGTTTTGGCTAGCAGTCTCCACACTGCAAGACGCCCATGTACAGGCACCCTAAGAATTACAGAGAAATGTTAAGAGTTTTCTCTTATTTTGTTAAGAGAGATGTTGGGGAGCTATGAGGGAAGTAAAAGGAGCTAGAAAATAGAATAACTATTACGTTTTCTAAAAATATTCTGAGTTCTTGTGGCGTCCTTTAATTTCCAAATGGTGATCGTGGGGGATAGTGGTGGGCTAAAGGTTACCTTTTTTTGCTAGGCTTATTTTACAGAGAAATAAAGAGAATTTTCCCTTGTTTTGTGGGTGGTTAGAGGGGCTGTGGGGGACTATAAGGGTATATGGGGATGTTTGAACAGATCCACCAATGTAACTTTACAATATTGGAAGATAAATGTATCATCCTATACTATACAGTTATTCCAAGAATATTGAGCCTCTAACCCCCTCCAACCCCTTGAATCCCTCTTTAACACTTACCCATCTCCCTTAAAATACCTTGTTATTCGTTTGATCTCTTGCTGTTTGTTATATTTCATTAAATCTCCTTCCATCCCCCTCAATCTCTCTCCAATCGTCACACATCTCCCACCAATCCCCCTCTATGCCTCTCCATCACCCACCCATTTCTCGCAATTTTAACCGTTTTGCGGTCAAGGATTTTTCCCAAAGTTGATTCGACTATCTTTGAATGTCTTAAATTTTTCGGTCTTTAAAAATTTTTTTACTTTAAAAACCCTGTTTAAATTATGTAAAAATTTATTTAATTTTACATCTACTGTAAATTTTCATGCGTCTACTCATCGATTTCTTGTGCTGCTGCATAATCAATACTGTAGTAGGATGTAGTAGTCTCTTTCATACTGTTTAATTTTTTATTCTGGAATGATCAAGCGTATTAGTTACGCGATTCTCAATAACACAGTTTATAAAAAAAAATTCTTTTATCAGAAGTTTAACTGCAAAAGTCTTTCATTTTTCATTTATAAGGTATTGTAAACGAACTAATTTTACTTTCTCCTATATCGAATAAGAATGAAGAAAACTTTTTATTTAAGGATCTTAAATTTTTTTTTTTTTTTGAAAAATATAAAAAAGTTTCCGTAGATAAAAGTACTTTACTGTTTTTCCTATAATAGCTGATTTACAATTTTTTTTTAAAATCGGTGAAACTTGTGTGTGATATCCACCAAATATTATTTTTTTTTCACCAACATGTAAGTTATTATTACGAAAATCTTTGAACGTTCAATTCAATATTTTAAAAGCTTTTATTGAGATTATTAACGCTTTATTCCATATTGTAATATCTTTTTCTCCTTTTTTTTGTTGGATTCCTGTTTTAAAAATAATGATTTAATTTTATTTTCATCTAAAGGTAGTCTAAGAATTCTTGAACTTGTCATACCTCTTGATAACAAAATAAAAGCAATTCCTTATTTACCCCCATAGTTTGGAAAAAAAATTTTAGAGGCCCCCACCGACCACCTCAATTTTCCAAAAAACCCACTGTTCACCCATTGCCTCGTACAACTTTCAGAAAAACCTATAAGTAGGCCCCTACTGACCCCTACATAATCAGATTATATTTTTCTTTATTATGATAAGGTCTTTATTTAATTAAACCTTTCAATGCCCTTAAACATGACCTTGCTCTCTTTAAATATAATCCCGTCTAGTTGGCAGTGGTTAAAAAACGGCTGAGAATTTTATCTGTGCCATGGAAACTCTAAGATTACGAATCAACACACACTCGATATTAGTGATTATATGCTGGAGGGCGAGTTCATTGTCTATTGTAGAAGAGCGAGGTCACTGGGTTTGCTAATTCAAGAAAAAAAAACTTAAAGTAGCTTTTACTGAAATTTAAATAGAGTGTTAAATAATCTCTAAATCCTTGCCACGTATACAGCGATTACTTTTTATTTTTACTTTTTCAATTTTTCCTTTGGTAATTCTTTTTTTTTCTAAGTAAACTTATTTATATCTCTTTGGGCAAAGATTAAATTCTTATACGTTAAAACTTACTTTTATTTTATGTAACTCAATTTCCTATCTACTTGGAAACTCAGAAATAGATAAACCAATGAAAGTTTTTTATTAATTAAATAGTAAAATGAATAACAAAATTACTTAGAATTAAATTTCTAAATTAACTCTAAGTAATACTAGGACTCGCAATCACCTATACAGGGGTCACTTTAAGTAAATAAGTACACTCAGTATTTGTTTCTTGAATTCACGCAATTTTATTTTAATAAAGAAATTGTATTTTTAACTACTGTATCGCTCACTTATGATAATAAAGATAATTAGTGTAATTCTAAATTAGCGAACAATTTCATCTAGTTTTTTTTCAAAAGACCTAAATTTTGCACTTGGATACAAAAATGAAAGTGTGTATCCAATTTTTATTTTTATTTTAAACTATAAACAAAAAAATTTTTAATTTTCCCACTTATGAATCTGCTTCTATAGATACATGGTTAAGCTAGGGCGAAGTATTAGGGCAGTCACAAAGAGTTAGTCATAGATTCTATGCCTATTCTGAAAAGTCACTTAGGGCTAGGTCGTTCTTGGGGCCCTTGGGTGCCTTGAGCACACTCTATAGTAATCTAGCCAGGTAATTCGCCCAAGAAGCGTCATTGCTATCTCTAGTATCTCTACTATTTGATCGCTCTATTTCTCGGCTCGTGCGCGTCGTGATTAGTACTGGTGCATGGAAGAGTTTCAGGTCTGGGTAGGCAGCGGATCTCCGCATCCCCAGTTTGCTGGAGGAGGATCATATTTCCTGGCGTGTCAGTGCCTTTTGTTGCTGACTCGCATATAATTCGCCACTCTAATATGCACTATCTCTCTGCGCACTAACGATTTTACACATTCGCCGATAATCTGTGCTCATATCTTATATAGCTGCCTGCGCGGAATTGACAGCACGCGTTTCATCTTTCGCACTGACTTGTTGAATTGAAACGTGTCAAATTTAATGTACTTTTATTTATTATTTTATAGAAAAATGGAACAAATAAAAGAATATAAATTGGAATAAAAAGTGTCCACTATTGATTTTTAGGTGATAAAAAATGCCCTTTTGCAACATAGTAGGTATGAGCTTTCGTAAAAAAATTTGTTACGTTTCTTCGTTATCTAAAATAAAATGTTCCAGTACAACCTACATAAACAGTAGCTTAGTAACTATTTACATCACCTATGCTGTATTGCTAATGGCTTGCTGGTGACTTGTTATTAGATTTTCAATAAGTATGTTAATCATATTTTTGAGAAAGTATGATTCTACAAAATGATAAAATTATGCAATAAGTATTTAATTAACCATTTTGATATCTAAATCCCGGTTTCCGCTATCAGTTTCTTTTTTTTTCACGAAAAGGCAATTTAAATAATTAAGTAGATTTTACTAAATTATTTTGTTTCTTTTATATTTATCGAGAAGTTCAGTCACTTAATAAATAGTACCATGTACTGAACCAAAACAATTGTCATAAACTACTAATTTATGATTTACATCAACAATAAAACACAACTTGGTATTTTTGAGCAAAAACTCCTTATTTGTATACTTGGCAATATTTCATTTCATCATAGAAAGCTTTTCCAGACTCTCATTTTTTTACACAAAAACCTCGCGCACTGTAGACCAACATTTTAATTTTATACACAAGGCATCTTATAAATAATGGAGAGAATTTTCTCAATTACTGTACTAGTAGGTAGACTGTTCCCACCGAAGAAATAACAGGTTTTTGCGTTAAAAAAGTGAGAGTCTTGAAAAGGTCTCTATGATGAGACAAAATATTGACAAGTATGTAAATAAAAAAGCTTTGCTCAAGAAAAACCAAGAAGTGTTTAATTGTTAATGTAAGCCCTAAACAATGTTCAAGTTATCAAAAAATGAGCAAGTGAAAGTTCTAAGGGCGTTACTTTTTTTAACTACTTAACTATGAGTTTAAAATTCTTACTTCGGAAAAGAAGTTTCTTGTTTTACATTTTAATCTTACTATTATTATTAGTAAAAGTTAAAGATAAATAATTCAGTAACATTTTTTTATTAAATATAATTTTATTATATAAAAAGAAAATTATTGTGCCAAATCGATATTTTTGATATCTAATTTATCATCACGATCAATTTATATGAATAATCCATTGTTAACTTTTGCATCCAAATAAAGTAACATATAATAGACCAAGTGAGCATATTTTTTACTCAAATATAAATTATTTTTGTCAAAACTCTGGCCTTAAGATTTAATAACTTATTATGAACAGTTATTAAAAATACTAATACTACAGAGAATTGCATGTGGTACAAAACATAGCTGCAATGCTATATTTAAATAATTATGTAATTTGTAATCTTATTTTATTACATATACCGTCAGTACTTCAAAAATTTCTGATTAGCATTATGATAGCTCAAGTTTCTTAATTCAGCTCATAAGGTGGCAAACCTTTATGAATATTATTTTAAACATTAACTCAAAAACTCATGTAAATATCGGTAAATATCGTCGTCAGACTTATCGACCCCTTTAAAAGTTCCATGATCCATGCTATAGTTGGTATTCATTTTTCTTCGTAAGTATTTTAGAATTTTCAATGTATTTTTAAAATATATAACCATATACCTGTAACTATATATTTCAAAATTAAAAGTAAGCCTAGACCTTTAGTTGAGCGACATAAATTAAAATTATAAAACGCTAAATATATTGTGTAAGTGGCAGATAAGTAGAAAAAATTTTCATTTATTATGGATTCATCATGACAAAAAGTATGAGTAGGTGATAGAGGAGGTGAGGAAGTCTCCTAAAAATTTCTGGGGATGGGATTGGTGAGGCTTAAGAACAAATGAAGTCTGTACAAATAACGGAGGGAACGAGAAAATTTTTCCTCATTTTGTGGGGGTGGTGTTGGGAGTGGTGCAATGCTCTCCCTGGAAAATATGTAAACAGCGTTTCTTAAATAACTATAATCCATTTAATAATAAGGCTTTACCTTTCTTTACGCTTCGTACACTAACTGCCACAATTATTTGTGATTTCATGCTTCTCCAGAAAATTAAAAATATGTTTACATAGAAAGTGTATTCGTGTAATGTACGACAGTTCTCACTAGGAATAGGGCAGATTAACCTGTGATCAAGCTTATTTTAACCATCAAATACTGAGATATAATTACAAAGATATTATTGAGAGGTTAAATGTATTATTATTATTAAGTGTGCTACCAAGTTTGGTGATTATTAAATAAAAGTTTTTGGTTCTGTAAAAGTTAATATATAAGACATTGTTTAAGAATAAACAAATTTTGAAGATACTTGAAAATTTACGTTCTACTAAAACAAGCTTTTTTAATTACTGCTAACATAAGAAATGTATCGTATAGTTAAAAACATATTACTTTTTCTAGTATATATAATTAAGAACGTGTATTTAATTATTGCGTATATGGTTAAAAACATGATCTGGGTTGAAACACACGTTTTCAGTTAAGTACGCTATAAAAAACAATATTTTTTTTACTATACCATAAATTGCTTGTATTAGAAGTCATAACAAAAGCTTAATCATATAAAATGTTTACTTTTTACAACATTCAGTGTTCATTTCATTGGTAAATAATGTCATACTTACTTTAACAAGACCAAATAATCACCCAACATAGTAGCGCACTTGATAAGAGCCTTTTCTTGCAGCGTCATGCGTTATCCACAAGGGTGAGTATTGACAGAATTTCAATCTCAGTAGTAACAGACTATTAACGTTGTACAAGCCGTTGAAATGAGTAGAAGAGGAACAGCTGTAAAACGCATTGTGGGAGTCAGTCAACAAACTCTTCTTACTTATTCTCTATCTTGTAAAGTGATTACACTAATGATGTTTTTACATTTTTATAAAAATGTCTGTAAAAAATTTTTAAAAATTGAGTAGGTCAAATGTATAACACCACCAGAGTAGGAGCTTCTGAAATGATTTCAAATACGTACGAAATAACGAAGAATACAATATATTGTGATTTAAAAAAAGTAAAGTTAAAATTAAAGGATACTTGTAAACATGTTCGTAAATGTATATGCTAGAAAGTTCATTCTACTTTTACAGTTACTATAAAAATACAGTATTCTGCAATGTGCACTGACATTATATTCATTAAAAGAAATTATTTATTCAAATGGTACACACGTGCTTTCAAATAAAAATTGTTATTTTTAGTACATCCATTTTTTTTTCCTTAGCAACTCTGTTTCTTAGGATAATTAGATTGGTGATTTGAAGGAAAAAGAATGATAAATATATTGTACACTTCTGAAATACTTTTGCAGATATGTTATAATTTTTTTTTAAATTTCTTATCTCAATTCCATAGGGAAATATTGAAAACACAGAAATTTAAAATTATGTCCTAACATAATTGAATAAGCCTCCCTTTGTGCTACTCAATTTTTTTTTTTTGTTTTAAGACCCGTAGATATAATTTTTAATCTATCTTGCTTTTTGTTTAAAATAATATAATAATATTTGCAAAAATCTGCAAATTTTGTTATTTTTTACATACCTTGCTTTTTCTACAGTTTATGTCATATTTCCTAATATTTATAGGGTACATCATATTATTTTAACTCGTTGAATCAACGTTAGCTGTTTGCATTAATCTGCTACGCATGCACCATTTTTTTAGTGATCCACTTAATAAACTAGGTAATTAACTCATCATTGTGTAAATTATATTTACACATATGCATGCCTAAAGTTGACAATACACTCACATACATACACGTACATTTCTGTCAACAGGAACACAAGTGACACACACGTTCATCCATCTATGCTTATACGTGCACTGTACATACACTAAGGTAAAATGGGGTATAGTGGGACACTTTTTAAACCAAAAAACATTTATTTCTTATTTTTGAAGTTCCACTAATGCTAATTCACCTAAATTTTTTTTTTTAATTGAAAATATAGGTCTTTACTTAAGGAAACAATATTTATTGTCTGTGCTTATTATTATCCGTTTAATTAAATAATTTTTCAAATAAGTTATGAAATCTGCAGTAGTGTGATATGGTCTTTGAGGATTACGGTAGTAGTAAGACACTGTATGTGGTAGTAGTGGTACAGTATAGGACAATGTTATTCGCATATGTAAGAACATAATTTTTTATTTATAAGAGGTGAATTATCACTTTTTAAAGTATATAAATATTAAAAATAGTAGATTAATAGGGATTTCTCTTTTATATATATTTTTTTCAACGATATCACAAAATCCCTACTAACTATGTCCGTTAATAATAAAGAAAAAAAATTTATTTAATGCAACATAAACTAAATAATATTATTATTAATAATACAAACTACGAAAATAATAATAGTGAACACAAGTTTCAAATAAATATTTGTTTCTAAGGTCTTAAAATTGTTTTTTTTTTTTTATTTTACTCTGCAACAAATGAACTTCACACACACTTAATGCTTTTTCATTATCTTCTAGCCAAAATAAACATTTTTTTATTTACTGTACTATTAAGTCATTATTCGCATTCCGGGTTTCTTATTTGAAAACCTTTTTTTAATTTTTGATTTTCAAACTAATTTCTTTTTTTGTTCCTAACAGTTTTTTTACTCTCTTGAAACTTCTTATTTAAATTTTTTCCGTACTGTTTAGCATTTTTATTTCTTCTTTTCTTGTTTCTTAACTAAAACCTACTGCTTTTTCAGTGTCTTTTTTTTTGTATAAGTAATGAATCAAACTATTAGCAACCACCACAGGTCGATTTTCCTTAGCTGCTTCCTTCTTGATCTTATAATTAAGATTGTTTGTAGGTAGTATATTTTTTGAAGGAGAATTATTTGATTCTTCTGTGGAGATAAGAAGCAAATTTTAAAGGCTGAAATACGAAATAAAAATACAATGTGAGTAAACTAATAACTGTATTTTTCTGTTGACAATTTTTGGAGGTATTGATTTTGTTCAGATTTTTTTCAGTATTAATTTGATAAAAATTAATTATTGAAAATATATATTATTTTCTGCAAAGTTGATTTTTTTACATTGGGTAGGATGGATTGATACAGATTGTATTGAGGTTAGGTTTTAGATTATATCTATTTACCAGGTAACAATGCTCTCATTAACTTAGCTACTAATTCTACAAATATATTCAAGTTTAATTTTACTATTAAAGATTAGACTGATGACACTCGCACGATTACTATTGTAAAAAGCATGAAATCACAGTCGTTAAAAATAGAATTTGGTCCTGTCAAGTACTTGTCTCACTACTTCTAAGTTTTAAAAAAAAGGATGCAGTAGTGGGACAGCCATGATAAGCCTCGTCCTACTTCTACATGGTGTTTGCAGAAAATAAGGGTATATAAGGACAGGCTATATTTTATGATGAAGTAATTATTTTTAAGATCTAATTAATAAAACTTGTTTTTGAGGATCATATTATTACGTATAAATAGTTTTAACGTACTAATAAAATTTTATTTTAAGTATATCATCTTGATAGTCAACTTTAGTATCACATCTAAAATGGGCGAAATGTCTCGTTTTAGACGTATGTATCAAACGAGTGCTTGGGCAGCTTGATGAGATATTTTTTTCATTCTCCCTTGGACGTTTATCACAATTAATTTTGAGAGTCTTATCTAGCTAAAAGATAAAGGAATATTAGAAAATTTTTTTAAGGATATTTTTTTACAAATAAATTAACCAGTTATGATTTTATCCTCCTATCCCACTATACCCTGCAATTTTTGCGTTGTCCCACTATACCCAATTTTACCTTATGCACACGGCAATATGCATGAGTAATCTTATATACTGACTTTATGTATATATATGTTCATAAAAAGTGACTTATGTGGACAATTACGTGTATATAAGGATTATTATGAGGACAAAAGTGGAATTATGTAAGCGTCCACATAATTCTACCATGTTATTAATATATATGTTAGAAGCACGTAAAGTCCGCATAAGTCACTATTAATAAACATACACACATACATATATATATATATATATATATATATATATAAATTAGGATAGGGCACATTTTGTTGTTACGTGGAATGCCAGTTAGCCCTATGACCAACGGGGAGACAAAGCTGCAGAGAATTGAATCAAAGTATGACGAAACAAATATATCTATGATTAAAAAATTTTGCTCTACGAAATATTTTTTACTTCAGCATTATTTTTATGTTTATTTTACATGGAATGCCATTCTCAATTGTGCATTTTGATAAGCAAGATATAATGAGCCACGTGAAACAACGGTTGTTAAAGAGGCTCCTTCATGACAGTTCCGAAACCAAGACTAGATGAATTTAATGATTTAAAATCTACTGAGTTTAATGATATAATTGTTTATATCGTTTACCCTGCAAAATTTCAAGATATTATCAATTTCATGTAGCACTTCCTAACACTTATTCTTATGGTGGAGCTCGCACACGTGATGAAAGCAACTTAAAAACTTGAATAAATCGATAGCTTCCGTAATAAGAGCACACACGTTACGTAGAAAAAAACCTCCTCTTTTAAATGATGCCTAGCAAAGTAAGTATTACCCTGGAAAATTTTGAGATATTCTATTAGAAATTCATCAAGTCACTGTATTTTCACAGGTTAGTCTGTATTCTCTTGCGCCAGTGATGCCAGCTATACCTAAGTTTGCAAGCAAATTCAAGACCTACGACGAGGGTTGGCGTTTCTGCACGAGGGAGCATCCTTAAAATATAGTCCTACCAGAATAAAAGTTTGATCTTGTGATTTATTTATAGTCTCTGTAAAGCTTAAACTAAGGGAATCAGTTTTCTGTATAGAATGAATGCTAATTATGGTGTTTTTTCAGTAGTAAAAGTGATTTTTGGCATAAAAACTGTTTGTTCAAGTTTTTTTATTATATGTTGTTTTCGCCTCAACAAAAAATTTTATTAACTTCGTTACTTTCAACCTTGCGCCATTACATAAGCCATCCAATGTACTTAATTTTTTTGTTGACATAACAACTGTTCTAATTTTTTAATTAAGCTCATAAGTTGGTAAGCCTTTATCGATATTATATAGTATTTATTTCAGAACACTGATATAGATATCATCTTTAGATTGGTTGACTCCTTTGAATATCATCTTATCAATAGTATAGTATGTATTTCTTCCACATTTTGTCTTACATAAATTTATTTTTCAAAGAATAATATTAAGGAATGCTCGCTCTACTCGTTCTCTTTTTATGCTTTACTTGCCCCCTCTCCCCAGCTCTCCTTCCCCACTCCTGATTCGTTCTTACGCCTACTTACATCCACCTTTTATTCTCTTTTCACGCTCTTTTTTAACGATTCAAACTTTTCTTTTATGAAAGTAATTTTCTCTAAGTTATCTGTATCTGTACATAATAAATAATTTCAGGTAAAGATAAATTAAACGATGTACAAAACTTGTTCTCCATTGCAAGAATTCGGGTTATGTGCAAAAGAGCAAAATTTTTAATTTTTTCATCGAAAATGAAATATTCTGCAAAATGGTTTTTATACTTATTCCAAGTATTATTACCAGTAATTTTTTCTGCAAGTACCAATCATGTAAATAATTGCCTTAATTATTGAGGCAACATGATGAGTAGGTAAGCTGTGGCGGTTCTGGAACCCCCCCAGCTCCCCCCTGAGGTGGCGGTGGGGGAGAGGCTCCAGCTATAGTTGGGCTGTGGGTGGAGGAGAGGCAGTGGTGGGGGAGAGGCTCGAGCACGACCAGGTGGTATAGGAGAGGTAGCGGGGGATCTTGGGTGGTGGGTGGTGAAGACTACTCGGGCAGTAACGTCAGGGGAAGGGGGGCTTCCGGATGCTGGTAGCTGTGACGTCGAATGGTACTGACGGCTTCCATCCTTCTCGACAGCGAATCGAGCTCCAACGTCATCAGAATGAGTCCGAAAGGTGTAGGTGACAAGCCCAACGTACAGCGCAAGAGGAAGATGATCAAGCATGAACGTGTATTTCTTATCAGCAGATGTTTCTTTTTCTTTTTCCGCTCATTGTTTTAGGAGTCTCAACGTTATTGTTGTTTTTTGTTCTTCTCAAGAGCGGGTGTATCGAGTTGTTGGAGAGAAAATTTCATTGGGAAAAGTGGATCGCGTATCCTATTTAATTGTGACCAACGTTGGCTTACTTGACGCAGTACCTTACCAAGTAATGGAGCTGTTATTTTTTATCTACACAGATGTGTTAGCCGTGGTCGATAACTTTTTGCTTCTCATTTAAGTGCATAATGTACCAGTGTAATATTTTTTTCTTAGCAAGAGCAGGCGCAACGAGTCATGCTAGGATACACGTATGTGTTAGTTGTGGCCGATAACTTTTCGCTTCTTAGTCAGGCGTATAACGTACCAGCGTCATATTTTTTTCTCGAGAGTGGGCGTATCGAGTGATGCGAGCTGTCAGAAAAAACATAAGCTGTCTGTAAAATTGTCATCGCCAGTGGAAAATAAGTTGTTGAATATTGAGTGTCTTTTATCAACATTCTTAGCAATATTTTATAAAATTCTAGAAGTGCAAGGGTTAGGGCTCGATAAAAAATTAGACAATCAAGATGATTATAATTTTCTGACATGGAAAGATCTTAATAGTGCTTTTAAAAATTGCATAAGAACGGCTGTTATAGCAAATAGTGGGCATTTAGATATAATAAAATTTCTTAAGTCTGTGCAAAATATATTTATTTTAAAAGTGCGAGAAATTTTTGACGAGAAAAATGCTTTAAAAATTAATACAGTATTAGCAGCAGAGTTTTTAACAGTAAAAAATAATACAGAGACTGTTAAAGTTAAATATTTTAGTACTTAATCTGATTCCATTTTTTATATGATAGACATACATGAATGGTTTAAAACGAATATCCAGAAGCCTATTTCTACAAATATAGAAGAGTTTCAGGAGCGCAATTCTGGATGGACTTTACGCTCAATTTTAAGTTTAGTAGTAAATGTAAATAAGTATAATTTAATTAGTGGTAGTTCTTACATAGAACTCCCTACTACTATTGAGAAAAAAAGCTTGCGTTAATGTACAGAACGCAGATCAGCAATGATTCAAATGGGCCATTTAGACAGCGTTACATCCAGTAAATAAAAATAAATGCACAACGAGAGTCAAATTATACTTAATACAAAAACAGTTATATTTTCGAGGGGATCACCATTCCAGTGTAGCTTAAGCAAGTTAAAAAATTTTAAAAATATGATGATGTATCTATTAACGGGTATTTTTTGGAGAAAAGTAAAAATAGTTATAAAACTTTATCCCTTTACTAAACAGCAGAAAAAAAGGATAAACATATTAACTTGCTGCTTATACAAAATTATTATATTGATATGTATAGTGAGGGAAAATAAAAAAAAAAAAAAAAAATATTGATGGAGAACGTGATGATTTCTTTAATGCTGAGGCAATGGATGAAGATGAGGTGGAAGAAGATAGAGAAGGTTTTCTTAATGCTGAGGCAATGGACGGTGGAGTGCGTTGAAGTCAATAAGTGTAAAATAAGCTTGCCGAGGTATGATTATAAAATTGTAAAATTTTAAAATCACATAAACAAAAATTGTGTACCGTTTAGAGAGTACGCAGACTTTAAATGCTTATTAGAATCTGTGCATAATAGTAAGCGAGCAATATAACACCATGAAGAATTAAGTCTTGAATATTATGTAAAGTGCAGCTTTGATTACGCGAAATCACGATATATTTTCTACAGAAAAAGATCTAAAAGCAGTGAGAATCCAGCTACCTGATTTGTGAAAGAAATGCAAGATCTTGTCTTAGATTAACATAGAATGTACAACAATTCAGTGCCAATGAGATCATTAACTGAAGAAAAGGACTTTGATTTTTTTGATGCTGATTTGTCACATATGTGAGAAGTCTATTAAAAATGATGAAAAAGTCCACGATCATTGCCATTTTACTGGAGAGTAAGTAATATATTAATGAGTTTGTAATTGAGAAAATTTTTCCCTTTGAACTGAAATTTGCTTTTTTTTTACTCAGATATCGAGGCCCAGCTTACGATGTATGTAACCTCAAGTATCAGGACTCGCGAGCAGTACCAATAGTTTTCCATAATCTCAGAAATTATGATGCCCACTTATTTATACAAGAACTTGTTACTTGCTTTCCCGGAAGAGTGCAAGTTAACCCTCAAATGAAAGAAAAATACGTTTCTTTTACGAAGTACGTGAATGGGACAAGCATAAACTGACGCTTCATTGACTCGTATAAATTTTTTCCGTCGTCGCTTGATAAGTTGGGATTTTACTTTGAGCAGTATATTACTCTAGAAAAGGTTTTCAGTCAAGATGATAAATACTCTTTCGAGCAAATCAATATGTTGAAAAGGAAGGATGTATTTCCATACAATTATGTAGCATCATTCGAAAAACTTGGAAAAATCGGGCTCCTATCTAAAGATGATTTTTACAGTAAATTAAATAATGCACATATAAGTAGTGAAGATTATACACATGCTGAAACAGTGTAAGAAACTTTTGATATTACAATTCTTGGACAGTATTCAGATCTTTACCTCAAAACTGATGTACTTCTGTTCACAGAAGTATTTGAAAACTTTTGAAATAATTGCCTCAAGGTTTATAAATTAGATCCTGCTCACTATTTTACTACTCAAGGTTTTACTAGGGATGCCATGTTGAAAAAAACGAAAGTAAGTATTATTTATAAGAATATAATGTCAATTGTGCTTTAGTTAATAATTAAGAATATTATTCAGATCTCACTAGAACTCATAACTGATATAGATATGTTTATGTTTATTGAAAAAGGCATACGAAGTGGAATAAGCCAGTGCTGTAACGGATACGAAGAAGCTAATAATCACTATTTAGAAAATTATAAAAAAGATGAAACTGAAAGATATATAGCATATTTTGACGTAAATAATTTGTTTAATTGGGCAATGACTAAAAGACCTCCTTATAGTGGATTTCAGTGGGTCGAAAATGTTGAGCAACAGCCTCATGATTTTTATAATATTGGAAATGAAAGTACTTACGGATATATTTTAGAAGTGGATTTGGAGTATCCAGAGGAGTTCCACGATTCTTATTAAGATTTTATTCCAAACATTTTGACAACATTGAATAACAAGCATAAATATGTACTTCATGATGAAGCCCTCAACCCAGCCACAAATCATGGATTATGAGTGACAAAAATATATCGAGCCTTACAGTTCTGACAAAGTGCATGGCTTAAAGAATATATTGATCTCAATAGCATTGAGAGGCAAAAGGCTAAGAATGATTTTAAAAAAATGCTTTTCAAACTATTAAATAATCCTATTTTTGAAAAAACGATGAAAAATGAGAGAAAGCGTATCGATGTAAAACTTCTCAACCATTGGGATGGACGCTATGGTCCGGCATCGTACATTGCAAAGCCAAGTTTTCACAGCTGTGATATTTTTGATGCGAATTATGTAGCCATACAGCCACAACGTGCAGAAGTGATGATAAAAAAGCCAATATACATTATTCTTAGTGTCCAAGATTTATCTAAGACACTTGCATATTGTTTTTACTACGAGTATATTCTCTCTAAACTCAAAAATGATTGCAAACTGTTATACACTGATACAGATAGGTAATATATGAGGTAACAAACCATGATATTTATGTAATGATGAAATTGGATATTAATGAAGTTGACACATCAGATTATCCAGAAAATAATAAATTTATGATGCAGTTAAAAAATAAAAAAATCGTTGGGCTTATGAAAGATAAGTGCAATGAAAATATTACATTGAAATATGTTAGGCTTAGAAGTAAGATGTATATTATTCTTTTTAAAAATGAAAATATGATTAAAAAGCAAAGGGTGTTAAGAGTAACGTCAGAAAAGCAACTATCGATGTCAACGACTATACTGAGTGCCTACGTGACTAAATTATAAACATTAATAAAGAGAAAATTAATGGAGGATCACGTCATCATAAGCTGTACACTGAAAGGCAAAATAAAATTGCCCTTAGTTCCCGAGATGATAAACGATATATTTTATCAAACACTACAGATACGCTGCCTTAGGGCCATTATAGGATTAAAATAATAGAAGAGCAAAGAGCTGGAGAGTGTGTAGAAAATCATAGCAGACCAGCAGCCAATAAAAAAGCAGTTAATGTAGAGGGGGAGATTTCTCCAGTAGTGGGAGAGTCCCTATATTATCGGCAGCATCAACCAGCAGAGCTCCGTCAGAGCTGTAGTGAGAAGCTCAAAGTATTGACTGCTTCATCATCCATTGCAAGCAGCTCAGATCAACAACAAGCTCTCAAAAGAATAGAGTTGGAATTGCAAAATTTCTACAAGGATAAGCAGATCTGTTTGGAACACCAAAGCTCAGAAATAAATGTTTGTAACGTGTTTTTTCATTTATATATATTGTTTTTACTATTTATAAAACTCATATAATTTTCTTATGTATTAGATGGCTGATTTAGCACCAGTTAATCGGCTGGCCTGTGGAAGATTCCTTTCAACAAAGAAGATCAACGAAATGGTCCAGGGGCAAAGTCATGTAGTGTCGAAGCTGAAAAAAGCTAACACTTAATTCGGCTTAAAAGCTATCACTTAACCAGACGACCACTTCCCGACATTTTTACCTAATCAATTATCTGAGTATTTTGTGAGTAATAATCTATCATTAAATAGTTTGTTGAAATCTATCGATAGAAAGAAGCTGTCAGCTCGCTATAATGGTGATAGTGTCAAATTGTTTTAACCAATAGATGTTTAATTATACAAATACAACAAAAAAAAGTTATTTGTGAAACTGGTTTAACGAGGGAAAAATAAATGATACAATCTCTTACACGTTTAGAGTTTTTATTTATCTTGATGAATCTTATGTAAGATATAACATTCGCATGTATGGTAAAAAAATTTCATTTGCACACATAATTGATAACATTGAAAGACCACAAGAAGTTTCGTACAAATTTTTTTACAGCTTCTGAATTTAAATAATTTTTAAAGTACTAATTATTGTAATTCATTGTTATTATCAATCAAACTGTTATCAGTGTTGTCAAAGCCCAACCACTTGAAGAATATTTGATTTCCTCGTCGACGAAGAAGTTTTTCAAAAAGATTAATATCAGTTTACTTGGTTTCCTGCAGTTCCTGCTCGTAAAAGCCTTCAGAAATCAGCTGATTTTGGTAATCTTTCAAATGGTAAGTTAGTGGATTGGTTGGAGCTACTCGTGCTATAGCAAATGCCTCAGTCGACCAGTTAGATGTGCATCCTTTTTCAAATACTTGCTCAGCATTGCTTATTTATACATTATCTTCCACTTTATATTTCAGTTGTTTTCTCATCCCCATTGTTCTTGATGAAATTTTTTTTAAATTTAATTTTCAGTAGCAGCTGCCACATCCTTAGGTTTCATAGCAATGGTCTGATGTTTCTGATTATTAAAGGCCGTCAGTAACTTAGGTAAGATGTCAATTTACTTATATCTGCCACGCAAGCTGGAATTTTTCCACTTATGATACTTAAGTCTACGATTAAATCACTCACATATAGACGCTTTAAGATTACTATGAGTCGAGTACAAGTTAATTTTGTTCTTTTCATGAGACTTTAAAAATTTACGTTGTCAAACTCTTTGCCACGATCTGTTTGCAAATTAGTTGGAACTCCTCCCTCTGTTAATATTGACTGCATAGCTACAGTCTCATCTTTACCAATTTTATTTTTTATTGGCACAGCCCATGCATACTTAAAGAATACATGTATAACTGTAAGCAAATACCTACAACTTTAATTTTCATGAGCAAAAGGTATCATCTCCACAAGATCAGCTTGCCATGTTTCATCCAAGCCTCGAATATCAAACTTTTGGCGGAGGTAGTTGCGTCTTGCACGTTAATAAAGCTCTTCCACTCTTGCTTGCATCTCTCCTAACTGTTTTCTAGAGTTACATTAAATATATGTGCTACAATCTACTTAAATGTATTTATTTCACGCTGAAAATTTTGTATTGTTTCTGAGAATACATCACTTAAATTGCTCAATAGTAGATTTCTTTTCTCTTGTTCGTCCCAAATAAAACTTTTTTCTTTCTGTAAAGTAGTAAGATTTACAGCATCGTGAAAATAAATAGTTGATGCAACGTTGCACAATCGTTTATTTTTCTAATCATTTTGACCATCTGTGGTGAGCTTGTATCCAATTCCTTGAGGACCTTAACTACCACCTTCCAACTTAGCTGATCCACGTCCAAACACGTCGATGCTTATTTTGATACTTAAGTAGAATTGATAATGATGCTCAATATATAATATTAGCTTTACGAAGCTCCTCAACGATTAAATTTATTTCATAAGTGTGACTAGGATGACCGGCTGATTTTTCTACCACTATTAATCTTAGCCGATTGACCAGCTCGATGGGGTCGTCCCAGTAAACGTAGTCCATTTGCATGTTCAGCCTAGCAATTTCAAATGAAGGTATGGACCCGCCATTCTTCTTCTTCTGAGTGAGATTAAATAATAGGGTAGTAACATTATTGAATTTATTACTACTGTATAAACGAATCGTCTCATTTTTGTCAAATTTTCTTTTATGCGCACTTGATGCTTCCACGACTTGTTAGTATTTAATTAAACTATCTAGTGTCATGTGCTTTTTATTGAGATGCTTTTTTATAAATAACTCCATTAATCCATAAGTCATTGCATTTCTCAGATCCTTTATTTGAATTTGATTATTTTTGAAATGTATAGGCGGATCACCATGTATGTGTTGTCCGTTTTTTTTTGTTTTTAATCCCATAAATTCGATCTAGTTCTGACTACTTTCTATCAAGTATTTGTAAATATTGATTTATAGGTTTATTTTTATCGACATCATGCGCTGAATCATCATCATCACTTTTTTCAACAATGGTAACATAGTCTTTGATAGTATTATTCGACAAAAAAGTATCTTCTTCATTATCACTGTCACTATTAGCTTATTGAAACATTGATGCGTCGATATTATTAATTTTTGACTTAAAAGGCTTAAAGAGTTTTTTAAGTAAACATTTAGAGCTAAGTAGCACGTTTTTTACTTTCTTTGTGTCATTGATAGTTTTATGAAGTGGGTCAGTAGGGGGCTTGAAAGTCTCCCCAATCTGCTTTTCAAAATATTTTCTTCTCAACTTTAACAATCAATGCTTACGTCTAAAAGCTTCTCTAGCTTTTTCAACTTGCCGAAGAACGTCTTTTTCCTCACGAAAAGCGTCCATGTTGATCGCTTGATGGTTAACAAGAGACTAAATTGCACTTAATAAGCATAAAAAATATTTATAGCAAAAGAATTTAATCCTCTTCTGTATCTACCATTATCAACATCTCTTTCCTTGTCTATTACAACAAATTCATGTTTTCCAACTCTCCAACAGTTTACACATAATTTTTCGAATCCATTGTATGTCATATCAGTATTAACATGATTATTAAAGATGTGCTTCAAATTCGTGTCATCTTGTCAAAATATTACTAAAAGGTTAAAATTATCTCTGACTAAATGCTTTGGAACTTGAGCATAGGATTGGCATAGATGAAAGCAGTCAACGCTTTTGTGACGTCCCATGTCGAAAAAAGCTTGCATATTATCTTGTTTTCCACAGGCAGTGTCATCGAATATCATCATGGAGTTGGGTAGTGTCTGATCTGGATATATGACTGACTCATGATCTCTAAATAAAAAATACCTTACACCATCTATAGGCTTTAACAGTTGTTTTAGAAGCTTATACTTTGGCAGATTCAGTAACTTTGAGTCTAGATAAACATTTTCAAATCTCAATCCGTTAGGGTGAGTAATTAAAACCAACAAGCTGTTTGTTTTTCCACAGTTTGACGGACCACAAAGAACAGCTCTTATCGTATCAGGTAGCAAATCACCATGGCATTTGATTTTTTTATCTTGCTCAACTATTTCATGACAGTTCGCGACAGAAGGTTTTGTACTTTGTATTTCAAAGCTTATGTTTGTGGTATGCTGACCCAACTGAAACGATAACATGATACTGTATATGGTTTGCCTGTATCTTTTAAAACTTATTTGTCATTGTATTTTCTAATCTTTTTTATTATTATTTTGTTGGGATTACGAAAGAAAGCTTAGTATTATGTTCCACGAATCTCTTGTTTACTGTATACTGACTTAG
Source organism: Copidosoma floridanum (assembly GCF_036245765.1). Classification (NCBI taxonomy): domain Eukaryota; kingdom Metazoa; phylum Arthropoda; class Insecta; order Hymenoptera; family Encyrtidae; genus Copidosoma; species Copidosoma floridanum. The sequence goes on along the minus strand of NW_028321910.1, from coordinate 4,380,829 downwards.
CTGAGACTGAAACATGTTACTGTATATAGTATGCCTTTATTTTTTCAGGCACATTCGTCATATTTTCTATTCTTGCTTACCAGTTTGTTGAACTTTCTGACAGAAAGTAAAATATTCTATTTTCAGAGCTTGTAATGACTGTTTTACAAAGCTAATGTTTCTGGTATGCTGATTTAACTAAGACTGAAGCATAATACTGTAAATGGCTTGCTTTTACATCTTCAAACTCATCTGTTATCGTATTTTCTAATCTTTTTTTTTATTTTGTTGAGATAACGATAGGAAGTATAGTATTATGTTTTATAAAGTTCATGTTTGATGTTTGATATAGCCTATTCTCAGAATAAAGAAAAAATTGCGACAAGAAGCACTGCTGACAAGATTCTTGCTGAAAAGGCGTGGCAAAGATTGGAAGCCAAGTATTCTAGTTTAGGGGAAGAAGCTGCTGCTTTTACCATTTCCAGTGCCATGAAATTAAAATCCAAACTCGGCATAAAATTATTCCCTAGTACGAATTCTAGTAAAGTTAGTAAAAAAAAAAAAATAAATCCAAAGAAGACAACTTTAAAAAGCTTGATTCACAGTGCCTCTAAGTCTATGATTCCTACTAGTAATGCTCGAAATGTTATAAGTCCAACTGTAAAGGGAACGTAAGATGGTGTGAAAAAAGCTGGTGGCCAAAAAAAATATTGTAATGCCTCGAGTATTATCCATCACAAAAAACTGGAGAACTTCTACCATTCATTATCCCTGTATTTGCTAGCTTAAGTACTATGGCCTCTATCACTAATGGTGTAACTGGAGTTTTTAAGGCTATCAATGATGCTAATAATACTCAAAAACAGCTAGAGAAAAGTGGGAGGCACAATAAAGAAATGAAAGCACTCTTACTTGGAAAGGAGATATTTTTAAAACCATATAAGAATGGCTAAGGTCTACATCTAAGACCTGAAAAAGGCTTAAGAGATGGAAAACAAATTTTTCATTTATAAAACTGCCTCACCGAGCTCTCACAAAGTATGACCTTATAAAGTATCCAGAAAACGGAAATGTATTGTTTTATGAGAAATGCCTTGCCAGCTGGTGGCCCAAATTTCTCCGAATCAGCAGTAGTTTATCTCGATGATAAGGATGTTTCTGGTACTCACTGGGTAGCCTATAGAAAACAAGGCTATAACGTGACTTATTTTGACAGTTTTGGTAACCTACAGCCACTGATTGATTCAATGCTACATTTTGGTGGTAATTGTGTCAAATATAACTATGAAAGGTTCCAAGATTTTTGTACATACAACAGTGGTCACGTTTGCTTAAGCTTTCTTTGTAAAAAAACTCTATTATCAGCCTATCTAAATGTATTTCAATATTAAAGTAACATAAGTCATCGACGAACCGTCATAGAATAATCATTGACATTAAGTTTGTCAGGAACATCATTTATTCTCGAAACAAAGTATTTTCCACCTATAAAATTGTCACCGGCGGGTAACTAGGTTCTTTCTCTAGTAGAACTTCTAACTTTCAATTCAATTCCAAATATTGATGAAGGTAATAATAAATTTTATGTAGGCTATTAAGTAGTTGTTTTTTTAACCAGCAGTTACGAAATTCAAGATATTAAATCATTTTCGATTGACATATTACAATCTAAAGATATAGCTATAAGCATCAACCCAAGCGATTATATTTTTCGCAGTATGATAACGTGTAGTCATACTATTGACTTCAGATCAAAAGATTTTATAGGCCGTCTTTTAGGCTTTATTGAGCGAATTCTTAGAGATACCAGTACTCACAACTCAGATTTACCTGTTGCTATTCTCAAGGTCAGCAAATCGAGAGTTGAGTGTAATATCACTAGTGGAGCCTATATAAACAGAGAAAAAGTTTATACCATCCACGAGTTTTTCCCTGCCGTCCAACCGGGATACAAGATTGTCGAAGTTCCATCTCAAATCATTTATTTATCTGTTGCTGTCAGAATCATAGATCATCTTCAAGTACGCATTGTTGATCAGGAAGGTAACTTGATTAATTTTCGTGTAGAAGTTATAAATACAAGACTTTACTTGAGACACTTTAACTGAAGTGGGCATAGTGTACAACAATAGTAAAGTTGGAGGAGGCTATGAAAACAAATTCACGAGGATGAGGACGAATAGTCATCCACGAGACAACAAAATCAGACGAAGCTATACGAATAAACCAAAATAGATGGAACAGATCAGTCATCAACGAACGCTCAGAGCGTTAACACGTCACAAGGTGCAGTTCTTAAAAAACTTACGCCTAAAAGTAAGAGCTCTTGGTGGCAAATAACTTGTGCTTTTTCTTACTGCCTGTGAACGAGAAAAAGTCGTGATGAAAGAGATTCTTGGGATTCAGTTAGGTATCGTGTTTGATGAGTCAGTTGCGCAGTACGAAATTCATGCACATCAACCCTACATTGCATCAGCATTTAATAGCAGTGATGAAATCCACATTTCAATTCAACATCAAGATTTATGTCTCTTACCCTCTTAAAGTTTCCTTCGTATTTCTGGACGTATAACAGCCATAGAGGCATAAGAATAGAGCACGCAAGTGGGCGATTTGCGCGTGATCAGCTAAGAGAAAGAAGACTGCATAAGAGGAATTCTGTCTCTCTCTCACCGTCTGCTCTACCTTGCGTAATCGGGAGAGCAGAAGAGAGAGTCAACCAATCACAGCACTTGGCTAGACAAGGACACGATTCCTCTTATGTGCAGCTGTCTCTTTCTACCCTGATCTCGCTGCCACTTACAGGCTGACATACCGCTTGCGTGCTCTATTTTTATACCTCTATGATAACAACTGGAGGTGATCAATCTCTTAAAAAGACAAAACTAGTTAATAACTCATAATAAGGCCATCTGCCATCTGTTTGAAGAAATACGATATGAACTAAATGGTATAGAAATTGATAGGTGTAAAAATGTTACATTGACGACTTTAATAAAAGAATGGATATCTTTCTCTCTCAGTCAGAGTTTAATGCTTGAAAATGCTGGTTTGATAGACATTAAAGAGAAAAAATCTATTATCAATGATCATTCTTATTTTGAAGTGTCAATACCTTTGAGTATGATATTCGATTTTGCTAAGGACTATAGCAAAGTTGTGGTTTATGCAAAACATGAATAATTTCTCACAAGATCAAGAGATTATGTCAGTGCCGTTATGCAAGTACCTAAAAATCAAATTTTTGAAAAATATAAGCTTAAATTAACTTAGATCAAGTGGCTTGTGCCTTACATAATTGCATCAGACAGACGAAAAATTCATTTGCTTGATGTTAATGCAAAAGACATACCTATTTCTATGAATTTCCGCAATTGGGAGTTGTATGAGTATCCTCTTTTGCCAACAACTTCTAGACATGTGTGGACTATCAAAACTTCCAATTAGTTTTAAAAGCCTTGTTTTGCTGTTTTGGGCTTTCAGAATAAGCGAAAAAATGATTCTGCTTTTAACGCCAGTCTCTTTGATCACTACAATATTAGCAATGTAAAGATTTTCTCAAACTACTATCCTTATGAAAATCCTTATCTTGATTTTAATAAAAATCAGATTTTAACATTAAATGATATGAGAATAATTTTCTAAGCAGAATGAAGCTTTGAAAAGCACGACAAAGGATGTGTGCTTGGAGTTTCAAGCACGAGAGAATTTCCTGGAAAATGTATCTGCTTACTGTCTCATTCTACACCATCGCATCGTAGAGTACAATCCTATCAGTGGTAATGTAAGAAAATTTATGTAAGCACGCACGTGAAATTTACAACAATACTAGCAGTGACGTCAGTCATTATCATGATGAAGTACATGGTGGACATGCAGGGCTTCAAGAAGCCTGGCAAAGATTAGTTGCTCAAAGGGTTGGCGATTCTATCATTTCATGGAGATTATGAGCCTCAAGTATTTCTCTTCAAGCTGCCATTTCCTTGGCACAAACTAAATAATAAATACAAACATAAAAACTCATGGCTTGAGCTATCCTATCATGGATAAGATTGGCAATTAGGTGTTATTGACTACACAGAAATTGGTAATGTTCTTTGGGAGAATCTCTAAGATGCTAAGAAGATTTTTGTGATTGAAGAAGTGAAGAAGAGTTGGCTCGAAAGGTTTAATTTTCAAGTTAATGAAATGTTTGATTATCCAGAGTTTAAACTTTTAACATTAGCTACTGCATATCCTCACTATAATAGTGCGTATCGATGGATGTGTGCCACCAACAATGTCAAACAAATGGAAAAATTCTACTTTCATATGGGATGGGAACATGTCACTGATTCTGAAGAAGATGTATAATAAAAAACTCAATGAAACTGTATTTTTTTTTTTAAATTATGTCATAAATAAATGTATTGAATTATATTGTTGTTATTATTTATGTAGCCTTTCCCTCAAAACTAGTTTAAGATTAAAATATTAAGAACCGATGATTCATTATGATATAACACACACACACACTTGTGCAGTGCCTACACTAACGTGTATGTAAACGAATTTCAGCGCAGAGTGCTACTTAGTTTATCACGCAGCATCAAACGTGGCGGATACGTGTTTATGTCGTAGTTAGTACGATGCTTTGGAGCTGAAATGGATTATTACGCGGCTTATGTTATTGAGATTGGAGGTTTTTACAACGCTTCTTGACAGTTTTTACCAAAAGAAGTGGCTGTGGTGTTGCTTATGCGACCAGCGATCAGTCATTGGATTGTGCGGTCCCCGTGCAATTTTTCTACCTTACCTATAGATGTGCACCAAAACAACGACTTCCAGTCGAAGCAAGTGCAGAGACTTCGCTGGTTCAAACGCGATTGTTTAATTAGAAAATTACAGCAACATTTGTACACTTTAGCAAAAAATGCTCATCGAATTAATAATTATAAAAATAATACAGCCAATTATTTGGAACCGATCATAGGGTGTACTGTGATTAACATTCAGCAGTATATGGTACCATGGTGTCTAATTTTTAATACGGGATCTTCAACAAAGGCGTTACCGTGTGGTACTCATGATGTACAAAAAAGTCTACGTAGAAAGCAACATTGCGCCCTTAGTAAAGCTCATCAAATTAAATTGTGGCTTTGCTGTTTAGTGGAAAGTAGCATTGAACCAGACTTAGAATGTTTTTTTGACGCGCTTACTTGTTACAAGAATAAAATTTGTAAAACTCTTCTCAGTTGAAATATTGTTAATGAAATTAATACTAATAATACTGATGAAACTGATAGTGACTCTAAAACTGATACTTATGTTGGTGTCAAAAACGATGACCGTGTGTAGGCAAAAAAAAGAATAAAGTAAGCACAAAATTTAAGATCAAAAAATTAAAGTACATCTTGCCGTGTGGTTGTACACAGAAATTAACGCCGTCTCATAAACTGATGAGTATTTGCATATAGCTGCAGTTATCCTGTGACGATTGCGCAGTCAACATCAACAGCATGGGTCCAATCTTTAGCAAACCAAAATACGAGAGCCTCAGTAAGACGAAGGAGGAAGATAAAAATAGCTGAAAACCTCTTATAGAAAAGCACATTGAGGCATCTCAACCAAAAGTGAAGGGAAATTATTATTCTGAAAGTATTCGCTCTCATCCAAATAAAGATAGATATGATATATTAAAAAAAAAAATCAATAACCATGAAATTCTTGTGTATTTTTTTTTGAAGCTACCAAAAATATATGTGTATTCAATTTAAAGTTATGTCATTATTTAAACCCATTTACATACCATCCTAACAATCTCAAACTTAAATTCATAAGCTGGCTGAATTCCTTGGCAAGGTACTGCGTCGAGTAGGCCTACGTGGTCGTAGTTAAACGGGATACGTGTCTACTTTTCCCAATAAAATTTTTTCTCCAACAACTCGCTACGCCCACTCTTGAGAAGAATAAAAAAACAACTATTACGCTGAGACTTCTTAAACAATGAGTGAAAGAAGAAAAAAAAACGTCCACTGATAAGAAATACACGTTCATGCTTGATCATCTTCCTCTCTCGCTGTACGTTGGACTTATCACCTACACCTTTCGGACCCATCCTGATGATGTTGGAGCTCGATTCGCTGTTGAAAAGGAAGGGAGCCGTTAGTACCATCCGACGTCAGAGCTACCAGCATCCGGAAGCCCCCCTTCCCCTGACGTTACCACCCGAGTAGTCATTACCACCCACCGCCCAAGATCTCCCACTACCTCTACTATACCGCCCGATCGTGCTCGAGCCTCTCCCCCCACCGCCCGATCAGCCTCTTCTCCACCCACAGCCCAACTAAAGCTTATGAGAGAATACCTTAACTCGTTTGGGAAATTAATCGTATTCATTAGTTTTATCACGCACTGCCATTAAAAGATTAAATATTGACTCTCCAAAAGAAAATAAATGCTTCTGTTGAAAATAATGTGGCATAAAAAAAAGGTGCTATATTATTAGGAAATTCGAAAGCATATAGTTCAACCATATATATATATATTCCTTGAATATAAAGTGATTTTGGTGTGTTTGGAGATAAGACTCCCACAACCCCCAATGCCCCTTAACAGGTTTCCTTACTCCCCAATCGACCCACCACAGCTGAAGGTAAAATTTTCTCATTTTTTCCAATTTGACCGTGACTTATATTCCCTTCCATGGTCCCTGCTACTTTCCCTTCAACCCCACTCATGATATTTGCCTATTCCCCCTCCCACATCCTGAACCCTCACACAATAAAATAATATTCGTTATATTTCTCCATTATTTTAATCTGGTTAAAAAGTCCAATTGCTCCCCTACCGTTCCCCACAATTTTTAGAAGCACGCCTACAGGGCCCCTTACCACCTCTCACATAATAAGCAAATTCTCACTTAACCTATGAGGTATTGCTTATGATGCATTGATTTTTTCTTATTTGATTTTCAATAAGTTTATTAATGATACTTATCAGAAGTATAATTTTATCGCTTTATATAATCATACTAATGCAATATTAAATAAATAAAACAGTTGAATTAATAAACTAGCCGTGGACCTTGCTCTAAGCTCTGTGTACCACGAAAAGATAGAAATCATATTTAATGAATTATGTCAACTAATACGCATCATCATAAAACAATCTTCAGATAACTATTTCATTAATTTTATACATAAATTTATTATTAAACAAAGGGTGCAAGAATATTTCAGCTAATTTCATACTTTGCTAATGTAAAGAAATATAATTTTTTTCATATACTTAAGATTAGTTATCGTCATAAATTTTTTTTCAAACAATATTTTCTGTTCCTAAATAATTGTCACATTCTTTTTTAATATAAATTTTATTTATGTTTTTGCACCTTTTGATAACGCAACGTATAATCAACCATTTAAAAACAGTGGTTTTTTCGAATGTTATTCAGTATTATTGAAACTTTAACTTTGAGATTTCTTGATAGTCATTAAAAACGCTAAAACTAAAGGAAATTTTTTTCTGTTTTAAAGAAAAGGTAATAATAATGAATTTCATGTATTAAAAGTTATTTTTGGTACAAAAAATCATCAGAATGGCTAACCCTGGTAAAAAGTTTCATTTGTACTGTGATATGTTTTTCTTTCTTTTCTTACACGATTGAGAATTTTATTATTTAAAATGTGAGGATATTTGCTATAAGATGTAAGTATAACGGTATTTATTAAAAACCTAATATCTTCACCAATAATTTAGGAAAATCAGTTATTTCTATTTATTTGGTACTTAAAATAATTTAATTTTTTCTTCTTAAAAAAGATTTAATACTTATTGATATTTTCATAGAATGATTACTATATTTAATGTTTTTCGTACTCGTTACTTATAAGTATAAAATTTATCTATTTGCCTTCTAGGTAGTGTGCAGAAACTATGTAACTATATATAGCCAAAGGATCGTTTATCGTGAGTTGTGGAGTCTGCCACTTGTCATTTATGGCTACAGCGAGTTTCAGCTTATGTACAAATTGTGCATACAATAGCCTATCAATGTACTATAGACTTAGCTGCTATAAGTCTCTAAAATTATCCCTCATTTTGCAAGGCGTGCTAGATTTGTAACATATAGGGGGGGGGACTTTGAGGAGGGGGCTTTGAGGGGGCTTACAAAAAATATAGGGATATTTTCATTGAGTTAAAATAATGGTAAAATTAACGGAATTTTCCCTTATTTTATTGGGGGTCTCCAGGGGACTGCAGTGGGGTCGTGTGGGGGTGCTCAGGGGTTTATAAGTCTTTACCTATTATTTAGATAGCTTTAAGTATCATTGGCAGCTGTCCTATTTTCCCTTATTTTGCGGGGGGAAGGAGTAGTGTCAAAGTGTTGCAGGGGGGGGAGATGTAGTGTGAAAAACCTTGCCCACTACTACATAATTTTGGAAGATATATATGTACTATTTGCATATTTATATTTTTTAGAAACATATTACTATGACTGTCATATATATGGGGAATAAAAAAACACGTAACATAATGTAAACATTTTTTAAGAATTTTTTTTTCTGAAAATTTTGCTAATGGTTTTATTAGACTCTAACGGAAAAATTGTAACAAAGTGTTTCGTTGTTTTTTGTTGCAGTAATTTTTCATAGAATACTTTTGATTTCCATTATACATTATAAATGTCATTTTTGATGTAAGACACATTCTTCCGGTTCCATGAAAAGACTGATTAGCGATGATCCGTGGCTGTTACTCGACCATAATATCAAATCTTATAATTACTCGTACGTTTATCATATCATACACAATCTACATAATACCAACAAAAAAAGATCAACATGAACGTTTGTTTGCATCGTGAACAGTGTGAATAAAACAGATAACAATATACTAAATTGGATAAATATTACGATCAACCATAGACAAAGATTGTATTAAATAAATCTGTACAAACACTTCTGTGTTCAACTCGTCCGAAGGGCTAAGGGTGGGGAGGGGGGCTAGAGAAGCGTGGAAGAAGAATGAGGAGGAAAAGAGGCGCATGAGAAAATCATAGGGCAGTCAAGGTGGCCAAGGTATGCCAAGAAAATCGTAAAAAGAGATGGTGGGGGGGGGGCAGGCGCAAAAACAAACTAAGGGCAACGAGGAGGCTGAGGGGGGAAATCAATAACCTTATTAAGTTAATTTAACATTCAAATGAAAACAATTTTTCTTTATTTTAAAGGGGGCAAGGGAGCACGTGGGGTAGAGGTTGAGAAAAGCATGGAAAGAAAATAAGGGCAGGGCGAGTAATTGTAAGAACTAATTGAGGTGCGACTAGGGAGTCTAAGGGGGGATTAAAAACTTTCTTGGGTTTGTTTTACATTAAAATAAGAACAATTTTGCCTTTTTTTAAAAAAGGGGAGGTGCTGAGGAAAGGCTGAGAGGTAAATGAGGGTGGAGATAAAATTCTAATGGAAGGTTGAGGGGTGGTTAATTGATGACAATAAGAGACCTAATCAAAAGTGAATTGCGGTATTTCCTATTAAAACAATAGTGGACAGGAGGTGCTTGGGTATCTTAGTATTAAGTTATACTCCTATGAAATTATGTGGCAAACAATATAATTATTAGTTGAAAAGTATCTTTTACGAAACAAAATTGCATACAAAGGTGGTGCAATAATCGTGTAAATAAGTATACCTACGTTGACAAAGTATGGTTTCAATGAACATTTTTAATAAAGTAGGGCACAATACACCATTAACAATACACAGGCTGGCCAGTACAAGACTGTACGCTTTCATAAAATTTTCCAATCATTTAAAGACAACTTCCTACTGCCTACGCTAATATCATCTTTAAAACCATGAAAACACACTTATTTCTAGTCTAAATTAAGTACTTAAAATATAACGGTAGTATACAAATTAAAGTAAAACCATTTTGTCATACCACTTTCTTTAATAGAAAGGTAGTTTTTTTTTTATTTTTTTGTGGAGGAAGATGAAATGCATTGAGGTACACCGCAGGGACAGCGGTAGTGTGAGACTCGATGGATTTTTTTTATTAGACCACCCATACCCACTAAAACTCCCCCCATGCCGCGTAGCTTTTGGTCCACCCCAAAACCCCGTTAGCATTACTTCCGGGTGGAGCCACCAGGGAGACCATCGCGTCTCACAGCATTAACGAGCTAACTCGCCACCATTTGCTAGAGGTACTAATGCTCTCGAGTCCTGAAAAGGACTCGGGGTCCCTGAGGACCAGCACCCTTTCTAGCTCTTCATATCAGGCCACTAATCTAGCAAGCACCACTATAAGCTCAATGCTTTCCCTTGCTGATAGGTAAAAAGTACCCAGCGCAGCGTGGGTCCATATTAGCCTGCTTTTCAACTCAAGGCCTTTTTGCCTTATTTTTGTCCTGCTTGGGCCTTACCCCTGGCCTCTTCTAGCGCGTTTTTGAATGAAGGACAGCTCCCACTGCCTGCTTCGTACTGGTTGTCCGTCGTTGGGCAAAGAAAGCACCATGCTGGGCCTGAACACTTTTTCTTCCGGTGGTTTGAGCTTCCACACCGGAAGCACAGCTTGGATCTGTTTTCGTTCTCACAGTTGCCCGAGACGTGTCCATATCCCAGGCATTTGTAACATCTTGTTACTTTAATTCTCCTTCGTATTCGGCAGCTTAAAAAGCCAACTCGTAACCTGCCTTCCTCTTCTACTTGTCTGGCAGTTGCTTCGCCCACCTTTATCAACACGAGCCTCTGTCCTCTGACATTTGGCTTTAGGCTTTAAGAGAGCTACCTTTGGCTCCTGGCTCTAAAGTTCGAAAGTCCTAGCGAAAGCTTCTTTGACCTCATCTTCTTCTACAATAGCATCCAGGTCTCGGACCACTAATTTCACTTTTTGTTGCTCATTTTGACAGTACCCTGTCCGGCTACCGACTTTTCAATTTGCTATGAGAATGCAGTAGCATTCTCTACACCTTTGGCCTTAATAAGTTTGTCTCCTTTTTCTATAGTGACAATACTTTGGACTGCCACATTAGCCTTATCAGGGTGAAAGTTTGCCTTTATCGTCCTCAGCACCTTTGCAAAGGTCTGCTCTTTGGCCATCTTCACTACTACTGTTGTTGTCGCATCCACTTTTTTCTTCTAGCTTGTTTTTTCTTTCAGGGGGACTTCTTCTTGTTTGCCACTGCCTGTCTTTTTTTTCTTTGGAGGCATAGTTTGCTGGTATTTTGAAGGGCTGTTCAATGGGCTCCTGTTTCTTTTACTTTGTTCTATTTTCTTTAGGGCAGTGTTCAGGGTTCTTTTCTGTACATGCCGTCGGAAATTATCTCGCCTTTGCTTCCTCTACGGCAGAGATTCGAATGACAACTTCCAAGTGTTCTTTACATTTCTTCTTCGTAAAAAAAGCCTTTTCTTAGCACCTCTGCCTCTTGAAGGTGTTTAAGCGTGGCTTTGAGCCCATTCTTAACAGTGTTCGCTGTGTTGCCGTACCTATCGTTTATGAATTGTAGCGTCTCTGTAATATCTTTCGTTGCTGATTGGACTTTATCAGCCACTTGCTGTCGCTTAACTCTGAGCTCAGCACCACTTTCTTCTAAAGAGGCAAGCTCCTCCTGGGTCTGGTGGCTAAATACTGACACGTTGCTGTCCTCAGTGTCGTTGGTGCCTATGCTTGACAGGCTTCCTCTTCATCCTTTGTCCGTTAGAAAGGGCCATGGAACATTAAGCAGTCCCTGATGGCCATGAGACACGTCTTTGTTTCCCCCTCCCTCCCCAGAATCCATGGGGCCTGCGACAGTCACCCGGGCTTCCACTGGATCGGAACTGCCAGCGGATTCCCTCAGAGAGCACCTCGGCGGATACCCGCGAAGGCCAGCACTACCCTTTTTTCTAGAAATAAGTATTTGGAAAGGATTAAAATCAGGGCAGCGGCCCTATCTATTACCAGAGAGGACCATTACTTGCTTGGGCCGGCCGGGAGTTGCTTCTCTCGCTCAGTCCCACCCACGGAGACTGCCCTGGCGTTGAGTAACAAGTCTAAGAATGGTGTTCGTGTGTATTGTATGTATATGTTGGTAGACAACGGTCATTTTATTGAGACGAGTGGCAGGTGTACAGTCCCATGACCACGCAGACAACTTAACAAAATAAGCTGGCGTAAGGCACTGAGGTGCCACCATAAAGCCTCCTCAGTGGTAGTAATAGAGTAGTAGCAGTAGAAGAAGTAGTAGTAGTAGTAGTAGTAATAGTAGTAGTAGTAGTAGTAGTAGAAGTAGTAGTAGAAGTAGTAGTAGTAGTACATGCTAGTAAATGGCTTATCAAGGCGCTCATCATACACAGATTTTCTTGGATAAGTAATATTCACATCAAACATTTTTTTGAAATAGTATAAAAAATACCCAAAAAGTTTGCTAATATTCTATTGCACCCTATTTTCTATGTTTAATGCTAGAAGCACGTGGTGGCTCAGTCAGCTAGGTCGTGGATTGGCATACGGGAGACCATGGTTCGATTCCCAGCTATAGTGCGACTTTTTCGGAAAAGTACCTCTGTGATTTTTCACATGTGCTTTTTCATTACGCAATGCTTCTAGAGGAGGGTTTGGGCGACCTTCTCGCAGCATGATTGCCTAATTTTCCCCTACCCCGCTCCCAGTAATAGGAGGCCTCTCATCCCTCTTCCCTTTCTTCTTCTAAGTGCTAAGTGCCCATAGTTGTGCCCTAATGAAAGGAGCTGGACGTAGAGCACTCTAATATGAAAAAAAAAAAAAAATGTTTCATTCTAAAAAATCGCAATTGACGTGTAACACTATGTTAAAATTACTTTAAATTGGATTAATATAATCTGTATGAATCTTTTAACTTTTTTGGTATGAGAGATTACTTTTAGATCAACTTTTTAAAGATTCAAATAGATCCACAAACTGGGTTTTAAATAAATTTAGAAAGAGGTGATCAAATATGCGTAAAAGTATGTAGTGAGTACATGCACATGAGAAAAAAAATTGCCAGCATAGCTGATCATATTTGTGCTCCTCTCCTCTGAACTTTTGCCCTCGTAACTATGTCATGAACGTCCTTATTAAAAACAGAAAAATTAAAAGAAAAAAAAATTAAATATTGTACTGCACAGTACCAAAAAATTTTTTTTTTAATTTTTCAAAATTTCGAAAAAATATGAAAAATTAAAAAAAATTTTTTTTTTTCTATTGTGAAAGAAACGAGCTAATTATAAGTACATAAATATTTATTTTTGCACTGGAAAGATGCTCTACTAAAATATACTAAGTTCTAAGTTTTTTTAAAAAATACGTAAGAAGAAAGACTATTTTATTCAAAAAATATTTTATTATTTAATCTATAATTAACCTAAGTAAATATTTATGCACATTAAAAAAAAAATTGCGTAAGAGTTATTATTACGAACTACAACATACAATAGACAAATCGAATTCCCATTAATAATGGGACCGCTCGTGGCAGTGTGGGTAAGGGCCTTGGATAGTATGCATAATAACGAAGGTTCAAATCTCTTTGGAAACTGTCATTTTTAACCGTCTTTTAAATTGGTTAACAGAAATATAATTCATAAAATCCAAAATGTGCAGTGTGGCGTGGTGCCGTTATGTGGTAAAAAGGGGACCGGAATTACTCCACGGGAGACAATGTAAGGGAGGAGAATCAAGCAAAATCCACTTTCATCACACTTCTTCTGAAGGCCATAATCTGAAATCGTTGATTTACCTTTGTGCATAATGTGCCTATAAAAATATAACTTTAAAAACTTTTTTTCCTTGTTGTAATGGAGACCTGAAGGAGTGTAAAATATGGAAGGTGTGAGTAGCCCCACCTGAATGGCTATATAATATAAGAAGATCAGCTACAGATCAATTCAATTGACATCAGACTTTAGCAGTAGAGAAAGTTCGTTCTTGGAATTTTAATCTGCAAAATAAAAATTGAGAGAAGAACATTTAATTTACGGATCACGGCTTTTATAATCCTAAATAGAACCTTAAAAATAGTTGAAAGAACATAACGTGATTTATGAAATACAAATTTTAGTTTTGGTAATAAGATAATTATTTAAGGAGAAGTTTTTACGCAGATTTCTATGGTTTACTAGAACTACTCGTATACTAGAAAAGTTGTGCGTATCGTTCAGTCTCACGGGCCTGGTCCCTTTGCTCTCACGTCTCTAGGTCTCTAGCTAATCTCTTCTACTTCTCTCTCACTTTGCTCTTTCTTTTCTTTTACTTTACTTCTCTATTGCCCTATATTTTAGGTCCAAGCCAGTTGCAGCACACGCATGCATAGCTGTATGCTATCATACGTAATACGTCCAAGGCTGTGACGCCAACGTCCTTGGTAGCCATTTTATTCTTAATTTGTATGTTTGTGATAGAGTAGTGTTTGTGTTGTAAAGTTCTTTAAGTCAAAAAAATGAGGGTAAATTCAGGCACCATGTCCCTGTTTTTCCTGCTGACTAATTTTTGCTGTGGTTTTTGTACATACACATGTGTTCATGTATGCGCATTTTCCTTACACAAAAAAAACAGGTTTGTCTTAAAATTTATATAGTTACTTATATCACATGATTGTTCATAATACACATTTCTTAATTTTTTTTTATACATATACACACATATAGGCGTTATGCAATGGCTTATGAGAAGGGATTTTTTTCGTACTAAGTAATAAGTAATTGCTACATACTTATATAATTATAGTTATATCCATCCAAATTCATATGTTTATTTGTATATTCGTTTGTTTCTGTTGCTTGGCTGACCTTTTCATGACCGATTACTCTGTAGCTCCTTCTAATAATATTGTTTTGGATTTGAATGCCAAACTACTGTCCAGTGACGTCTTGTTAGCTCTATGATTGGTGTTCTTTCACCTGTTACCTGAAATCATTCTATACAAAATCAGTAGAGGGGCCCTTTTATGGGAAAAGGCAATTAGAGCTTGCTTTTTTTAGGCACAAAATGATTATACTAGCTTTCTTATTTAATATAGTACCGTCTTTTTCTTTTTTTTATTCCCTACATTAGTAAACTATAAGAGATTTGTTGGTTGCCCACACGATTCAATCATATACAAAATGTGTTCTTTTCCTTACCTGATGTTAATTAAATATGCTTTCACAGCAGTGATAATAACTTGTTCTTCTTCTGGTTTGAGACGATATATATTCCTGGAAGAGAAATTTTTTGGTAGTTTGTTGGTATTTTAAGTTGGAAATCTATTGTTTCTTTGTATTTCTGTAAGATACGCAGATATTTGTCTCTTTTTCTACTAAACCTATACTCTTGTTAAACAGTACTAAGATTTTCAAACTCACTTAACGTCGTCATTCATCTAGCTGTATTTTCTTTTTCACACTGGTGTGTGTGTCTTCTATCATGGTAGTACTGGCATTTACTTATTGTACCATGTGGTGTCTTGGTAGCAGAATTGCTAAGCTATTTACAATTTAAATTACTTGTAAATTTTTTTTTCGAAAATTTGTATATCACACATCCTTTCAAACCTACTTATTATGTACAATTAATGTAAACTACATATTATGCCAAGAAGTATATTTGTAAGTATGTTCTTGTCATTAATTTGTTTTTTAAATGTTTCTTGTTCTTATTTTTTTAAAATTAGTATTATTGTTGTAACAGAACCACAAACCTTTTTTTCTTTTTTGCCTACATTTTCAAGTGTAACCATATAATTTTGTTATTCTAAACAATTAG
Organism: Copidosoma floridanum; assembly: GCF_036245765.1. NCBI lineage: Eukaryota > Metazoa > Arthropoda > Insecta > Hymenoptera > Encyrtidae > Copidosoma > Copidosoma floridanum. Next base: position 4,365,127 of record NW_028321910.1, on the reverse strand, counting down.
TAGATGAAATAAATTTACCTGTAAGTGAAGTTCGATCTTAATTATATGAGGATCCTCATTCAAAGAGGTTACAAATTGTATATACTCCTTTCTCCCACAGATGCCATAACAGCTTAGAGTGCATAGCTAAAAAGTTCTGAAGGTGGTGATCAGCTATGCAGCCGCCAAGCCAGTGCCGGCCTCGTTTTATCCGTGCTGCTGTTGCTGCTGCTGCTCCCCATTACTTTAGCTAGTTCTGAGTTGTCTTGATTTGGGATGGGAAGTTACAGGAAGAGATGTTGCAATTTCTTCGAATAAGGATCCTCATATAACTAAGATCTAACTTCACTTACAGATATGTTTGCTTGATCTACTATCTATATTTTATCTCCTTATTCGAAGAAATTAAAAATTATAGCTGTTTAGAGATTGTTATTCAGAACATGTATGTGATTCAAAGAAAGTCTTTTTTTTGGCTTGAATTTACAATGCAAGAGTTTTTTATACATAATTTTTTCTTTTCTTTAAAGAAACTAAAGAATTTCTTTAGTTTCTGATATCTTAAACTATGATTCAATGAATCAATTAGCGCTTAATATCATATTGGTAGCAAGTGTGTCTCTGTGAGGTAAAATGGGTCTTTTATAGAATTTAGCAAATATATGAAAATTAGGCGTCGAGCCTTCTGTTTTTTTAATGATTTCGATTCTTTCACCTTTCTCTGCTGCTGCTAAAATTGCAGCAAGTCCAACTGCGTGTGCAAAAAATATGGTCATGTCAATTTCGCTATTTTTTAGTACCGTTCTAACCCAGTTGTTCAGCGATTGTGTAAAAACTGCCTTGTGTGGCTTTTTATAATTAATAAACAGGTCTCTCTCTTGCTCTTTGAAGGGCTGAGTTATCCTAATGTATTTGAGCAAGTAGGAGGCTACGCAGAGGTTACACATATCTTTGAACTTGAGAATGATTAGAATTGGTTGGCTTGCGCTTAGTATAAGAGTTTTTATAAGTTTTAAAATAGATATTAACAGCACTTTAGCTGTGGTTCTTAAGTTATCCAAACTTTTTGCTATAAGAATCTGCATGTGGTGAGCAGTGCTAAGAGCTAGCAAGGTGATGGTCTTGAAGGTCAATGATTTTTAGCGAAAGTTCTTCACTTCGGGAAGTTTGCTAAGGTAGTCAATGAACTTACTAACGTCCCACGTGGTATCATATCGTGATTAGGATGGTCTTAGCCTGTTAGATTCTTTGAAAAACTTAGACACCTTATAGTCTTTTCCCAGCTTTCTGTCACCTGATAGTTAGGATATTGCCCATCTGGATGTGTTTAATAAACCGTATCTGGTCTTAGTGTCAAAATAATGAGATAAAAATTTTAAAATAGCCCCTCTTGTAGGCTGGAGAGAGTCCACAACTTGAGCTCTGCAAAAATCATACCACTTCAAAAGCTCTGTTTCATATTATTTTATGGTTGCTGGAGCTAGTGAATCTAGCATAATGTCTAGCGTTTCTAGTGGTACGTTATTTTTGGTGAAGTCTTACCGCAGACCACTGCTGCCATCAGCATCAGATATTAGGCTTGAGGGTGCATCTTTTTCTTGCAAGAAAATAATAGTTATAAAGAGTCAGGATCTTATCTCAAGCTCTTTCCTATTGTTGGTTTCATAAATAGTGGGTATCAGATTTGGAACAGCCATTTCAGAACTATTCTTACACCTCGAGCTTTATCCTGTCCAATTTTTGATAACGTTTTCAAGACCAAACTAAAAGGACGGAAAGCGAAAAAATTCAAGTGAAACCAGCTCAACGTAAAATCATCGATTTGCCATGCTTTGGAGTCTGGGCCCCATGAAATGAATCGCATACATTTTGAATTTACTCTGGTTGCAAATATATCGATTTTTGGCTTAACAAGAAATTCTATGATGTATTCAAAATAAGTTTCATTGAGTTCCTATTCCATATACAGGTTCTTTATCCATGACATTCTATCAGCATCTTTGTTGTCTCTGGAGAGGATATATAATTCTACTAGGAATACGCTTTTCTCTTGTGCCTAATGCTAAATTCTCTTTGCTGAATCATTGTAAGCCTCGAATCTTACGCCTTCCATCCTATTAATGTACAATATTGCTATAGTTTTATCTACTCTTAGTAATATTTTGCTATTTCTACAATTCTTTGCTGCAGAGATCAGAGCCAGCTTAAATGCTGCCAGTTCTTTATAGTTCATATGTCAATTAGTCTGGCTGTCATTCGAAAAGTCATAAATTTTCTTACTGCTATCCGTGAAATCCTACCCTTCCCACAAAGACAGATAAATTTTGAGACTCAATTAAAAATAAACATAGAAAACCAATTGAATTAACAATTACAACTTTGCAATGTATAGTAGCTATACGTCGATTGTCCACCTTAAACTCTATCAGGTAGAGTGGATTATTTTACTTTCATGTTAGTCAAAATTAAAAAAACAATTTATAGATACAATGCTTTCTACAAAAATTAATACATATGTGATACATATGTGATGTCATATCAAATACTTAAACAGTAATTACCTTTTTTCGGAGCAGTATCGTAAAAATTTTTATTTTGCACTGCATAACATGATCAACAATTTGTACATATATTATTTTTTTATCATAGAAAACAAAGATGTACTTACAATGTGTGAGTCACGTGTTACATAAGTAGTATGTATCAGTATATGAATTTTATGTACGCGCGTGCTTGAATACGTAATAATAATAAAACATCTACTATTTTAATATTAAATTCTTAAAGACCTATTGAAACTAGGTGTAATCTTATTTTTTCAGTTTCTGTTATACTAGGCTGATTAACATTTAAGTTGGAAGTTCCACTTTCGCCGGGCGTCTCGAGACCCACACCTGTTTTTTTTTCTTTATCAGTTTGACAAGTTTGCAGAGTTATCGACTTTTATCTAGAGTTAACGTGAAAGAACAGTAACGTGAGTCTCATACAATGCCTAAATGTCTGCACTTAGTGTTAGGCACCAGGCAGCTTTTTTTGAAATTTATCATGAAACCTAAAAATTGGAGTAATTAAATTATTTCTATAGTGTTATGCTTACATTTAGTTAAGTATTTTTCCACGCAAAGAAAGTCGGTTCGATCAACTATTATTGTTAGTTCTTCCCCCCATAGAAGCACTACTCTCATGATTCTCATGAGTTTGGTAAAAACGTAATGGCTGCAACTTAAGCCAAAGGGTGAACAATTTTATTTATAAATTTAGTTTTGAAAATTAAACCATAGGTATTTCTTACTAGATTTGTATATAGGTATCAAGAAAAAGGCATCCTGAAGATCGATGGTAGTAATAAACTAGCTAGGCAGTAATAAATTTTCAGTTGTTTTGAGGTTTCCTATCTTCAAATAAAATTTTTTGACGAAATTTATTTAATTTAGTTGAATTTAATATAAATCCAAATAAGCCTTTTTTTGCATTAGAAAAAGCGCGATAATAACTGTCTTTGGTATGGTGTACATGTGTGTTTGGCTCTTTTTTCTATCAGTCTGCCTATCTCTGTTTTTATAACTTCAATTTTGTTTTTATAAGAAAATTTTTGATGCGGCAGTAATATTTGATGCACATTGCTGTGGAACTTAATTTTGTTATACAATCCAGTATAAACTTATTAGATGATAAATACGCCTACATATCCTTAAACTTCTCTTATCCACTAGTTATTTTACCTACTTTTAGTTCTGTTAAGCCTGATGAGTTTTTTGTAAGAGAGTTGAACGGCTTCTTACATAACAGTGCTTCCTACAATTTCAGAAGTCTTGATTTGTTTCTTCAGATTGCGGCTTTGGAACTTAACGATACTTCCGTAAGTTTGTGCCTCTTTCGTCTTCTCGAGAAAGTTGTCCTTGAAAAGCCACTTAGAAGGCTTGACATCTATTAGGATTGGTTTAATTTCCTTGGTAGTTGTCATGATGATGGCTTAAGAACGGCTTTGAGTTTAGCTACGGGTCAGGTCTGCCAACAGTACACCTACATCGTGGAGGCACTAAAAAATGTCTCCTTTTTTCATCGATGTCTTTAAATCATCAACCAGATTCTGAATGGTTTTATCGATCGCGCCCAGAGCACCGTTGGTTACCTGTGGTCTAAAATATTGATAGGAGTCCCTCATTTCAACTTTTTTAGGAAAAGCAGTTATGAGCTCTGGATTTATCTTGAGACTTTTAAATTCTTGTATTCCGTTATAACTCTCCAGCATTGCTACACTTCCTTCTTTTTTCAAACCTTTTGTTTTATAGTAATCCCACCTTTTAATTATTGTGAAATGTAGATCAACTTAAGCTATTTTTGCTTCTTTTGGGTTGATCCCACGACTAGCCATGAGCAGCATGTTAAGAAGAGCCTCACTAGTCGTAGTCGAGTTACTTTAATCCGTAACATAACAACAAACATAGGTCAGTATGTGTGTCTGTCAATTTCCGTGTGTATGGTGCGCAACAAGGAGTTTTAGGTGAGAACAAATCGGTTAAATCCTCGCCCCTTGTGTACCTTAGTCAGCTCAATTGCTGTGTGCGGTTATTGCTTAGCTACCACATCCACATAAATGGCTTGTTATCAAGTGTGTTCAACTGCACTGCAGGCCTAGTCCAATGAAATGTGAGTAGAAGGTACAGGATTAACTTGATCACGTGGCCAGTGGTATTAATGTTTTGAGGTTAAGTGAATATTACATACCTGTTTTGTCTGATAAAACATATTTAGGTTCCGAGAATAGTTGTTCACTCACTGAGGAATCACCGCTGTTATGCTCGTTGCCACTCTGTTCCTCCTTCAATATTTCTCCGTCTTTACTGTCATCATTAGTTTGGGCTTGCTTCTTCTAGAGTCTTCCGAGAATATCAACGAGTCCCGCTTTATTTTGGTTCACGTTTCAGCATTTTATTTGTTATTTTTAATTTAAGACACTTGTAGTGGACTTACTACAATGGCACAAGAAAGGAAAGCAAGGAGTTGTAGCAGCACGAAGCAAGCAAGGTCAGCGCAAGCTTGATGGCTACGCAGCTGAGTGCCACCTTCAGAACTTTTTAACTTCACACTCTAAGCTACTGTGGCATCCAAGGGCAGAAAGGGCTACGTGCAATATGTAATCTCTTTGAACGAGGAGATAGAATATAATGTTTTTTGTCGCTTTTAAGAATTAATTGTTAGGAGCTGCAAGATGTAACTTATTATTTGTACAATAATCTATTTTTCTAAAAATTGGGCTTTTTGCCCTGTAAAAAAATTTTTAACTCAAGTTTTCTTTGAATTCTTCTCTTTTCTCATTTAATTTATTGGGGGATGATAATAATAATAATGTAATGAATTTTATGCTTAATAAATAGATAAAGGGATTATTGTTTGGTTCTTATTATAGCAACTAAATTTACTTAATTAAATAAGAACAAAAATTCACTTTTGTTCCATTTTTGCCACGTGTTTGGGGACTGCTAATAAAAGAAAAATAGCACTTTTTCATACATACTTATACACGCATGTTTTGTTGTATCCTGTCATCTTATACAGTACTATGTAGGTATAAGTATTTGCTTTATCATTTATATGGTCGGTATTACTTTTATTATAACTGTTATTATTATTACTATTATTTTTATTGTTATTATTGTTGTTATTATTCTTATTATTATTATTATTATTATTATTATTATTATTATTATTATTATTGTTGTATTTTTTGTTACATTTTTCGTTAGACAACGCCACGCGCTCATCTCAAATGCCTTATTATCATGTTCTCATTACGTACTTATGTTATTGTTATTTTTCGTCACCTTTACCAGTGAACATGTATGTGCTTTTGTTTGTTTCTTAGGTCTTAATGTTTTCGTTCATCTATTTACTTCTTTCGATGTTTATTTTTTTCGTGACATATTCAAAGGCAGCGAAAAAAAGATTTTTTTTTGTAGGTATTTTGTCAACATTATCTCTTTAAGAAGGGTGTTTTTAACTGCCAGAATGTCTACTGGTTACACAGTTATTAGTTTTTGTATAATTTGTATCCATATAATTTGTCGTTTTCTCGTGGCTTGTCTAAGGGCCCCGAGAAAAAGGGAAAAAGGATATATGTATATATGTATATATATATATATATATATATATATATATATATATATACGCACATATATATAGTGCCTATTCCGTAGTACTCGGCTCCCTTTCCTTTTCACTTTCTGCTAGGTGGGCAATTTTAGAATAAATGTTATTTTGATTCTATCCACATGTGCTATGAATATTTTGTTGCCTCTTTGTAATTTCATATTGTGATTTTTATAGTATATGCCTGTTATTTTATATGGCCTCTCAAAATGGTCATCGTACTTCCCTTCAGACAGCTCTTTTAGTGTATAAACCATCTCTTCTTCTATGAAAAAATTGTATTTAATTTTTGTCATGATAATATTTTGACTGGTATTTTTTTTATATCTATGTAATAGCAGCTAGTGTTCTTGATTACATAAGTTACTGTATTATCTATTCAAATAGGTCAGTGTAAGTTTTGCCACATTCTTGTAGCTTGAGACTTGTTGGGAGTTTTTTCTGCTGTCTGAATACGAGTTTATACGGCATAAAACTTGTTGATTTGTGTTTGGCTGTATTGTAGGTTAGCATGCATAGTAGAAGCATCTCGTCCCATCTTTCAGTTTTGTTTAGGTACGCTTTGAAGCATTCTGACAAGACGTGATGCATGCACTTGATGACGCCGTTGCTTTGTGGGTGAAAAGCTGTACTGCAAAGATTTTCTATTTTGAATCATCTGGCTAATTTCTCCAGTGTCTTGTTTATGAAGTGAGTTACTCTATCAGACAGTAGTTTTTCTGGGCCTCCAAAGCATGCAGTAAATGTATCTATTAATGCTTTCATCATTTCTTCGGCAGTTGCGCGTTGGGGAAGTTGTAATTTACATGGCCTGTTTTATTTTAATTCGTACAAAATTTTTCGTTTGACACGATGGGTAGCTGAGTATAAATTGCCTAACCTCCGGTCTCATGTTTTTCCAATAAAAATTTTTTGCCAGCCTATTGTAGGCTTATTTATGCCCTCAGGCCCCCCTGGTTGCGGACTCATAATATTCTTTGATTGTTTTGTATCTTTGATTAAGTGACAGTACAGCTAAGGTAATCAGGTAAATTGTCGCTATCATTTTAAGGTTCTTAAATATTGCCTTGAGCTGCTCAACAAAGTAGGCCAATTGGCTGACGTTGAGTATTGCAGGATTGCGTACCACCCCTATTGATGTTAGCTTACTTTCTGTAACCAGTATCTTAATTAATTTTGTACAGATGTGGATGTCTGATTGAAGTGTGGTATACTTGATATGTGCTTTGCTTATGTTAGTGCATCTGACGTCACCCACCAACTTATCCTTGCTATTTAATGCTACTGGGTTTATACACCTGCTTTCATATGGTGCGTTAATCGTTTCTGTGTCAAAAACATTATCTGTTTTATTGCGAAGGCTAAATTGTCCTAATAAATGAACGGGTGTTCTTTCACCTGGTACATTCTTTGAAATGGGGGCAATTTTGAATCGTTTTGCGGAAACCATGATGGTCTTTCTTACAGCAGCCGTCCTCTGCATACGTTACATTTTTCCGTCATTCTTGTCTTGTCAAAAATTTTTCTCTTCTTTCTTAAACTATCGTCGCTTTCTTCTGTAAAGGCCTTATATAGGGCTCGATCGCTATCTGGCGTAAAAGAGTCTTGTTTGGTTTTAGCGTTCTGATGCGTCTTTTAGTAGCTCTCTTCCTCATTCTATTTTTCGCTCTCTATATCTTGCTCGTTTATATGATTTGCGTCAAGTCCGTAGATGAGTTAATTTTTCATGTCTGGCTCGGGATATTCTTTGATATTGTTGGGGGGATTTTTTATTATCAGGGTCATCTTCCTAGTTTTTACCGTTGATTTGAGGTGAAGAATCGCTTCCTGTATTTTCGACAAGTGCTTTATAATGTTGGTCTTCAAGGTGTAAATGCTCAAGTTCTTTAATTTTATCCCCAACAAAGTGTTAGTATACCACTATGTCAGGTATCGCTTGCAGATTCATTCAAACATTAACTTTATATAATTGTGAGAACAGAAAGACATCTTGTTGTTCGTTCATCGTAATCAGTGCATTATCACTTTGCTATACGTCTATTATTATGCTCTCTTACCCTGTAATGTCTTTTTTCGTAACGTTGATTGTAACTTTCACAGTAATTCGATTAACTAATTCATTCAGTATTAATTTTACATTAGTGTAAATAGTGTAAGGGTTTGCTTGATGGGAATCTGTACTCTTAATTAGCGTACTAACTAATACTTATATATATTTATTTATCAATGAAATTTGTGTACGTGGTGCTATTTTCTTATTTTTTTACTCTCTTCCTCTCTTTCTTAAGTTTTCTTATATTGTGATGCTTCACACGCGGATTTGGCCTCTGGCACTTATGATACTTTTTTTGCCATGAGCGATTGAATTGTTTTGTTTTGTGAATCTAAGTGACTTCTGCGCACGAGACAGACCGTAAACATATTTGTCTGTATCCCACTTCCAACACCAGCTGTTCCGTGCGTTTCTAAGTGCGAGAATAAATAAAGTGCGACTTATAGTTAAGTAATACTTTATTAGAACTACACGTGTATTAGGAAAGTTGCGCGTATCTTCCAGTCTTATGATCCTGGTTCTTTCGTTTTCGTATCTCTAGCTATTTTTCTTTGCTTTTATCTTGCTTCGCTTTTTTTTCCTATCACTTCTCTTCTCTATTGCACTACGTCCTAGGCCCAGGCTAGTGGGGGCGCATGCACGCATCGCTATATCCTATCGTAGGTAATACGTGATTGTATAAAAATATATTTAATTATGATACCTTTAAACGTTAGTTCGTATTCTAAAATGTTACACGAATATTCGTTTAATTAACAGAACATTTACAATTTATTATCATTACCGTTTATTTCATACAAAAAACAATTTTCTTTTGTCTTGGTATTTCCAACAACTACAAACAAATTTTAAGGTCAAAGTTTTAATAGTAGTTGCATTATGTTCAAGAAAACCAGTTTTTGCATGGTCAATTATACGTCACGTTATCATAATGACAAACTAAAAAAAAATAAGTACATTTAAAAAGAATGAAATAATGATTTGAAAATAAAAAATATTGTATACAAAGAAATTTTTGACGTTAACTAATCGGAAGAAGATGAAAAAGTTTGACTCTTATACACTTGCAGAAGTAAAAAATTGTACGTAATACTGTTGCACAGTTTATTCCAAAAATAAAAGAGATTTTGGACGGATTTCTCCAGTTTTCAAAATAAACAGATAATTTTTTGCTTTTTGTGGCAAATAAGGCTATCAGCATGGTCCATGGTTTAAGTATTTCATAATATTATCCGTTGTTTTTCGATTAAGTATGAAAATATCATGTCATGTTCATTATGTATATTCCATACTGTAATTATTAACCATATTAAAAATTTAAGAGAAAAAAACTAGCGCTGCATAGCAGTACGTCTGCTGGTATGGTGGTGAAGAAATGCGTTCACAAATCAAATAGATAAAATAAATGGTCGCGCCACGAAGGCGAGTTTGAGAAGCTGACGATGACAATGCCATGGCTACGGCGTAAACTATTTACTTTATTTACTTCTACATTCGAATACGGAATTTTCAATAAATAAAAAAAAATACTCATCATTATATTACTAAAAATTTTTTGATGCAATATTACATTTTGTATGTTCAACTATGATTCTCAACAATAATATTTGTGGAAAACTATTAAAACATGATAACGAGATGCATGGTTAAACAAAATTACCAAAATCTCTTTTTCTTTCTCCTTTCTCAGTTTGCCATGACTAGACCGTTAAGTTGGCCGCATACTGGCTACGAAGATATCGATACTATCGATTTACTGTGTCAACGTATAGTCAACTCGTTCTTAGGGTTTTAAAGCTCTGTAAAGTATCATTTAAAGTATGTATATATATTCATGCATACAATATTTACAAATTCCTGATTATTGATTATTAACATATACATCCAAACATATATTATACAAACACAATAGTGAGTTTCAGGAATCTGTTGCATGGATAGACCTTGAAGTTAGTCGCACTTGGGCTATACATTGTACTGATTTCCTTAGAGCGTAGAAATCAATATCTTAGCAGATTTGCTTAAAGAGCGTAGAAATCAATATTGCGCAGAAAGATGCACAGTTGCACTGTATGTATAATATATGCACTATCTCCCTGCCATAATTAAATTTGTGCGCACGTGTTGACATTGTCTTACTGCATTATAAAAAGAATTCTGTTGCAGCATCGTGAAACAGATACTGTCAAATTATTATTTCAACAATATATAAATAGAACTAATGTCAACATACGACTATTAAGAGAGTTTGCAGGAGAAGAATACACAAAAAGTAAGCAGCAAGATGCTGCTGAGTTTTTATTAAGTCTATGTAATAAATCACTTATATTGAAAAATGGTTTAAAAAACGAACAAAGTGTAACAATCAGGTATCCTGGTTGCGACGAACGACACCATAGTGAGACATCTAATTAAATTGTTACTCTTTCTTTGCCAGAGGATTCTCGAATCTGTACACTTTAAGAACTTATAGATTACAATATTGGAAATTGGCAAAAAATGGAAAGTTATCGTGATAATGGATGTCGCTTAAAGAAAATGAGAAAACTAGATTTAATAATCAGTAATACTGTGGTAATTTTACAATTAATGTTATATGAAAAAACTGATAAAGGTTTTGTTAAAATGATGAACTTCAAAATAAATGTAATACCGACATGTAAAGTAGATATAAATAGTACAAAGTATCAGGTTATAAATGAAGTATTACACCACGGTACTACATCACAAGGTCATTACACAAATATGATGCGACAAAAAATCCAGTGGTTTCATATCAATGATAATAATGTTCTCGAAAAACAATGGCCAAGAGGTGCTAAAGATCTTCACATTTTATTTTCAGAACAAATTTAAAATACTTCAATAATTTAAATAAAAATAAAAAAAAATTAAAAAAAAAAAACAATTAACGTCAACAAAATCTGTACGCTCATGTAGGTCATTTAAAAAATTTCTATTTAAAAATCATGCAATAATCAATAAATGGTATAAACCCTTATGAAAATTTTTGCTGTCATTCGCTGGGCTGAAGAAGGATGCCTTTAGCAAGCCTCGAATTACTTGGGCAAATACTTTATATTAATGTGTTAGTCGAGTCGCAAATCGACTAATAGTAGCAAAAAGGGCCAAATTGAAATAAAGATGACTTACTTTCAATTATTACAAATAAAAAATCATGATTTATTCATCAATATAAACATATATACAATCGCACTAGAATAATGTCGCTAGCCGCGAGGAAAATTACGACGCGAGCACAATTCTCATATCCAAATTAAAACAAGCTAAGTTTAAGAAGCTGAAGCTTAACCAATTCAACTTGAATTGTTAAAAAGTTCGCTAAAATCAAGATAACAAATCGATAGGAGACACGATCTCATTACTTTGAATTCAAGACGACGAGTCGATACGAAACTCGATCTCACCGATTTTAATTATAATCAAATAAAAATACTTATGTCTGGACTGAGGCTGGCGAACTCAGGCAAAGCGAGAAAGAGTGGCCGTGGTGATCCCTTGAGCCGACAACTGACCAAAACAACAACGTTAGTTTGCTACCTCTGGCGAACTCGGGCAAAGCGAGAAGGAATGCATCTTGGTTGGCTTCCAACCAGAGAGTAGACCGAGACGTTCGCTCGGAAGAAGCTCTAACCGTCTCGACTAAAGAGAGAGAGAGAGCCAGGAGAAGGGCTAACACACACACACACACCTAACTAGATCTCGTAAGTTGTCAACGTCAAGAAAGGTATTGTGGCGGTAGTGCGTGCCCGTGTGAGCCCCCTCCAGGCCTCTCTGATTGCTATTCGCAACTCACTGAGCTGCGAGTATCGCGCACCTCTGTCCAGGTCATACTAACGCGAACATTTCCGCCCACCTTGATGGAATGCCGTCAAAATTAAATAAACATAATGCACGAGATAGGATAGCCTAGTTTTAAATAGAGCTGGCCCTAGACTGCTTCTAGGTGCAAGGTAGTATTACAATAATAGCTAGTCAAAAAAAAGGCAAAACAAAAAAAACACATTTATCAGAGTTTCATAAGCTAAATAAAATTAAGATTTAGAGAGGAATTAGCATTGATCATGTTAGTAAATTACCCTACGCACGAAGCTACATTGCAGTTGAGTTAGTAGTGATTTTACTTATTGTTTTCAACAAATTGTCCTAGAGTATCAAACAAAACTCGCAATCAGTCTTTTCTTGTCGCTAACATTAAGCTAATACAGTTTGTTGCACTAATTAACTTCGTCCTTGAAACACTCATTCAGTTCTGGCTCGTCAAGCAATTTTATAAGCTTGACGATTGGTCGATCAAACTTGGTGTTAGCCGTTTTGATCGTAGCGACTCGTACAAGTCCGTCTGCACCTGGGTGTGTAGCGGTAACTAATTCCAAGGGCCACTTAGCTGGGGGTGAGAGTTCGTCTTTGATAATAACGACGTTGCCCTTGGCGATATTGGGTTGGGGCTTCAGCCATTTGTTGCGCTTTAAGTGCTGGTGGAGTACCTCCTTTCTCCAGCTAGTCCAAAAGGAGTTGCGTAGGTCAGACAGCAACTTCCAGCGACTGCTCAGCCAAATTGGTTGCTGCAACTCGTTGTAAGGCTCGGGATGAGACAGCAACGCAGAACCGACGAGAAAGTGAGATGGCGTAAGAGCGAGCTCTGCAGAGACTTCGTTGCTGAGAGGGCACAGCGGCCTGGAGTTTAGGCAGGCTTCGATCTTGGCGCACAGAGTCGACAGCTCCTCGAATGTTAGCCTTGTTTCTCCAATGACTCGAGTGAGGTGATACTTTACACTGCGCACTGTGGCCTTCCACAATCCTCCAAAATGAGGGACCAGTTCGTGCCCTGAGTGGCCACACTCTCGATCAGGCTGACGGTGATTTTTGATGATCTGCTGAACATCCGCTGGAGCTCTGAGGCTGCACCCTTGAAGTTGATGGCGTTATCCGAATACAAGACATCGCACACGCCTCGTCGCGCGCAAAATCTTGCGTAAGCCACAATAAATGAGTCCGTGGTAAGGTTGGACACTGCTTCCATGCAAACAAAAATTGCAAGATAGCCCTTTGTAGACTTGGCGCCTTGTCCTTTTAAGAATAGGATCCAGGTGGGTCCTGCATAATCCACACCTGTGTGTGCAAAGGGACGCGTAGGGGTAACTCGAGCTGCTGGTAGTTGTCCCATCTGCTGTGCGCTACTTTTTGCTGCAAAGCGAGTGCAGACGGTGCATCGGTGTAGTACTCCTGCGGCGACTCGTGGCCCTCGGATAATCCACACAGATCGATGCAGATGCGACAGCATTAATTGCACTCCTCCGTGCAACGTAAGTCGATGCGCTTCTTCAACGAGTCGCTTTACAAATTAACAGTTGCCTGGTAAAATGATGGGGTGCATCTCACTATAAGGCAGTGACGAGTGAAAGAGTCTTCCTCCTACTCGAATGAGGCCCAGGTCATCGAGAAAGGGACTAAGCCGACTAATGGACTGCGTTTTGAGGTAGTTTGACCATCTGCTAAATTTTGCCTCTCGGTTTGGTAATGCTGTAGTTAAATTGCTCTAAAGCAATAAGTCTTTGCTAATCTCTGCTCCTCGCCTGATAGAGGCACGTCTGGTAGCATCAATTGCTTATGCACGGTACGTAAGCGCCAACGGCAGCAGTAGGCGATAATCCTGATGATTTTGGCAAAGCAGAAGAACTTTTGAAGCGACGGAAGACATTCAGGGTTCACAGCTTGCTTCAAATTTTTGGGCGGCTTTCTCTGAATTGCAGAGGCTAGGAGCTTCACTTGGTCAGGCATCTCGGGCGATGTGAGAGAGGGCCAGATACTTTCTTCTTGTATCAGCCATTTCGGTCCCCTCCACCAAACATCGTACTTTGTGAGAGCAGCCAGAGTTAAGCCACGTGTAGCACAGTCTGCAGGATTATCTTCGGATCTTACATGTCGCCACAGTGCTGCAGGCAGTCCGGTGAGTATTTCGCTGGTTCTGTTAGCCACGAAAGTAGGCCATCGAGAGGGATGACTCTTCAACCACTCCAAGACGACCATAGAATCTGTCCAGCAGTTGATACTGATTGGCTTTGTTGGTACATTTTCCAGCAAGTGTTGGACCAGGCGAGCTAAGAGAGTACAGCCGCACAGCTCGAGCCTGGAGAGCGTCTGTACCCTTGTGGGAGCCAACTTGGTCTTGGCTAAGAGTAGATGCACAGCTTGGCCTGGTGTCACTGCGTATAGGGCTGCTGCGTAAGCTCTCTTTGACGCGTCAGCAAATCAATGCAAGTGTCATTCGTCCTTCTCGTTTCCTCCGAGCCAGTAGGGTATCCGTATTAGCGAGACTTCTCGGAGCTCATTACGAAAGCTTGCCCAGCGATGATTAATAGCCTCAGGCACCGGTGAGTCCCAGTCGAGATTGTTGAGCCAAAGATCCTGTAAAATTGTTTCGGCAAGTACCATTGTCAGGGCCAACCATCCGAGCAGGTCAAACAGACGAGCAATCACAGACAAGATAGATCGCTTAGTGACTTCACCATTAACAGAAACGGGCTTTGTGGTGAATGTGAAGACATCAAGATTAGGTAGCCACTTCAGGCCTAAAGTTGATATTACCTCATCGAGCTTTAAACTTATCTCCTTAGCTGAGACTGAAGCTAGACCTTGCAGAACTCTTGAATCGTTTGTAGCCCACTTAGACAAGGGCATACCAGCGGAGGCCAGAAGTTGTATAAGTTGATCTCGGCACTCTTGTGCTGCCTCGATCGTGTCAGCGCCTGCAAAGAGGTCATCGACGTAGAGCTTGTGTCGTAATATCTCGGACGCATGTGGGTAAGATTCTGTGCCATCTACTGCTAGCTGCTGCATGACCTTTAGAGCCAAGTATGGGGCCGATGATGTGCCATAAGTTACTATAACACACTTATAATCACGATTGGGCTGATCAGTTGATAAGCGCCATAATACTCGTTGCCAGTCCACTTCTTTAGAATGCACCAAGATCTGTCTGAACATCTGCACGACGTCTGCAGTAAAAACAAATCTGTAAAAACGCCATTGAGTTATTACTTGAAGAATATCAGCCTGAAGCTTGGGGCCAGGCAACAGGTGATCATTCAACGAAAGACCGTTTGAAGTCCGTTGCGACGCGTTGAAGACAACACGAATCTTGCTCGGGTTCTTAGGTCGTATCACAGCATGATGCGGGAGATAATAACACGGGCGATCAAGCTCTTCTGATGAAACGAGCTTCATGTGTTGTAATTCGATGTATTCCTCGATGAATTTACGATACGTCTCAGCGAGGTCTGGATTGCTACGAAGACGCTTCTCAGAGTGTAATAAACAAGCCACTGCAATATCTCGGGAGCTTATAAATTCAGGATTGCTGCAGAGAGGCAATCGAACTACAAAACGACCTTCTTTGGTACATGAATATGTTTGAACGAATAACTTCTCGCAAAAGATCTCGTCCTTCGTCATTAGTGATTTACGGGGCACCTCCTCTATCTCCCAAATTTTTTGAAGGATTTCCGAGATAGGAGGTTCAGTGTGTACGTGGAAAGCACGCACTTGTGCTGTATGGCAGTTACAAGAATGGCTTGATGTTGGACCAGTCAGAATCCAACCGAAAACTGAATTCTGAGCCACTGGGGTGTTCTCAGGTCCTCGAATAAGACCGCTGAGAATTACCACCGAGTAAGCATCAGCACCAAATATGCAATCTATCCTTTGAGGCTCTGCAAAATCAGGATCAGCCAGTTCAAGACCCCTGATGTGCGGCCAAGCCGAATAAGCTACTCTCTCACTAGGTAAAAACTGCGAAAGCTTAGGAAGAAGTAATCCAGACACGTTCAATTTAAAATCGAGTGTTCTGCTTAAACTTATATTTAGTACTACCTCTTTGTTTACCCTAGACAAAGTTTCTGCGCCTACACCGATTACCTTAATTTTGACGTAATTCCAGTCAAGGCTGAGATCAGATACAATGTGTTTTGCTATAAAAGAACGCTCCGCGGCGGGGTCGATAAGCGCCCGAATGGACCAGGTATTTCCATCAGGATTTACAACGATAATGTGCGCGGTTGCTAACAACACCGAGTGACCGACTTGAACGTTATGAAAATTTACTATATCTTGTTCATTACAGGTTGTCGCGTTCTTATCATTCGTGTTTGGGGTTCCAGAATGGCGATTAGTTTGATTGCTCTGCTGAGCCTTATTAGTAGGGCTGTCAAAATGCAGCTTCGAATGATGTTTACCTTGGCAATGAAAACAACGGTTTGGTGAGGAACATTTATCCGCGAAATGCGAGGGTCTTAAACAATTCAAACATGGTTTCTCGGTTTTAGCTAATTCAAGCCGTTTACTTTGCGACATCGCTTTAACTTTCATGCAACGACCTAACACATGATTTCCTTTACATAAGGGACAACCGGAGGTTTTCTCTTTACTGTCGACTGATTGAGCAGCATGAGCATATACTTGCTTTCCATGATTTTGCGATACTTGAGAAGAAATTTGCTTGTTACGCTTATTTACTAAATCTGTGCCGTTATGTGCTTGTTCTAGCGCGTGGACGTGGCGTTCAATAAAACGCGTTAGGTCAGTGTAATTAGAAAACCCTTCCTGGTCTCTTGCGAAATTTCCCAAGATTCTCGCGAACTTAAATCAAGCTTACGGATGACACAATGCACTACGAAATAATTTGTTTGTTCGATTGGACACCCTAGGTCCTTCAATGATCGTACCGCTTCTTCCGCCCGATCCATGATTTCATTTAAATTGTGTACATTTCGCGCTTTGACTGTTGGTAGCTGTATTAAACTTTCAACACTATTAAAAATCCGGATACGAACGTTATCATATCGACGTTCTAATTTATCCCATGCAATTGGGAAATTCGCGTCCGTCACTTCAATGCCCTTTAGGCACTGCGCGGTGGAGCTTTGTAAGGCGTTCATTAAGTGTTGCAGTTTCGCGACATTCGGAATATTCGGCTTATCTTTGACTAGAGATGAAAATCGCTGCTTAAAGCTTTCCCACTCCTCCTGCTTTCCAGAAAAGGTTGGTAGCTGTAGAGGAGGTAGGGAAGTATGAGCTTCATTCGTTGGGTTGACATTCAACGGTGGAACTGAATTGGAAGACTCAATTTTCTTTAACGTCGTGATTTTACTTATTATCAAGGCCTTAGCTGACCCATATGCAATCTCAATATTAGTATAAAAATCGTCCTCAAAATGCTCGGATTGCTTAAGATCTTCTTCATACTCAATCAAATCCTCGTGACGACTCATGAAAGTTTTCCAATAAGTCTCTAAAATATCCAATCGTGCCTCGAAATAATAGATTGTTTGCAGATCAATAGCTACTTTGGTTGTTGAATTGATATAAAAATTCTGAATATTAGTACTCAATTTTAACTGAGCGTTATGCATTTTATCCATCTTAGAAACGAAAAATTAGATTTTCAAAGCTAGGAAGATATTGAAATAATACCAATCGACTATTCGCGACGCTAACCAAAGCACTAAATACTATATACACAATATACAATTAATACAATGCTGAAATTCGACGCGTCTGACAAATGACGAGCTCGAAAGCAACTCTCTGAAGTAACTAGGAGACCTGCTGCGACGCTAACTGAAACACCGAATGCTATATACTCAATATACAATATTTACAATGTTGAAGGTCGATGCGTCTGACGAATGACGAGCTCGAAAAGTATTCTTAAAGAAAAAAAGAGAGAGAAAAATATTGCGTTGTGCTCACCAAGCATCAGCTTCTACCTGTCCCTCTCCGCTCATTCTACCGTCTAAACCGAAGACAAAGGCTGTGAGAGTACACAGCGGGGCAATGACAAGGGATCTGTGGTATTGACGCTGTTGGCTCCGTCTGCGAAAACCCGTACAAAGAGGAGACCGATAACTGCTTGGCTGACACTGGCTGCTTTCTCCTTTCCCTTCTGGGTTATTTTGGATGGATGCGAGGTTGGATTTTATGCGAAAGAAAATACATTTATTAATTTAATTTGTTTTTTTTTGTTTTTTTTCGACTACTAACCACGCTCTGCTACCATGAAAATTTTTCTGTAATTCGCTATGCTAAAGGAGGATGCCTTTAGCGAGCCTCGAATTACTTGGGCAAATACTTTATATTAATGTGTAAGTCGAGTCGCGAATCGACTAATAGTAGTGAAAAGGGCCAAATTGAAATAAAGATGACTTACTTCACAATTATTACAAATGAAAAATCGTGATTTATTTATCAATATAAACATAAATACAATCGCACTAGAATAATGTCGCTAGCCTCAAGGAAAATCACGACGCGAGCACAATTCTCATCTCGAATTCAAACAAGCTAAGTTTAAGAAGCTGAAGCTTAACCAATTCAACTTGAATTGATGAAAAGTTCGCTAAAATCAAGATAACGAATCGATAGGAGACACGACCTCATTACTTTGAATTCAAGACGACGAGTCGATACGAAACTCGATCTCACCGATTTTAATTATAATCAAATAAAAATACTTATGCCTGGACTGAGGCTGGCGAACTCGGGCAAAGCGAGAAATAGTGGCCGTGGTGATCCCTTGAGCCGACAACTGACCAAAACAACAACGTTAGTTTGCTACCTCTAGCGAACTCGGGCAAAGCGAGAAGGAATGCATCTTGGTTGGCTTCCAACCAGAGAGTAGACCAAGACGTTCGCTCGGAAGAAGCTCTAACCGTCTCTACTAAAAAGAGAGAGAGCCAGGAGTAGGGCTAACACACACACACACACCTAACTAGATCTCGTATGTTCTCAACGTCAAGAAAGGTATTGTGGCGGTAGTGCGTACCCGTGTGAGCCCCCTTCAGGCCTCTCTGATTGCTATTTGCAACTCACTGAGCTGCGAGTGTCGCGCGCCTCTGTCCAGGTCATACTAATGCGAACACCTTATATTCAATTTTTAAAATAATAGATTGACATAAAAAGTTTAAAAAAAAACTCAAATCTCCGTAAAAAACTTACATTCATATAAAGTAAAGTGTTAGGCGAGTTTGACGTGATTTAAATCGATTGAAAAATAATTACGACTTTAATCTATTACTAATAAAAATATTATTTAAAAAAATGAATAAATAATAATCAATAATTGCTACAAATTTTAGTATTCAATTTTTTACATAATAGATTGTCTTACAAAATTTACAAAAAATAACTGAAGTCCCCATGAAAAAGCTAACTTTTATATAAAGTAGAAGGTTAGGCGAGTTTGATATGTTTCAAATACATCAAAAATAATAATGTTCACAAAACTAATAACGTTATACAGTGAAACAAAAGTTATTTTCGTAGCAAAGACTACAAAATCTCCAAGTGTTTCAATTAAAATGTTTCTAATGCTACTTATTTGAAAATATTTGGCGAAATAAAATATTTAAAAAGAAATAAGATTAACAAAAATAGTCAATTTTGTTGCCACGTCAAAGAGTTATCATAAACATGAAATTATTCTTTACTAGAATGAATATCTTACTTAAAATATGTAATTAAATAAAAATTTTTTCACGAAATAATTAAACGTTTGAAAAGTAATGAGATCAGTTAAAATTAGTCAAGTTTATTGATACATCAAAGAGTTATAATTTACTAAAAATTATTTAGTATTAAAATGAATATCTTTATAAAAATATCTGAGTGCATTAAAAATTTTACAAAACGAAATGGAAGATTTAGAAAGTAATGAGATATAAAAGAAATAGTCAAGTTTTTGACATTATAAATATTGTAATACTTGAATAAGGTATGTATTAATTTTTATAACACTTTTAAGGTACTGAATAAGAAATAGTCAAGCCAAATGTTTTATTTTTATTATAAAAGCAAGAAATGTCAATATTTTGGAAATTTAATAAATCTTATAACTTGCCGGCCTGGGTTTGTACTGTTCTTGACGTTAAAAATCCTAATTACTTATGGAAAAAGTATATAAATAAATCAATTTTTGAAAAAAGCCTTATTTGAAATATTTGCTTGGTAACGAAATAAATCTTTCACTATTGTTAGTAAATTAAAAGCCTGAGAGTTTACAATAACTTATTCATAATCTGTAATGCTAGTTTTATGGATTCAAGACCTTGTTCCATTAAAATAAAATAATGTTTTTTGTACATTGCTTTAAACGTCAAAGCTTTGTACAGACATAAAAAATACTGAAAGGCTTTAGAAATTATTTGTACTAAGAAGCCAAGTAAATGAATAAAAATGTTAGCACGCAAATAAGTCTTTAACTTACTGCACGTAAGCCATTGAAATGCATTTTTTTTTGTGTTCATTATCGCTGAAAGGCTCAGACATGGCTTTTGACACGTATATAGTATACTTAGGCATACAGTTAAATATTATAACAACTTTATTAGAAAGCGAAGGGTTTAACTGTAGAAGGAGCTATAGGTTGTTTGAGAGGCTCAACTCCCATGCCAAAAAAATTCTAATTTAATGATGAAAGTTTTGTCCAAAATGGAATTTGAACCCTGGCCATTAGGATCTGGGAGCAGGCACGCTACCCATAGAGCTATCATATGCCTGATCACATATATTCATATGTAAATTTACAATTATTTTTTTTTCTAAACGTTATTTTAATTGTTTGCTAAAAAACAGTATAAACCCGGGCCGGCAAGTTATACAGATTTATTAACTTTCCAAAATATTGACATTTTTTGCTTTTATAATGAAAATAAAACATTACTTTTCAAACGTTTGATTATATTGCGAAAAAATTTTTATTTAATTACATATTTCAATTAAAATATTCATTCTAGGGATGAATAATTTCATGTTTATAATAACTCTTTTAAGTGGCAACAAAATTGACAATTTTTTGTTGATCTTATTACTTTTGAAATATTTTATTTCGCCAAATATTTTCAAACAAGTAGTAACGTTATTAGTTTTGTAAACATGATTATTTTTGATGTATGTGAAACCCATCAAACTCGCCTAACCTTTTACTTTAAATAAAAGTTAGTTTTTTTATGGGGATTTACAATTACTTGTAAGCTCGCTATTTGAGTTTTCAGGTGTCTAGAAGTTAGTCCCGTGTAACAAATCCTACAATTATTACTTTTAATTTGGTCAACAATATTGCATTCGTCATGATGAACTACTCGATCCTTTTCCAGTTTAACAAATGCAGAGAGTTTGTCCATACATTTAAAAAATATCTTAAAATTGTTTTTAAATAAAATTAAAAAATAACAATTTGAAGAAAAAATAAGTCAACAGATGGAACAGATTCAAATAAAAATGTCACACACTAGAAATGTAAAATCATTAAAACAAGCTACTACGGTAAACCTGCTTTTACGAAAGAAAAGTCATCATATATATTACATAATTTACTGTAAGAAAATCATCAAAACAGTTTCAAAGATATATAGGTGTCACAAACAGAACCTACCCATAAGTTTTTTAATTGCAACTAGCTTTTTTTTTAACTCAGGATATCAGCACTAAGTAACACAAAAAGGGAAGATTATTATAATATTAAATCAAATACTTAACATTACTACCATTTTAATAGTTGCTTCAATTTATTTTCATACAAACTTGAGGCAGGAAAAAGGGGGGGTCAAGCAAAGTGGTGGGGGATAGTGTGGAATGATTTTCTACAATCACTTTATAATATAGGAGAATATATTTTCATGTATTTACATCTTCTGATGTTATACAGTAATCTTGAAGAGTCATTTGACATATCTCCTTCTTTTCCCTCCTGTTTAAGACCCAATAACAGGATAATCTAATAAGCCCCACTCACAGTTTTAAAGGACTTTCTTCAACCATTCTTGAGCTGCATCCCTAAATGATCTTAAATTACATCAGTTGTCAAATAAATTTTAATTAAATTATTTGATCCACCCCCTCCCCCTTAGTACACTTTAGCACTTTTTAAAAAACGACTAGTTTTCAAGGTTTTTTAATTTTTTTTGTGGAGTACCTTGCAATAACATTAACTAGCCTACTCCACCAACACAATAACTACATGATTACGTTAAATGTGCGTCCTCATACGGAAGATTCGTATCATATGCATTATTGCAACTAATATTATTCTCTTTAACTGTTCTTGACAAACTGTACAATATTTTATCGTACTATGTTACACCATAATTTTAGTACCTGATAGTTTATAGAAAAGTGTTCTTATGTTTTAGCAGAGTACAATACATTGGCATGTACACAATATTTTATTTATTTAGTATAATCAGTATGGTAATAAATATATGAGGAGTTTGATTTTGCATAAGCATAACCTTCAATATTTTCTCTTTTGACTGTATTTTAAAAAGAATAAGTAAAAAATTTTTTTGCTGCTATGCCACATTCAAGAAAAATAGCTATCACAATATAACCTCTCAAAATTCGAAAAAAAGTTATATCTCAAAAAGAAAGCTCGATAGATATAAAGTAACTATTTTACGGGTCTCTTTAAGGACAGCTGCATTATCAACGCACACAAATAAGAAATTTTTGCAAAAACGTAACTCTAATTTTATCGTTTTCCAACTATGTTTTAAAAAATCAAATCGAAAAAAATTTTTTATTGAGTATGGTATGTTTAAAAAATTCATACGAATGTTGACAAAAAGGAAGCGAGATAGGCCGAAAATAATCCCACGTATAGAAAATAATTATTAAGGTGCAAAAAAAATTCATACAAACAATCGTAATAATTTCTAAAATAATAAGTGTTATCTTGAAGAAAAAGCTACATCACACGTATTCTAACTAATTTATTTTGTACTCTCTATCATGTATTATAAGAATAATTATCACATGACGAAAACCTATATTCTTATTACTAATTTTGAGATAAGTAGACATTAGTTATAAGCATGGGTGAAATGCCACATTGAATTTGGAAAAGTTATAAAAAACATTTTGAATGAAAAATAACAACTTTACAATGGAAAATAGCAATACGTCTATTGTTTTCTCTAATATAACAATACAGAGTGCATTATTTTACTTTTATGGTAGCCAAAATTTGAATAATTTTTATTTGTCGCATAGGATGATTCCAACAAAAATTGAATGTACATACATGATGTCATAGCAAATGCACGAACAGTAAATTTCAATACGAGGAATTTTTGTCCCACGTAACTGGACAAAAGTACCTTTTTTTGGGGCAGTGTAGTGAAAATTTTTGATTCGTTCTGCATTACATGACCAACAATTCTTACATGTAACTATACATACACCATAGCAAACATGGAAGTACTTACAATGCGTGAATCACGTGTAACATAAGTAGTATGTATAAGTATATGTATTTAATGCACGTGCCTGCTAGAGTACGTGATAATAATAAAATTTTCGGTACTACAAGGTCGAATTTTCAAAGATCTAATAATATTAGGTGTACTCTATTTTTCTTAGTTTCTGTTATATTGAGTTAAACAATATTTGAGTTGGAAGTTTCACCTCTATTGGGGGTCATGAGACCCACAGGTTGTTTTTTTTCATGGATTTCGTGAAAATTCGCTTTGAGATTGGCTCAATATTGACTGACTTACTTTAACCGTGCTTGATTATTTTATAACAGTTAAACAAGAAAACTTGAGCAGATTTTTTTTGTTCTACAAATTTTCATTTTCAAAAATTTAGTTGATGTGAAGTAAATATCTTTTTTTTTCGAAAAACCCGCAAAACAAATATCTAATTAGGAAATTCATTACCATTTCATTTTTTTCACATTGTAAAATAGTTATCGAAACTTTCGGAGTAAAATAAAATTTATCAAAAATAATTGTTTTATAAAATGGAAAACTAAGGTATACTTTTTTTATAAAATTTGTGGTTGGTAAAAAGTTTCATGTTAAACAATTGTTTTGATGTTGTTTTTTTTTGCGAAATGGACTTTACTATCTTGATATTTCAATCACTAACTTAAGCCTTTTGGGTAAATATTTTTTGGTTATAACCTTAAAATAAAGAGTTAATAAAAAATCACTTATGCAATGGTATATTTCGTACCTGATGGCCCAAGGGACCTGCAAAGCGGGGCTTGAGGGTCTCTTTGGGCTTGCCCTGATGACATACGCACCATGTGCAAATTTTTTTTGTTTTTCTGAGGGCGCTCTAAACGTCTAACTGTTGAAAAAAACGCTCAACGCAGGAAAATAAGTATTTCATACCCAAAATATTTACTTGTAAACCATAACTGATTGAAGTAAGACATTGTTAAAACCAGTGATAGTGTCGCGTTCGACCCTAGGAAGATGAGAAAACATAGATGTGGTATTAATAGTTATGTGCTACTTTTTTTAATTGGGTTCTGAAACATGCAACATGAACAAATGAAGTTTTTTAAAATTTTGAAAAAGTTGACCTTATAAATGGTAGTTGTGTCCCGAGTAAATGAAAAGTGCCGAATTTCATATTATATTTTTTATTATTATGAATTATTTATTAATGTAGGAACATGCTCGTGCTACGCACTCATATGCTTAACTGGCACTCGTTCCCGTCAACTCTGGCCACTCGTGCGAGTCAATCACGACTCGTGCGGGAAATCGTCTTTTCCACACTCGTTACGTTAATAACTAATCTATATTACATCGACGTCAATTTTGAATAGTGATGTATGTACAAACTATCTTATGAATCTTATTGCCAGTAAGTTATTTTCTTATTGCCAGAGAAAGAACGAAATCTTGTATATAATAATGAATACACTTATAGATTCAAAACAATTTGTGCAATGAAGTACAGCGTTATGCTTGTACTCAAAAAAATTGCAAAAGTTTTTTAAAGCTTAACTCACATAATGACCTCATCGAACACGAAGAAAAACACAATCATAATTCTGTCCAGGAGGCTATAGCAAATTGACGTCAAATCAACAATAGTGTGAAACGCAAAGCATTGGAGGATATTTTGATTCGACTATTGAAATTCATTCGCTGTGAGATAAACAAATCTACAATTATTGACGCACGCTGGTGAGCAATTTGTGTTATTAAACGACAAGAGGATAAACATTCTGTTGTTTTCGACAAAAACAAGTTTGCAAATTTTAGCAAGACAGCCTATAATTTTAGTTGATGGCACGTTTTATAGTACTCCAAAATTTTTTAAGCAATTATTCATCGTGCATGGTCATAAAAATAATGTTTGTGTCCCACTAGCATCTTCTTTACCTTATGAAAAAAGTACTTCTTCGTACAAACAAGTTTTTAATACATTAAATGATGAATGCAAGAAACTGAAGCTGTCGTTCAAACCGAATACTACATATACAGATTTTGAGCCAGCAATTCACAGTGCTATTAAGAACAGTCTGCTAAATCCAAAAATCTGGGCCTGTAGGTTTCTTTTGAGCCAAACCTGGTGGTGAAGAATCCAAGAGCTTGGTCTAAACAAATTGTATAAAAACCGAGATGCAGAAGAAAGAAGTTTTCTGAAGTACTTTTTCGGGCTGCCTTTTTTAGACCCAGAAAAAGTTAAAGACTGCTTCGTAGGAGATTTAATGAGCGTATTGCTGGAGAATCTGGCGGTTCATAAATTTTGTGACTATATTCTATTGAACTACATTGTAGCAGAAGCGCCGTATCCTCCAAAGATGTGGTTCAAATTTTCGACCAGCATTTGTCGCACAACAAAGAACTGTAAAGCGTTTCACTCGAAAATTAATCAAGAGCTTCCTTCACCACACCCGAACTTATTTACGTTTGTATCGTTACTCCAGAATGTTCAATCAGAAGTGTACGTAAAAATGCGAAGTAGTAGGATAAAATCAAAGACGACCTAAGAAAAAGAAAATTTCTTAAAACTTGAACTTTTACGATATCGACAAGGAGTAAGCACTCAATTTAATTGTATAAAAACTGTATCCAAAAAGTTTTTACCTGTATGATTGTATACATGCTGAAAAGACCAAGATGACTATGACACACTTATATGTTCATTGCACAAAAATAATATTTTTTAAACACGCCAGTTTTAGAAGTGCCAGTCCAAAGCCTGGGTAAAGTGTGACAGAAAAATGTCGTTATGTATCAATTAGTAATGGGAACGTTACTTAGCCACAACTCGACAACTTTACTTTTTCAGCCGCAACTGGACATTTGCGACATTTGGAAGCTACGAAGTCCTTCCTAATATCTTGATAGTGACTTCTCATACCTTGATGATTAAGAGAATAAATTGATAATACATTTTGTGTTGATCTTAACGCAAGAAGTGTGTTACCAACTGTATGCAAACGATTTAATGAAAGTCTTTTAAATTATTTTGTAACACTTCTACTGAATCATCGTATCATTGACCGTGATAAAATCTATGGTCGTTATTTGCTGCGACTAGATACAGGCTTTTATGTAAATATACTCTTGACAATGTGACATAAACTAAAGGTAACTGCTGCTTTTTGTCATACTAATGAACAATTTCTTGCAAGGTTCCTTTTTAGGATTTATATATTAATATTGCACTTGCAGCTTTAAGTGTATATTTAATTTTATAATATGTAAATGTGTGTTTGTGTGTTTAAAGTTTAATATTGCTTGATGCTTCATTGGCTGAGAATTATTTTGACAGCTTTGTCATATTGAGTATTAAGCGGATCTGTGGAAGCATTATCGAGATACAGCAAAATGTTGGTAAGTATAAGGACTTCTTCGATGTTGAAATTCAATGCTTAATAAATGGTCCAGTACTGAAAATTTATTAAAAGGACTAAATTTTCTTAATTTCAATATGTTTAGCATAACATATACCAGTTTATAAAAATAAATAGTGCATGTTACTGCATACTCATTAATAAGAATGCTTACATCAATGAAAAGCATGAAATCAAAATCTTGATCAGATATTTCAGCTCCATTATGTTGCAATCTGTATAAAAGTTTCAATAACTGACACCAACTAATCTCATAAGCACTAAGAGTAAGAAAAATTACGGGCTTACCCTTTTGCCTCATAATTAAGAACAGATTTTTTTTGCGTAATGACTAATACCAAATTGAATTTGGTATAGTTCGAAGGGAAGCTAGATTAGTTTTGGAGAATTTTGAATGCTCAATAAAGTAAATGTTGTGGAGTTACACCATGAAGTAATATAGAAAGAGAGGAATCTCCATGCATTAAAAATACATATATGGGAGATCTCACTTAACTAGCATCAGAGCAATCTAACGTAATTAATGAAAACTTGAGTCGCATGGTAAGCGGCAAACTACCTTACCTTGTAACCCAATCTACTTTACCTCAACCCAAGCTAACTCACCCTGTATTCAACTAAAATACAACTTTCACTTACTTTACTGGAGATACATGTGATAGCCGAGTAGTCAAAGGCAACTACCAGCTCGTAGAGGTGATGAGTCAGATCTCAAAGATCGGGAATTTTTTTTTTTTTTTCTTTTTAATGATGAATTTGTAATAAACGAACCTACATATAATATTTTATTTACAATATGTAGCAATAAAAAAATGTGGCATGGTAAATAGGTAATTAAATGTAAAACTCTTGATCTCAGGTATTGTATCGTAAATAAAGTAATTAAATTTAGGGTATGCAACATTTTTATTCAAATATCATGCACACATCAAGAAATACAAATCGAAAAATTGTTTATTTAATCACAAAAAGTAATATTACACATTTTTTTTAATTTTTGTATACATGTTACATGAAGTAAAGTCTGAATGTTTCCTTCTATTTTTATTCTGTTTCTTAACATTATCATCGTTAATTTTTGGACTCGCTGCAATTGCTATATTACTTTTTTTCCTCTTTTATAATTTTTAATTTTATCAACTGAAGTAGAAGACATAAATTTTGACTTTTTAATTTTTTCTTTTTTTTCTATTTTCTTGGCAAGAACAGGCGTAGATGTTAACTTTCCTTGCTTTTTTTTCCCTTTTGTTATTTCTTTTTCAATATTTTCATTTTCATTCAATTGTTTCGTAATGAAAAACATTCGCGTGATCAAGTAAAAAGCAATTATTCTTTCTGTAAATATAGTTTGATGAATTTCACATCCAATTAATGGTATCGATCTAATATTGTCTACGGCTGCCGTTATTTCAAATAAAGTATCTGCATTAATATTATTGTGGCTGATAACACTTAACGTAGCTTTTTCTAATTCGGTTATTAATTGCAAAAGATGACTAGACGGTTTGCAAAGAAAACCCTTGGACTTCAATTCAATTAATTTACAGCAATCTGTGATTTCCTCGTCAATACCCAAGGTAAAGCTTTTACTACACAGATCACAAAACGTTTATTTGTTCTTTTCTTTGTAGTTGGCAAATCGATTACCTTTATGAGCAACAAAACCAGCTACACAGGTTAACACGTAATTAGATGTTGTACACTGGAAATAGTTATGCTCTTCCAAAATTTTTGCAACCTCGCTGAGGGTTTTAACTTGAAGGCCTTCATCAAGAATGGTGTCCAATTGTGAAATACATTGCTCTTTCTTTTCTTCACTATCTTCTATATCTTTGATATTGAGTAGGACTTGCATTATTTCGTTACTTGAAACGTTTGAACCTTTTGGTGGTTTTACTAACGAATATGTAGTCATTAATTTGTACATTTGTATAAATAATGCAGAATCAGGATGATTGTTACACCCGCAAGCATTTCTCATCATTCCGAAGAATTGCTGAAAATTTGTGTATCATTAAGATAATAAATGTATATTAATTAATTGTTTTAAAGTACAATTTCAATTTTTAATTGACATATATAAAAACTGGCTTGAGCTCGGCTTGGGTTTGACACTCGAGCTCGAGCTTTTGCCGAGCCTGAGCTTTTGAGCCAGCTAAGAAAACTGAAAGTAAATAATAGAGCTGAAAAAGCTCCAGCAGAATTGAAAGCTCAGGCTCAGCAAAAGCTCGAGCTTGACCAGAGCCTTCCTCCAGCTGTGTTTCACAGCTATCATACATGCCTAAGTTGTGATTAGTACATAATTAATACTGTATACATGTATACTTCTAAAAAGTAAAATGCCAACTATTTACAGATGCATGCAATTGCAATTTCTTTAATTGAACGTTTTTTGCTTTTCAACACGAATATGAACGCTTAAAACCAAGTATTTCCAAAGCGTATTAAAAATTATCGTATGTAGCATGTCAGCGCAAAAACTCTTATGCTATTACTAAAATTACCGTCATCGGCACTCCTTGTACGATACAATTTAGTTAAACATAATTATATTTCAAAAGTTCATACCTTCAAACTATCTTTATTAAGTCTTGCTGTCATTGAGAATTTAAAATTACATTTGTCAATTAAAAACTGACAAATCTCTAATGCACCTTGGAGTGATACTTTCAAACCGTAACACGTTTAATAAGTGATGAATTCAGACTTTGTGTCTAGTTTTTTAGCAGACTCTTCCCATTACCGTGAATATTGTAAAAACGCTTCTATTGCCTATAAAAAAAAAATAATTAAAATGAATTAATCAATTTAACAAGATTGGATTTACTATACACACCTGCCACATATCGTTTCCGGGTCTTAAGCTATCTACAGGTGTTCGTCTGTTCATTGCTTCAATCAGAGACTTCACCCTTCGACAAAATTTAATTGACCCCGAACAATCTTGTAGATCTGCAGGCTTTTTTCTAAGTATTTCCAATGCGTCCGCCACTCCGAAAAACTTCATAAAGTAAGAACAGTTATTTTTTTTAACCAGTTTGTTTAAAAATTATTATTTTCATATGCGAGCCAAAGGCAAATAAGTATGAAAATCCTTTTCAATACACCCGAACTTCAAACATTATTTTTTTTATAAATTTTATGTTAAACTGAAATTACAAAATTATTCAACTTCATGTATTGTCGATTCAAGCACAATTACACTTTACGCACATTTTAATAAAAAATTAATTATTTGACTTCAATAAGTGTCGGCTTACTTTTAATTAATAGAAACAAAAGATTAAATAAATAAAGAAGTAAATTAATTAATTAATTACTTTAAACAATGAAAATATTAAATCAAGCTGTGTTAATAGTTTTGAGCATTGAATATCTGTTATTACCTGAAAAACCAAAGCTACGTTCATTTTTTGATAAAATTTTGGTTTTACGTGATCGACTCTTAGATTGCACTTTACTCGTAGTCCGAACGATTTCGGATTTTCTACATACAGCAGTGCGTACCAATGCTGGAGTGAGACATATCCATTGGGTGTCTAAAATAATATCTTACATTTATCTTATGTATAAATCATTTATACTTATACATATACAATAAAATTTAAGTAATACTACCCAAATTTGATCTTCCTTATTATGTTTTGTAAAAAAATTTCTCAAACATTTAATCAAATGCGGAAAATCAAAAAAGAACCATAAACGCCGATTTTCATCCATTATGTGTTTAACGCTGACGTTGTTATCATTAACGCCAAACAAGTCCCACATCGTCCTATTCCAAGAAGCACCATCATTTGCAATCCCATCAACCTTCAGGCCTGCTTTTTCGCATAAAATTATTGCTTCCGTGACTATTTGGTGCAGTACGGTTCCAGAGGCACTTCCTTTGCTTAAAAAACAGCCCAAAGTTTGAACCCATTTTCCTTTAAAAGGTTGAAACATCAATACAAGAGCGTGATCGCCCTTCTTTCCCTTAAGATGTTTTGGAGTGTATTTTCCCAGATCGGTGAATCCTTCGACGCGTAGATTTTGCTTATTGAAAGCGAGCGTCGCAGACAACTTCATTTCATCAAAAAGTAAAATACCTGGAACGTAAAAAAATACAAACTAAAAAAAAATTTTCTTACTTTGGGTGTTTTTGAGGAGTTGCTATGCCTTCAGTAGAAAAAACACCGTTCGCCACTCATGAGCATCCGGGCTGGGTCGACCCAACAGGCCCAGGGACGGCCTTGGAGAGATGCATATTTGTGACGGAGAATACTATTCGACTCTACGGTAATTAAATTTGTTGTCTCACATACTATACATACCTCTAACGTCAGACGCATCCATTGAGCTTGTTTTTGTTTTTATCAGGTCAAATTACTACTTTGAAATCCATAGGAACCCTTGATCACTTTTAAATAATTACTCAAAGTTTTTATAGCTGGTAATGCAAGAATCTTGTGAGACTGCAAGTGGTTATACGTTTTTTTACTGTTGATTCGTAAAAGTATGCATTCGTAAATAAACTGATTCGTGTGTCTCACTCCACGTGTATCTTTTAGTTTTGCAGATTGAAAGCATGCTTTGACTGATAATTGTTGTGCTTCAGGAAGACTATCTTCCATCGATCGCATCTTCTCTGCAGAGCTTCTTCGTCACTTTTGGCACACTCGTTCTTTAGTTGCAAAATTTTTCTTTTCAATTTATTTATCTGCATACATTAATTATTTATACAATATCTTATAAAATGTAAATAAAAAGTAAGAAATAAGTCATAAATAATTAAAAAAAAATCATTTTAACCTTTAATTTCAATCTTACGTTTCGTCGAGATATATTCCGTTTGGTAGTTAAATACTTTTTACACTTTTTACTAAGCATATGCACCTTTTGTTGTGAATAAATCTTTTTTCTTTTTTTCACTTTTGCAGCCGTACATGCTTTACATCTTTGTGATTTTGGGCCTGACATAGATTCTTGTTTTCGTAATACGTATCCAATGCAATCATTTGACCTAAATATAATGGAAATTGATGTAATTTTATGAACCAAAAAAAAAAGCAATAAAAAGGTAAATCAAGAAATTAATTTTTATAATAATTAATAAACGCAATTAAAAATTTAAGTCTTGGGAACGAAATACACATTTGCACGTTCATCTTGCAAATTTTCGATAGTTTCCAATCCTTCGATTTTAACTAATTATTTTTCTTCAATATATATCTGCGAATTTAAAGACATAGTAAATAATTAGCATAACGTTGAATTTACTTGTAACTTACGTTGAGAGTCATGTTTGAAAAAAGAACCACTTTTTTCTCTATTGCTGAGTACTTGTCTTTCCACAATGTCCACATAACACATTTAAAACCATTCAAAATAACTTGGGCGATCCAATTTTCGGAGAAATTTAAGAATTCGTTTTTTTGGCTCATATTCTTACAAATTTCAACAAACAAGTTATCTTTTAACACCTCAATTGATGGTTTATTGTCTTCCAACGCAGCGTTGTTTATCACTATCTTATTACTCGGACTTGCAGATTCATCTTTAAAAAATTTTTTTTCTGTTGTAACAAATACTAATTAGGACTAATGATGAAAAAAAACAGTTAAGAAATTTATTTAAGATAAATAAAATTGGAATGAAGGTATGCATATCGAAGAATGTCTCGATAAGCGCACGAACTTGAAAAACCATCGAATTTGTCAACGATGAAAATTATACAGTTCGAACATAAGTTATTTATAAAATATTTTTTGGATACTAAAAATAAATGGACAAAGCAATACATAAAAGGAGGGAAATTCTTGTTTTCTGAACAAAATGCAATAAAAATCTTTAAATAATACTTCATCATTGCAAGGAAAATTAATTTACCTTTAATGCACCCCATATACAGAAAAATTGTTTACGTAAGGCTTTTTCGCAGATAACATTGGCAATTATTTTTTAACATTTATACATACTTGATTGATTTTTTGAAGATTTATCTTGACTCGCTCCATATTGGTCTGAAACCATCGGGAATATGCAAGGTGCAGCTCCTTTTTTTAATGACGGTTTTTATTTTGAAATGCGATGAACACTGCCATCAGATAGAATATGCAGAAATTCTTTTTCAACATCTCCCTGATTAAAGTGTAACTCACATAATAAATGTGATTTCTTTAACTTAGTACCTTCCGGTACGAACTCTTTTCATTTACGAAGAACATCATCCTACAAAACGCAAAAAAGATACGGATGACATCTCACAAACACTTACTTATTTTCCTAAATTGCTGGAATATATTATGGAGGTTGGTCGAAAGAAAGCTAAAGAATCACTGTCACTTTTCTGACGTTCGTTTTGTTGAGCAGCCAACAATAAAACACGACATTATAAATAACTTAAGATATATTATTTCGTAGACAATAAATCATCACAATCACATCCCAGTAACGTAATCTACCGATGACCTAATCCCGACTCACCATTGCCGCCCGGTGCGATCTTGACTCAACTCGCTAAATGCAATCTTGACTCGACTTGTTCAGTGCAAAAAAAAGCAGGTGAAGGACTATTAAATTGTATTCATTAAACGTCTTTCTTCATTATCAACAATAAACAAATGAAACTCAAAAATAAATATAAATAAATTCACATATAAGTCACGTATTTATGAGTTGCTAAAAAAAATACATCTCATTTTTTAATATAATCTTATTTTTTATTTATTTATTATTGCTACATATTGAAATTAAAATGTAATATGTAGGTTCGTTTATTACAAATTCATCATTAAAAAAAAAAAAAAAAAAAATCTCCGATCTTCGTGATCTGATTAATCATCTCTACGAGCTGATAGTTGCAGAGATAAGTAGAGAGATTGCTAACGCCAATGCTACGGCGTGAGACAACTTTTTTTCACTGATCGGGGCAACCCGCCGTGGCCAGCCGTCGAACCAAGGCGCACATTTTTCGAGAGTGCGAGACTCGTATCGAACAGCGTCAGAGATGAGTAGAGGAGTGGATTCGTGTGGAAATGAGCATATAGGCGCACGTTTTAAAGGCACGTAGAAGGGGTATACCGAATGTGTGCCTACGAGGAGAGGAGTAGATTCGCGTGGAAATCAGCATGTAGGCGCACATGTTGGAGATCCGTGGAAGGGGGGTATACTCAATATGTGCGCCTACCAGGATGAGAGGAGTGTTAATGACTATATAGCTATATAGCTGAGCGCACAGCCAACGCAAGCGACGACACGAGTCTTTCTCTCTATATACTTGTGTACTATAACCAAAAATACTTATAAGTATATGCTATTCAAGTGACTCTTGTTTCAATGCTATCTATATCAATCTCATTTAATTAAAATGTAGAAGTTAAATGCTCAAAATTATATACAATATCTCTGGATTTCAAGACATTTCTTTTTCATTGGATTTCGTACTTTCATAGTTTTATACTTATTCGGAAAATCCACTTACATTTTTAAAAAATATTCAGCTGAAACTATTTTTTAAGGATGTTAGTTCAGCTGTAATCTGAAGCTCCGGAGGTTATCCATAAACATATATGAATTCTACACCTGAGGCGTCTAAACGTTGGATAGCTAAGGTGTTTAAGGCTCAATCTGCGGATTGTGTTGTTTTGCGATCTTGGTTTCGATTCCAACTACAGGCCTTTTTTTTTTTTTAATGCGATTCATCATTTTGTTTCATTTTTTTAATTATTTTTTATTTATGTGTCTTTTCGATTTAATATTATGTCGACAACACTTTTTTCCGATTGTTGGAAACAAAACCGAAGACACAATAAAACTTACCTTTATTACAATAGTAGCAAACATGATTATTACCAGCAATGTCCCTGGTCATCCGATAATAAGCGCTTTAGATTTTTATTTATTTGATTTATAAAATGGCTTGTAAGCACTACGGGTTATTCAGTGATAAGTGCTTGCGTTATTATTTCATGTTTTAATAATCGATAAACTGGCTAGTAATTTTACCCCAGGTTACCTACTGACAGGCGCTACAGTTATTTATTAGAATTTCATTAATACATGAATTAGCTGTTAAGCTCTCTGAATGATTTAATTACTGTTGCTTATGCCATTAATAAAATACAAATAACTTGCATTACATTTTGAAGGTTTATTTGCAACTTTATGATTATAATTAATTTTTTTATTTATAAACTGACACACACACACCTACATTTAATATTTGTGTTTTCCTTAATGACACATACATTATTATATAATCATCTAGTCATAAAGCAAATTCTAAATTTAGCCGTATTTTTGAACAAGAAAAATATCATGCACTACCATCTTAATATGATACATTAGATATCAACTATCTTAATTATATCCAACAGTACTATGCAGTATCTGAAGCTATTTACTGTAAAGGTTAAAATATGAGGTATCACTTCAAGAATAACACAACTTTTACGTGAGAAAAAAGCCAGAGGCACAAAAAAACTCACCTTTATTATATACAGTGATAAAAAAGGATCTATATACATATATTGATAGATAATTACATATTCACAGATATAATACATTTTTACATAAGCAATAAATATTTATACATATTATACATATTCACAAGTCCATAAACAAATAATACACATTTACATATCTACATATATAAATTTATATACATATTCACAGCCATACGTTTGTACATACATACTTATTCATACGTATTTATTTAGACATATATTGAGACTTGAATAATGACTTAAGGGGCAGTGGATAATTACACGATTTGTTAAGAGCTAATCAAAGGGTGGGAATTAAAACTCCAAAATGCCGGATGTTTCTTTGAGCAACGTTTTATTGGTCTTAACGCAAACCTCATCAGCCTCACTTTATTAACAAAAAAACACAAAAAAATTGGTAATTAGCATTGTTGGGTGACTACTTACAATAGAATATTTCTTACCTAGGGCGGAAAGTACAACTTGCGTGCCCAGAGGGCACTTTGTTTTATATTTCTGGCCAAAGTGTGAATGACATTTTTTGTATCACGGGCGGAAAGTGCAATTATTTTTCACCCTAGGGAGGAAACAAACTTTGGGCCCGGTAGGACCAAAATGTTTCTTCCCACCTGTGAGTGAAAAATAATTGGCGGGTGGAAAGCGTACCCACAGGCAAAAAGTTGCACTTTACGCCCTTGATACAAAAAATGTCATTCACAACTTGGGCAGAAATATACAAAAACCGAGCCCTTCGGGCGCGCAAGTTACACTCTTCACCCTAGGTAAGAAATATACTATTCCTACTTCGGGCGTTTTAGAGAGTGTGGTGTGCCCGTAGTAAGAAAAATAGGGTTTGCACCAGGTGCGCCGCCAAGTACTAAATCTACTATAACCATAAACATATCCAAAAAATTATTGTATGCAAGTAGTCGAATATGAAATAAACATATAAATATTATAAAATTAAATAGTTAATTACATCTTTTTCGTTATGAGGATCGTACACTGTTGGTAAACTGAAACGAATAAAAAATAGAAAATACTCCCAATGAAAATTATAATTTACTAATTTACAATGTACGAGCTACAATACAACATTTCTATTCCTTACAATAATTTACGTTATTATATTATTATATATACATACATACATATGTATATCTTCCTATATTATATAGTTAACTCAGTGGGGCATTCCACACAAACCCTCCACCGCCCCCCCCATTTGCCCCCCACCAATCCTCACAAAATAAGGTAAAAATTCGTTATTCTCTTGCTTATTTTGACATTTTGTAGTTTTTCTCAAAACCCCCCACAGCCCCTTCACTGACCCCCCACAAAATATTATATGAATAGTATAGAAGTATGGTGTAAGTCTTTATTAAAGCCAGGGGGTTCAACCACGTATGGCTTCATAGGATAATAACAATGTATGTTTTAATATTTAATCAAATAGTTACAGATTACTGCACAATACTATAATCAGCTAAACTTAAATACAATCAATTGTATTTCGATTTACTTGATCCCTTGATTTCTTTGTAAGCATAAAGTTTTTGGTGGGCTGACTTTTTTTGTTAGCATTTTGTAACGTTGCATTTTGCCAGCCCTGTCAATGTGTCAAAGTCTATTACCACATTCCTACCAAATCACATGAAAATATTGTACAGTATTGTGACGTGGCAAAATTTTCTTCACAATTTTTGCACGTCACTGTCGACGCCCCTATTCTGAAACCAATTAGTGTTCTTAATGGAATCCTCGCATAACCGAAACATTCGTGTGTTTTAGAAACGACCAACGGTCAACCAGAGAAGGAGGCACACACCTAGACCAGAAATGTAGCGTGCGTACGAGTGAATGTGAGGATGTAAGTGTTGAAACGTCGGCACGTAAGAATGAACCGGAAGGTAAGGTAGAGTCCAGATAAATCCCCACAAGGGATGCCATTTATAACGTAGATTTTACATTCCCCAAGGTGACTTACCGTTGGAGAGAAAATATCGTTATTATTCTCTTTCGTACGTCTCTGCTCGACAACACTCTCCCTCTCCGCCCCTTCACTGGACCTGTCTCAAAAGGGGATTCGCGTCTGGGCAAATGAACACAAAGGCGATGTTGACTTTATTTTACAGATGTATTGAAAATAACCACAACCGCTATCTACAATCACTTTACGTACCTCCTCTTGGTCCTGATGCTATGGCACAGGCCCTCGATCGCCACCACAACGCCAGTGGTGCGCTCAGAGAGCCACGCTAGTCCGCTCACACGCACACACACTCACGCGCCTTTACACCCACTTTCCCTCTCACACTACTCTCGGTCTGGAATCGGGTCCCCTCGGCGTGGTAGCCTGTCCGTACCTACACACTCCCACACTCACACTCGGCGTAACCTATAGGTCCCGGGCGTGGATTGCCGTCACGACCGGAGACGGTCACAAACACGCCTTACCACTCACAGCGTCCCAACGCCGGCTCTCGATTCGTCCCGCTCTTACACCACGGCTATGCGACTAGTCACTTGCTCTCAGTCTCATGCGTCCTTTTCTTCCTCTCTCTCTCTCTCTCTCTTTCACCCACTGGCATAGCGTGCCCGTCTCCACGTCTCGGTGGAGGCCCGACTGGGGCGCACTCGACGCGTTCCCTATCCCAGTCTCGTGGCTCTCACCCTCGCTTTAGATTCTCGATGTTTTTCCCCCCCTGTGGAGTCCCCGCTAGCCTATTCACGGTACCTTGGCGATGTTACTCGTCTCTCGCAGGCGAGCGAGACGGCGGTGTCGTCGCGGATGGTGGTCCGGGAAGTTGAGTCCGGAGTCCAGGAAGTTGCTCCAGAGTCCCTTGATCCTGCTCCCCGGTTGCGTAAAGCCCCCTTCTTCTTGGATAGGCTAGGGTTGTCAGAGGAGGACGTCTCGTCGGCGGGGCGATCAGCGCTCAGGGCCAAGCAGGCTTGGATCAGCCCTATTTCTCCTCTCTTCTCGCTTACCTCAGGTGCCGTCACTTTCTCTCCTGCACACACTTGTCGCGTTTTCCCGTCGTACAGCTCGACCCCTTTCCCGATCTCCGCGTACGCCCTAGGAAAAGGAATCGCCAACGAGATGCTCGTCTCGAGTACTGGCCACGAAAACAAGACAGCAAAAATGACGCAGACACTCTCTTCGCGCTCGACAGCTCTCTCTCTCGATGGTCAAAACTCTACTGCCCTTTCCCTCCGCCCTTTCCGTCTCGCGCTCTGCTCCCTGACCCTTGGGTTGGTATCCCCTCGTCCCTCGTCCGATCACCTACTTGTGCGCAAACGGTTTATCTGGACCCTACCTTACCTTCCGGATCATTCTTACATGCCGACGTTTCGACACTTACATCCTCACATTCACTCGTACGCACGCTACATTTCTGGTCTAGGTGTGTGCCTCCTTCTCTGGTTTACCGTTGGTCGTTTCTAAAACACACGAAGATTTCGGTTATGCGAGGATCCCATTAAGAACACTAATTGGTTTCAGAATAGGGGCGTCGACAGTGACGTGCAATAATTGTGAAGCAAATTTTGCCAGGTCACAGTATTTTTTCTTAAAACATCCCACATTTCCCACCTACCCCCTATAGCCCTCCCACTGACCCCCACGAATTTTTTCATGGCCCCCACCACCTCCCCACTCTACTTTTTTGGAACCTGATCGTGATCATACCGTCTTTACCTATCTTTGGACAAAACTGTCTTATTGCCATGATTTATTTTATCGTCAAGAAGAAATTAAAAGTCATAAATTGATTTATAAGGGGTTGTTGCGAAAAACATCATTATTTTTACAACTAAGTACGTTTGAAAACCAATTTATATGGAGTTAACAATATTTTAAAACCAAATAATATATACAAATATATTGGTGCACATAATTATTATATCATCATCACTTATATAGTCCTTTATAACACAATTCTTCTTTTTACGTACATAAACTTAAGTTAAATTTAGAGTATCATTAATATAAACAATGAAAGTTTCGCATCACTTTATGAGTCATCTTATAAAGCCTGATGAAACCACGAAAACTTACGTCCATTTCTATTTTGTTTCAAATTAATGCTGAAATTGGTACAATAGATGAACACGATATACATTCATGGTATGTATTATTAATTAATAAATTTTACCTATACATAAAAAAATAATAATTAAATCATGTTATGAATATTAGATACACTATTATATTCAAAAATTTCTTTCCAAACTATATTTTCAATCTCTAAACTGTTTTCTTTATCGACTTGAACAAAAATTCCATTTTTTTTGCATCTTGATGAAGCCACGTATAATTGACCATGAGAAAATAAAGGTTTTTTTAAGTTTAATCCCACATTATCAAAACTTTGACCTTGAGACTTATTTATAGTCATAGCAAATGCTACAACTAATAGGAATTGTTTTCTATATAAAATAAAAGGTAATGATGAAGTATTTCCAGTATTTAATGTTATTCTTGGAATGAAAACTTTATGACCAATTTTGTCTCCCGTCACTATTTTGCATTCTACGTTATACTTCAGTAACTTAGTAATTCGCAATCGTGTACCGTTACATAATCCGTCTGATATACTCAAATTTCGAATTAACATTATTATTGTACCTATTTTTAATTTAAGTTTATGAGGTGGCAAGCCTTCACGAATGTTGTTTAACACTTCTACAGAAAAATTTATATAAATATTATCATCTGATTTATCAACACCTTTATATGTTGCAGTATCGATGCCGTAATAAGTTTTAGTTTCCCCATGTAATTTACTTAAAATCTTATTGTTTAAAAAAAAAGTATATTCATTATGTGGAGTTAGTATAAAGTTATTTTCAAAACAGTTGCTGTAATTACCAAATATTTTGGTACAGACATCATCTGTTATCCAGAATTTAGGAATGTTAAATGTTTCTATGTCCCCTTCTCCAATTCTTAACAATAATTTTGAAAATTCGTTATTACTAGAACGGATGTTATTTTGTAATCTTAAAATTTTTAAGAAGTTCCATAAAAATGATGATTCAATAGTTTTTTCTATTATTATAGTTCTATTACCATTTTTTTATAACTGGAAGGATTTGTTGAAAATCTCCTCCTAATACCATTAATTTATCACCAAAGCAAAGTTTTGTATTACACAAGTCTCTCAACGTTCTATCAACGATTTCTAAAGCCTTTTTCGGAATCATAGAAGCCTCGTCCCATATTATTAAATCAACTTCCCTTGATTTTTTTTTCAGTTTCAAATTCTAAAAATACACTTTTAATATTATCTAAGTCTAGAGGTAAACAAAAAGTTCTATGACTGGTCATACCTTTTGGTAGTAATACAGATGCAATTCCTGTCCAAGCCATTGACAAAATATTTGAACCTCTAGAAATAAAGTAATAAATGACTGTCTTATATAA
This sequence comes from Copidosoma floridanum, assembly GCF_036245765.1. Lineage (NCBI taxonomy): Eukaryota > Metazoa > Arthropoda > Insecta > Hymenoptera > Encyrtidae > Copidosoma > Copidosoma floridanum. The sequence goes on along the minus strand of NW_028321910.1, from coordinate 4,324,376 downwards.
GTAGATTTTTCTGGATCTACCAGGACCATCTATGAAATATACTTTTTCATCTTGTTCACAAATAGTTTTAAAAATTTTTCTTTGGTCTTCATTTATTTAAATTTGTGTACATTATATCGAACATTTTTTTACTGAAAGATATTTCCTCAATATTGCAATTATTTATATAGTGGCTAATGGTTGGTGTCGGTAAACTAAAAGACTCACATGATTTACCTTCCGATACCAAAATTTGATTAATATGTAGAAAAGCACAACTATTATGATCATTATCGAAGTCTTCCGTAAAATATTTTTTTTATTCATTCCATATTTTATCTCCTTGAATGTTTTCTGAAATCAAAAACCAAGCAAAAAATTGTCTTAACTGGTATGGAAACATAATTGTTATGGCTTCTTTAAGAATATTGTCGATTTCAGAATCATGTTCTATTAAACCCATTGCAATTGCAGTATCCCTGAAATTTTTATATGTTATTGACTTATGATTTTTAACGTCTTCAAACGATGTAGCCCCATGTAATTTATTTACAATAAGTTTAAAAAAAAAGCGTTCATGATCTTTTGAAGATACTATGTTTAATCTACCTATAGCAATCATTTATAGTGTAACTTTCCTTTTTTTCCAAATTTTTAATTTATTGTCAAAAATGTAATGTTCTGGAATGTTAACATATTTTAGCGATTTTGCAAAACCATCTACTTTATTTAATTCAAACCAAGCTGTAAGGGGTGTTTGATAATTTTTTATTACATTTTTGATATTATTTTCTTCAAATATGAGTTTTTGTTTATTTTCAGGATGAACAGCTAGATTTACAACTGTATGACTTCTACCACAAATTGAATATTCTTGAAGTCTCCAAGCTGCTTCCATTGGGCTTACATATCTAGCATCTACGTAACTACTAATTGTACTTTGTATTAATACTGCTTTGTATTGATGCACAATAGTCGGAAGTTGGGGGGTTGGCACGCAGTGCGCGTAGGGGGGCGTGAGCCCCACTAGTTTGTATATATAAATGTGTATACAGCATGATATGTAACGGTGGCATTTTCCGAGAACCGCGTGTAGAGCGATTTTTTCTGACGCGAACCCCGTTGGAATTAATTTTTTAGGGCAAATAGCATTTAAATGGGAGCCGATTAAAAATACGTTCCAAACTACCCCTTAATGGGGTTGGAAAGCTTCAGTGCGCCTGCATAAGCTCGCGACGTTGCCACATTCTTATTGGAGTTTAGTCGGTAAGCAGTGAGAACTATATCCATGTGCGCACGCAAGAGCGTCAGCTACTGCTGGTAACTTGGGGGTTAAATGTAAAAATTTTTACCTTAAGGTAAATATTATCTGCTCCTTATGTTGTCAGTTGTTTATCCACGTGCTTACTGTCTTCCTCACTCTCATGTTGGACAAAAACATCTTTAAATTTTTATACTTACGTAATGTTACCTCAAATAAAAGTAAAATACCATATCAGTAGGGATTTTTCCATTCTACACGATAGTATTTTTGCAAAAATAGTCGACCTCTCGGTCAAAAATATTGTTGTTAGGTATGTCTTGCTTACGTTTCCGGGTATGTCGTCTGTACACGATTTAGAACGAGTCCATTTATAAATTTCAATAATTAAAGTATATTACAGTTGATATTGCTCATAAAAATTATTTATTTATCATACAAATTTACATACTTTAAAATAATACGTTTGAAAATGCTCTAAATACTATCTACTTATTTCAACAAAAATTATAGAACATCTATTCAAAAAAATCATAAACTTTACAGTGTATTGAATAATAATTTAAAAATGTCACGTTTATAAAATATTTGTTTGATGTACATCTTTATTCAGTTAAAACATCACCATCAATATAAACTGACACATTAATAATAAAAAATAGTTTACAACACACAGAAAATAAATTTAATCGAGCTAAGTCCCCACCAAGTGCCCGGGAAGTACCCGCCAAGTACCCGGGAAGTACCTGGCAAGTGCACGCCAAGTACCCGGGAAACGCCGAGGAAGTACCTGCCAAGTGCCCGGAAAGTACCCGATGAAGTGCCCGGGAAGTACCCACCAAGTACCTGCCAAGTGCCCCTTTCCGGGCACTTGGCGGGTACTTCCCGGGCACTTGGCGGGTACTTCCCGGGTACTTGGCGGGCACTTGCGAGGCACTTAGCAGGTATTTCCTGGGCATTTCCTCGGGTACTTCCTGGGTACTTGGTGGGTACTTCCCGGGCACTTGGCGGGTACTTCCTGGGTACTTCCCAGGCACTTGGTGGGTACTTTCCGGGCACTTCCTTGGGTACTTGGCGTGCACTTGCCGGGTACTTTCCGGGCACTTGGTGGGGACTTAGCTCGATTAAATTTATTTTCTGTATGTTGTAAACTATTTCTTATTCTCAATGTGTCAGTTTATATTGGTGGTTCAGTTTTAACTAAATAAAAATGTACATTAAACAAATATTTTATTAACGTGACATTTTTAAATTATTTTTCAATACACTGTAAAGTTTATGATTTTTTTGAATAGATGTTCAATAATTTTAGTTGTAATAATTAGATGGTATTTAGAGCATTTTCAAACGTATTATTTAAAAGTATGTAAATTTAGATGATAAATAAATAATTTTTATGAGCAATATCAACTGTAATATACTTTGATTATTGCAATTTATGAATGGACCCGTTTAAAATCGTGTACAGACGACATACCCGGAAACGTAAGCAAGACATACCTAACACCAATATTTTTGACCGAGAGGTCGACTATTTTTGCAAAAATACTATCGTGTAGAGTGGAAAAATCCCTACTGATATGGTATTTTACTTTTATTTGAGGTAACATTACGTTTACCCGAGCGCACCGAATGTGTCGTCCACTTTTTAGACCATTCTACAAACTCTTCAAGACACTTTTGGATTTCTGGGTTGAGATGGGACAGTGGGCGCTTCTGTTTTTCTACATTACGCAATCTATAAGAATTACATGCATCAATTATAGTATCTAAACGTTTAACAAACTCAGCTGACTGCTCCCACGTGTCTGATATCAACCCGTTTTCATCACCTCTTTTACCAGCTTCACCAGCAGTTACCATAGCAGCTGCCATTCGTCTGCTAAGAAGTTGGAAAGCTAATTTTACTTTCATACTCTCAAAGTTATTAGGGTTAAAGTGCCTATCGCTCAAAAATGCGAGTGAATTAGATAAAGAATTCATTTTATCTACCTCATACGTGTCTAATACATCTTTCCAAGACATAATAACTTTGTCGTGTACGAAAATATACTTATGCGTTCTCAACTGATATATCAAACGTTTGATGAGATGAAGCCAATCAGAAGCTGCAAAAATTTTCTTTCCTTCATGCTCAAAGTATGGTTGTTCTACGTCTACTTTTAAATATTTTTTAAACAGTGATTGGTTGTTTGAACCTTGGTCGCATACAATAATTTTAACAAGAGCTCTAATTTGAAACAGTGCTGATAACATTTGACGTAAAAAAGTATGCAACTGTTTAGCAGATGCACCATTTTCATTAAAACTAAAACAAAACAGTTGGCGCCAAGGATTTTTAGCATTAATGCTATCCAAACAAAATGAAAGGGCATATCTAGCAACTTTTGCATTCCTCATATTACCACCCATATCCTCTAAACCTTCAATCTCATCGTATTTTGGAGAATATTCTTCCATTTTTTTAAGGCTCATCTCGTCAAATTTTAAAGAACATATACGCTCCTCAGTAGGCAACAAACTTAACTTCTGTTTGATTTTTCTCAAAACATTGTCATTTAATCCCGGCTTTACATCCAACTGCGCTATCCAACTCCTAACGGTTGATTCTGCGGCTAACCTTATCCCTAATTTGATTAACTGAGAATAGCCAGCTGCATAATGATAATACATTATTTTACACAAATTTTGTTCAGCAAGTGTGAACTTTTGTCTGTTTTTCGGTTTGAATTGCATTGCTACTAAGGTTTTACGAGACTCACTACATTTAAGGTCAGTCATAAAATCATTCATATGTGTCATTAGTTTGGCCTTTGCAAGGTCTACGCGTTGTTTTAATAGAAAATTATTTTGTTTGACATTTCTGTATACGGTAGTTAAATGCTTCACTTTTTGTTCAATAAACTTTATCCGACGCTCAATAAACCGCGTTTTCTGTTCACACTTGACTGAACAAAATTTTCGGATAGTAGCTTTTTTCTTCAGAAATCTATTTCTTTGAATACGCTGATTTACATGCTCCTGAGTTTCCACTTCATCAATCATCACGTCCTTCGCGATATTATTACTATTATGATCAACTTCATGACTCAAATAAACTTCGTTGGATTCACTTTCATCAACGTTTGAAAAAATGTTGTTTTTCGAAGGGTATGATGAATCATTCATGTGTTTTGTTACGACAAACGATTCACCGTTATTTTCAACGCTGCAACTAACTACGCTATTTTGGTATGCAGGGATTAAAAACGCTTCACTATTACCTACACTTTCTCGCTGATTACTCACATCAATGTCCATTCGTCCTTTTTGTACATCACTTGCGTTATGGTCCATACAACACAGTTGGATCATTTGTCCAGATTCAGCAGTTTCTGGTTCAGATTCTCCCTCCATAATCTGACCTTTATTCACTCGCCAATCAATGGGCACTGCTTTGACCCGCAAGCGTAAAGTACCGTCTTTATTCTGTATCACATCATCCTCCGCAAAATGATCACTGCACATGCCTGCTGATCGTATAGAAGATGCTGACCAAGTAAGAAGATCGTTGTTGCCTGTGTTAAAAAATATTTCACCAATTTACCTATCTATTGAAAATATATGTTTATTGAATAACCTACTTTATTTATCAACAAAATAATGAACGCAACGTTACTATAAATAATTAGTAAGAAAAAATGTTTTGTCAAGTTGAAAATCTCCATTATTTGCTGTGTGCGAGTACATTGGCGCCATCTTATACCAGACTTGTGCCAATTTGCAGAATCTTTTGAAGACTTCATTCATTGTCAAATTAAAATAATAATACATTATTGTGAATTATTACAATGCCGAACGTATATATTAAAAGAACAACAAAAGAACAACAAAGACTGTCCATTGTGATTGTTTACTGTATATAATTTATAAGGAAACATTCGGAATTGTGTAATAAAGTCACTAACAAAATCAATAATATAATCTTAATATCATCGTGTTGAAGCAGGAACTGAGATAGTCTGTAAAGTGACGTGGATGAGACGTGAGTGACTGCAACGACATAACTGCATGCTTACGATTACATGCCACTTATTTTATTTTATTTACCACAATGACATCATTAATTTGTTCACTTAAGGTGGCTTGGGCAGTTAGTACCGTACCTAGAGTACGGTACCATAAGGGCCCCTAAAAAATCAACACTTTTCGACGGTAAACTTTTCAATGAATATAGTTATTTCGATAAAACTAAAGTATAAGATCAAGTAATGGCCAGAAAAGTACCGTATTTTTTCAAGAATTTCATAGTTTTTTTGCAAAAAAAAAAAAAAAAAAAACACGAGAACTATTTTAAGTTTTTGAGGTTAATCGAGTACTTCTAGAGTAACAGCCGTTTTAGTGACAATTCTCAAAAGACTGCATGCTACATCAGTAAATTTTCAGTATCGATTTGCGAAAAAATTTAGTCGTTGACCCCAGTATTTTCTTATTGCAAATAAATTTGGCATACTTTATTAACATAATTCCAGAATTTCAGAAGTTTTGATCAAGCTGATAAAAATCGCCCAAGCTACCTTAAATTTCTTGTCAATGACAGAACTGTGGAGTATGAGCTTGTTACGATTCCTCTCATGTCGACGGTTAAGACGAAGACTATCCCAGTGTGACGTCACGCCATGTTATTGTAAATGAGGTGACGTCACACTGTGATAGTCTTCGTCTTAACCGTCGATGTATATACTAAACAACTGAAGTAGTTATGAAACTAAATAATATACTTTTAATAATGTATTAACTTTGCAATAACTTCTGCAACTCTACACTTCTATCTTACGATAAGCTTTGTTACCCCTTCCAGTGACGTGCACACAATAACAGTATCATTGTTCAAAGTTAAATGATACAATAATATTGTATATTAATTTTCAAAATTTTATTTCGATTTCTAAGTAATATTAACCAAGATGAAAAAAGCTAACTTGGTACGAAAAAGAATCATACGTAGACGTGTGTGTGTGTGCGTGTGCGTGTGAATACGTATATGTGTCACGGAGCCCAAAAAAACGTAATCTCTTCGCAGTATACATTATGACCTACTTTGAAGCGTATTTTGAGATTCAAAGACATTTACTACACTCCCATCAGAAAGAAAATGTGCCGCATTTATGCTATCGACCCCAAAATAATTTACGGTCTCCTTATCCCTGCTTTGTGTATCATTTTCAACAAGGCATTCGCTATGGATTTCAATTTATAAGAGCCAGAATTTTGAACATGGTAATATTTGCGCTATGGCGTACATCGGAAAATCGATAGAAAATCACGCGCCCTGTAGGTTTTTCCGCGATCATTTTCAGCAGGGCATTCGTTCTAGTTTTTCTTTTACGAGCGCCGGAAGTCGGAACTTGGTCATTTCTAATGTACGCGTATAATGAAAAATCGATGGAAAATTACGCGCCTTGTCGATTTATTCCAAATATATATATATATTATATATATATAAGTGTATTATGAATAAATATTAATATTTAATATTTATTTATAAATATTATAAATATACTTATGAAAGTCGTGTGTATGCATGTTGAATAAATTTTTTTTTTTCTTCAGCGAAAACAGAACTGCGTGCTTTTTTCTTACACTTCCTGGGGGTTCCCCGTCCCCAATCGTCCTTGTGGGCAGAAAATTCGGAAATGTATGGAAAGTATATATCTTATCATAAACCACACGCACATAAAAGTTACATTAATTTTTACCGTAAAAGCAACGGTAAAGTTAGGACGCTTTCCAAGGCACCTTATTTTTTATGTACATGCAAAGTAAATTTTACTGCCATTTACGGTAATTTTTTCAGTGTACATAGAATTTATCGGGATTCATCTATAAATTTTACTGTAGGCTACGGTAATATTTTCCCTGATGGGAAAATGTAACTGACATCGGAGGTTGGTATAATAGGCCACAACCCTACTATACCAACCTCTGATATATGTTACTTTTTTCCATCAGGAAAAAAATTACCGTAGCCTACAGTTAAATTTATAGATAAATCCCGATACATTCTATGTACACTAAAAACATTACCGTAAATGGCAGTAAAATTTACTTTGCATGTACATAAAAAATAAGGTGCCTGGGATAGCGTCCTAACTTTACCGTTGCTTTTACGGTAAAAATTAATGTAACTCTTATGTGCGTGTGGGTTATGATAGAATATATACTTCCCATACATTTCTGAATAGCAGTAAAATTTTCTTTGTACGTTTATAAAAAATAAAGTGCCTGGGATGGCGTCTTCACTTTACCGTTGATTTTACGGTAAAAATTAACGTAACTTTTGTGCGCGAGCACGATAAAGAACATTGTTTTAAGCATATCTTGAACATAATTTGCTTGATATAAAAACTCACCAGAGTGAATGATCCATTTATTTTGACGATCCTTTTGCGTTGTAGCATTGGGGAACCTGAACATCTTCGCAGACTGCTTCGATTTCTGACAGCCTTGGTACTGACAAACATCGTAGATTCTCATAGCCATTTTAACCTCTGACAGCAACTTCACTAAACTGCACTATTTATATCGTTGCACTATTATTTCTACTTACAAACTCTGTAGTTACAATAAGCGTAAAGAAATAACAATGTCTGTGCAGCGGCAAAGAATAACTGTCAAAAATTCCAATTCGAAGTATCAACCAAATACTTATTGATTGGGAATCTCAAAGAACACGGAAATACCTAATTGTATTTTTTTTCGACAGCGAGCTGTCAACACATCACACGTGTGGCGGTTTGCAGCGGCATGGCAGCAGCGGTACGGCTGATTGGTCGTATTCGTAAAGAAGACGTCCAAGCGTGGGAATAAATAGTAAATTTACTTACTTTATATGTGGTTGTTTGTATGCATCCTGGTATGTATGTGTATGTAATCGTACTTATACATATGCATATATAATTGTATACTACACAACTGCACTGCTTACGACCTATACTCCAAACATATTGAACTTAATAATATTTTACATATATGTTTAGTTTATAAATAGAAAAATTAATTATAATCATAAAGTTGCAAACAAACCTTCAAAATGTAATGCAAATTATTTGTATGGCATTAATAGCATAAGCAACAGTAATAAATCATCCAGAGAGCTTCACAGCCAATTCATGTATTAATAAAATTCTAATAAATAACTGTAGCGCCTGTCAGTAGTTAACCTGGGGTAAAATTACTAGCCAGTTTATCGATTATTAAAACATGAAATAATAACGCAAGCACTTATCACTGAATAACCCGTAGCGCTTACAAGCCATTTTATAAATCGAATAAATAAAAATCTAAAGCGCCTATCATCAGATGACCAGGGACATTGCTGGTAATAATCATGTTTGCTACTATTGTAATAAAGGTAAGTTTTATTGTGTCTTCGGTTTTGTTTCGAACAATCGGAAAAAAGTGTTGTCAACATAATATATAAATTAAAAAGACGCATAAATAAAAATAAATAAAAAAATGAAACAGAATGATGAATCGCATTGAAAAAAAAAAAAAAAAAAAAAAAAAAGGCTTGCAGTTGGAATCGAAACCAAGATCGCAAGACAACACAATCCGCAGCTTAAGCCCTAAACACCTTAGCTATCCAACGTTTGGACGCCTATGATGTAAAATTTATATATGTTTATGAATAACCTCCGGAGCTTCAGATTACAGCTGAACTAACATCCTTAAAAAATAGTTTCAGCTGAATATTTTTTAAAAATGTAAGTGGATTTTCCGAATAAGTATGAAACTATGAAAGTACGAAATCCAATGAAAAAGAAATGTCTAGAAATCCAGAGATATTGTATATAACTATAAGCATTTAACGTCTACATTTTAATTACATGAGATTGATATAGATAGCATTGAAACAAGAGTCAATTGAATAGCAAATACTTATAAGTACTTTTGGTTATAGTACACAAGTATTTAGAGAGAAAGACTCGTGTCGTTCCTTGCGTTGGCTGTGCGCTCAGCTATATAGCTATATAGTCATTATCACTCCTCTCATCCTCGTAGGCGCACATATTGAGTATACCCCCCTTCCATGGATCTCCAACATGTGCGCCTACATGCTCATTTCCACGCGAATCTACTCCTCTCCTCGTAGGCACACATTCGGTATACCCCTTCTACGTGTCTCCAAAACGTGCGCCTATATGCTCATTTCCACACGAATCTACTCCTCTACTCATCTCTGACGCTGTTCGATACAAGTCTCGCACTCTCGAAAAATGTGCGCCTTGGTTCGACGGCTGGCCGCGGCGGGTCGCCCCGATCAGTGGAAAAAAGTTGTCTCACGCCGTAGCATTGGCGTTAGCAATCTCTCTACTCATCTCTGGTAGTTGCCTTTGACCACTCGGCTATCACATGTATCTCAAGTTTAGTAAGTAAAAGTTGTATTTTAGTTAAATACAGGGTAAGTTAGCTGGGGTTGAGGTAAAGTAGATTGGGTTATAAGGTAAGGTAGTTTGCCGCTGACCTTGCGACTCGAACTTTTATCAATTACGTTCGATGGCTCGGATGCTAGTTAGGTGAAATCTCCCATATATATATGTATGACCTCTGTCCGGAAAACGTGCCTAGATTTCACTGAAAGGTTCCATTAGAGATTCCTCTTCTTCTATATTACTTCATGAGTTACACCACGTCAATCCTTTTTTTTAAGTTCGCTAGAAGCCATTTAAAATGAAGTAACACTCAGCCCTCCTGAAAATGTCTGAAAGTGGTCCAAAAAAATTGTTGAAGAAGACAGTTTTTCGTCATGTTTGTCAAAAAGCAAACTAAGAGGATGATTACTTTTTCTTGGAGCTATTACAGCTTGTCGTTCCATAAAGGAGTCTGTTATTAAGCAGTCATACTCTTTTTACAAGAATTTCTGCAGAACATTCATTGATTTGTTGATTTTTAAAAAGTTCGTCAAGTTTAAGTTTAATCTTTCAATTGTAATATTATAAAAATTTTTAAGTGGCATTGTTATTGGGTCCTGTAGCCACAATCAAACGTGATTTATAATTATTAACCCGCAAAGAAAACTGGACTTTTGAATTGTTTTCTTCTTAAAGTTAACGTAGATTGAATGATCATTCTCGATGTTTCTAGGCAGTTCACTTACCATTGTATTAATTGTCACTGCAATATTAACCACTTGCCCATAAATGTCTATCAACGTGTCTTAATCTTCATATTGTCATGAATGATATTCTAGGTGGAATTGGTCTCTCAGTTAGAAAACCAATCTTTGATAAATTTTTCGGTAAAGATCGATATTTAAAATCATTTAATGTAGACATCAAAGTCATTTTCTCTTCATCTAAAGCACTTTTACAAGTTGCACAAATGAGCATGGTATTGATATCTGTAAAATATCTGTAAAATCATAAAAATGTATTAAAAAAAGATAACATTGTTATATTAATTAAACATTGCTTAAATACTAATGTATCGTATCACAATTTTTTTTAAATAAAATATCTTTTCGCAATAGTGTGCGGAAAATAGGAGTTTTTCACACTGATATTAGTTTTCCAGATAAAACATTTTCCGCACACCTTTTCCGCACACTATGTGGAAAAATTGATTTTCCACACTAATATCAGTGCGGAAAACACCTGTTTTCCGCACACTTATTGTGAAATAGTAGTTTTCCTACGAGTTTGATAATTCTTTGTTTGCGAACCGAGAGGTTTGCGGCCAGAGCCGAAGGCGAGATCCGTAACAAGGTTTGTAAAGGAGACTTTTCGAACGAGTATCGGAAAACTGCTTTTTTGCTCAAGGAAGTACCAGTCTTCCAAAACCACCCGAAGGCGGAAAAAACTTGTACGCAACTCGTACGGGACGATTTCCCGCACTCATGTGATAGACTCGCACTCTTGGCCGGTGACGGTAACTCAAGCCGTGCGATCACACTTGTGCTACGCACTCGTGTGCTCAACTGACACTCGTTTCCGACAACTCCGGCTTTCGTGCGAGTCAATCACGACTCGTGCGGGAAATCGTCTTTCCCGCACTTGTTACCTAAATAGCTATTATGATTCAAAAATGCCAATTTTAAACCTTTTTCAAACCATAGTCTATCGCAAACTGAACATGAATGACCATCAGTATTACATACAAAATTTGTATAAAAATATGCATGAACGTTGTTTAGCTGTGGAGTAATTTTTTAAATACGTATTTTCATTATTTTAAAGATCGCTTACAGTTTGTGCGTGAAAATCCTCATTGTTGTCACTCCTAAATTTTGAGAAAATTTTATTTACGTTTACTAAAGTGATTAAAAACTAATAATTATAAGAGTATTAAAAACTTATTATTGATGATCAGAGTAATCCAAGTATTTGTAGAATGTAAGTATAATTCCTTATTGATAAAATTTGTTTTGAGACTTTCCTCAAGTAACTGTCCAATATTTTTCGTAATTTGTTCACTTTAGTTGTCAATGAGATTATACGGACAATTTCTGAATCATTTAAAAAAAAATGTCAATTAATTTGATCTAAATAACTATTACATAAGATAATTAAATATATTATTTTTGATCATTATTACCTAAGAGCGGAGAAAACAGAAGTAATGATTTTTTTTTATAAATTTAAAGTAAATGTAACCTCATATTTAAATGATCGTATTTTTCTTGTCATGGGTCGCGATTATTCATTATCGGAGTAGCAAATGCCATTGCAAAAATCCCACAATCAACTGCATTTGGCTGCTGCATAACTTCATGAAAAATATAAAGTGGTTCGTAAGGACACACTTTTTTTAAAATTCTGGAACTTCAGAGAGTCAAAATCGTGTATTTAAAAAGTCATATGTATATAAACTAATTGTTTATCATAGTATGTGCAAATCTAGTGTGTTATTTCATCTAACCTAGTGACGTTGCCACTAATAATTTGGATATGTGGCTGTGATTCTGGCAGTTCTGCTACAAATCCTAATGCACCAATCAAAAACACATTCACGGGTCTAAAGAGCATATTGTTGGCAATAACATGATTAAAAATTTTAATGTGATCTTTACTTAAGTAATGACTATGTGTTATTTCTTCTCTGAAATTATCTCTTAGAAAATCCATATGGATTTCCCATGTGAAATTTCTATATGACTTTCGTTTCAAATATCCATATGGATAAGCTATGTGGAAGTAGGTAAACCATATGGAAGTTAATAAGCCATGTGAAAGTTAATAGACTATATGGAAGTCAGTAAATTTTAAGAGTTGTGATATTCTAGTAAAATAATTCATACGCACGGGAAAAAGATATTTTGCTGTCGAAATGACACAAATGAATACTATCGGTATGTGAGTTAGGATGCACGGAATAATGGAATTAATAAAGTAATTTCATGCTACTTTTTTATTTATTTTTCGAACTGAGACCATCATTTCATGCTCATAAAACTTCGAAAAAAAAAAGCAACAGTTTTTCAAATTTCGTATGATACTAGTAGAAACTCTAAATATTCGGAACGTTATAAGTTTTATTCTTTGTATTGTGTAACACACTGAAAAAAATTTTACAACGCTGTTAAATTCATAAAAGGTATTACTGAATCTAAATTTTCACTGTTTAGTAAATTATGATGAAGTAAAAGATAATGAGATGCGTCAAAAACAAAATATGCAGTACTGATATGTTAATGAAAATTTATTTAATTTTTTTTTCTTGCAATTTGTACAGACTACATGATTTACCATTTTTAAATTTAAAGAAAACTCATATTTATTGATAATTCTTAATAACAGATTATTTTTATTATATTATATTGTATTCCAACAAAAAAATCATAAAAAAAAAAAAAATAAATAAAAAACAAACAGTGCAGGTATTTGTAATAATCGATCTTACGAACAAAAAAAAAAATTTATAATAAGTATCAAAAAGTCTCAATAACAACTTATAACAGATACTTGTGAATTGTAAGTCTTATTAATTGTCTCAAATATAGACATTATAAACTGTTTTTTTTTTTTATTTGTAACTCATATTATAAAATAGTTATAACAAATAAATCAAGTAAAATTGTTTCTGGTTGGATAATTTTAAACATAGGTAAAGTAAGACATTAAAATTTTTGGTATTCATAATTACAGAAAAGATAGTATCATCTTTATTCTGACTTATCTATCCCGTAGACAGCCTGTAAAAAAATTTGACATGAAAGTCAACCTGCTCGTTTTCTTAAAAAACTTATAAAATCTGTTTGGGGCAATCAAGATTTAGCAAAAAGAGCAGTTGATGTCAGCAAAGCAAAAGTTAATCTTCCACGGTATCCACTGACACCACGCAAGAAAGCAGCAGTTCGCAGTAAGCAAAATATAAAGCCACGTAAGAAATTTACACTTTACGCATCTTCTCTAAAACTGTGAGCATGTACTGTGCACGATATAAGAATAAAATGTTATTATCTTTTATAAAGCAGAGTGTATTTTTATATACATGTAACCAAAAAATATTTAATGTTTTCGTGTTTTTCTTATTTTTATATTTATCTACTGCGTAGAAAATATTTAAGAAATTTAATTTGGGACGAATTACTACTACTTTAAAAGTGTATCAAACAAGAGAGGAGGATTACTAAGCGAGGTATGAGAGAATAACTAATAATCAAATATCCTATCAGCCACGTTCAAAAATTACTGTTTTTTACTTGGATTGTTTGTTGTAAAAATATACAGAATATTTTATAGGTTATTGAGCAATATAGTACTTGCTTTATAATGAATCTAAATGTTTTTTGTTATTTTGGAACGAACGATCCATGTAATGAACGGTAATTTTCGAGCGTACGTGCCCGTCATTATTATGTTATTACTATCCAGCATTATTTTTAGAGTAATAACACACTATTATTATTATTATTAGATAAAAGATTTTTGCAGAATTATATTGAATCAGTTATAACAGTGCCAGCAATACCGACAGCACTGATGAAGAAAGTGAAGAAAGTGAAGCATTGTACATACCAACGCGATTAGAACTACTAACATAATAGTCAGGATACCAGAGATTTTTGGCATGGTGGGTAAGTAATACCAACAAAACATATTCGTGTTTAAAATTGAGAAACAAATATGAGTAATAGATAGCAGGAAGTCTCTGCATGAACAAAGATTTGTGTTATGGATTTTTTTTTGCAATACACACTATTTCTTACTTTTTTTGGTTTTTCTTTAATATCTTACGAACTATTTGTCATACAAGAAAATGTTTAGTACAAAAGTTGTAGGCAAGATAATTTTGCATAGTGTTAGTGTTTTAAAAATTAAAAAATTAATTTTAATCGCTTAAATAAGTTAAATAGTAAAAACAATTGAGAAATTAAAAGTGCGTCAAAATAAATGTTACGTTAATTAAAATTAGCTGAAAATTTGGTGCGTTAAAAACGTGAGTGTGATTTAGATTGAATTCCCAATTTGATCGCAAAATTTCAAAATGGCGGAATGTTGCAAAATTGTTGACTAAAATTCTTAATTTCTCGTACAATGGTCAAACCGTGATGAATCGAGATCTGCTTTTTTGGAATTGGTAGGTACGAATAATATCTTTGATCTCTAAAAAATAAAGATTTTTAAATAAAAAAACAGTAACATTAATTAATAAAAACTTGTAACAAAGAACGCTACTTCCGTAAACAGTTTTTGTCATTTGTAACTTGTGGTATTTGGTAAGGCTTATTTTTAATAAATTCAAAATAAATATCTTTAGAAGGTCAAGAGAAGCTTAAATGCTATATAATCAGAGAAGTTATTGTATTTTAGCTACTATTGACCCTGTAGAAATAATGTAAGCTTTCAAATTCATTATAAAATCATCGCAAAGAAATGCCACAAGTATGGGAACTTAAAAAAAACTGTTAAGCTAATACGGTCTTCTGTTACAAGTTTGTATAAAATAACTGCTTTTCATTATTTAAAAATTCACATATTAGACAGATCAAAGATATAATCACCCATGAATTATAAAAAAATCTCCATTCATCGCGGTTTGCCTATTGTACGAAAAAGTGGAATTTTTTAATAACAATTTTGCAAAAGATCAAAATTTTAGAATTTCGTATATGAACTTGAAGTTCAATGTTAACTATACTTATGTTAGTTACATATCCCATTTCGAGCCAATTTTAACTGACTTCACATGTATTTTGACGCCTTTTTAATTTTCCTTTTTTTTTTTTTTTACTTTTTTACTTGTTTGAACGTTAAAAATTAATTTTAAGATCTTTTTCACACTCAATCTGTACGCAAAATTAACTGAACAACTTTAAAATTGAAAACTTCCTTCTATGATAAATAATCTTCAAAACGAAGGGAAACCAGAAAAGCAGAAAAATCATGTATTTTGCATTAAGAAAGCCGTAACACGTGTGTTGCCTTGCGTAGAGACTTTTAGGTATTGTTCCGCATATTTTTTTCTGAATTTAAAGCATAAATACGCATCATTGGGTATATTACGTCTGAACTTCTATAAGTTAAGGGCAGAATCGTAGATTCGTTCTACAAATATATAAATCAAATTTTTGTTCGTCAGGAACAAGCCGTCGGCCCAAAAGCCTTATTTGCTTTAACTTATAGTATACTTTTCTTTTGAATCGTTGACTCGGCGTTGTGGTATTAGGCTTCACTGTGTGAAATATACGGAGTGGGGTACGCCAAGCTGGCATTGACTTACTGTTTGAGTTTATGTCTTATGTCATACGGTTATAGCGTATCTTATTCGACTTTTTATCTCACGTCCTTGTTAAGTTATTTGTCATACGTTGTCTATTTAATTTATCCTCGATATTCAATTTACTTATTGAGGTAAAAATTGTGTGTCACTCAATAAGAATATTAAATCTTAAAATGTTGAATATAATTAAGATATTAGAATATTTTTGAATTAAGAAAGTAATTAAATCAACACCTAAGTTATGTTTTAACTGATGATTAAATAAATTAAGAAAAGCCGAAAATAGTTGATTTTACAACTAGTATAAATGATATGGTTATAGATTCATATTAACAATATTTATACAATTTACAGTTTTTCTTAACTTAATTTAACTTACTTCTATGATCATTAGTTAGCCACTGATTGCGCACACGTAGTTGCAAGATCTTTCAAGGTTGACTGCAACGATGATCGTAATCCTACATGAGAGTATTCGTGGCGATGAAAATAAAAAGGCTGCTGCTTTTAACCTTGGGATCCAAGTCAACGGTTCTTTTTTCCTTGTTCCTTTTTTATTAACTTTTTAGGCGAGTTTATAGTGGCCTGGTTTGCTTGAGCTTTTCTCACTCTGCTTAGTCACTAAACTAAGTCTTACATTTGCTCAGTATTCACGCTTTTAACACGTAGCTTAATCACTGAACTAGGTCTTACATCCGCCTAAAATACACAAAATATCTCTCTCCAACCTCTATAGTGACTTTAGAGCACTTGATAAAAAAGAAAAGGCAAATATTGTTATGTGCGAGGGATTTTTACATTCTTGCGTTCAAGAAGGACGCGTCAAGTTGGAGATCTGAACGACTAATCAGAGCTTAACCTAATTACTCTTGATTGACACGAGCACAGTCATGGTGCAATAATTACGCAGTAATTGATGGTTAAAACTGCTGATCTCTTCGATTTTATATTAAGCTTAAGTTGCTGTTGAAATTGTGTATGATATTTCTAGTGGACATACTTAGTAGAGTATGTTAAAATTGTTGATTATTTATATTCTTGGACGTACTACTGCAAATTGATGTCGTAAAATGAGTGCTTGATAAGATTATTGTAGGTTGCACGCGTAGTTCGAGTTTTGTGACGGTAGCTCGTTTCAAAAGAAGTAAGTTATGTATCACGCGATTGCAGAAGCAGGTGTATCGTTTGATATTTCGAGATTGCTGGACTTTAGCTTTTAATAATTTGAAAATGAATCTCTGTATTTCGAAGTAATAAATATTAAGTATATGACAAGGGATGTCACAGGATCAACCACTACTTTTCTAGAGTTTTGAGCCTCTGGCGCCTTGACTACAACTCATCTGGCTCAAAAGTGAAGAACTTATATGTGACTGCTCGTGTCCTGGGTGTTTATGAATCCGTTTTAGACCAGGTATGGTGTAAAGATTTTGTCACCTTACTGGGCTGAAAGTAGGAACTTTTATTCCACTTCGCGAAACGAAAGTCTCTTCTCTCTGCGCACGATTGGTAAAAAAAGTACGTACACCACGCTCAAAGGTTAAGAAATGCATTAGGTTTCACATTAATTACCCCCGAAGTTATTCTACCATAACTGACTTAAAAGAACTTTACAAATAAATTTAAAAACAAAGTTATCAAAAAGATGTTTGACATAGTATTTTTAGTTGAAGTACTATCCATAGCACGTTATTGAAGCAATTCTACTTAAAATCATACTGTCAAAAGATACAAAAAAATTTGAATTAGATAGCTTCAGTTAATTTTTCAAACATTTACGAGTTTCCTTAATAGGTACTCTGAGATCCACTTTTTGTTATATTCGTGGGTCAAACGATAGATAATGTGTAGTAACAACAAATATGTACGTAAACTATACAAATCCGTTTTGTGATACGAATGAAAATATTTTATATTGATGATATCAATGATCAAGAAAACGCTATAGACATAATAGAATGCATGAAATTTAATAATGTTTACATTCTGTTCAGTTAATCTTTCTATTCTGATACAAAGTTACACACTCATGATGCTCCTCACAAACAATAAATGAAAGTCTGAGACGCAAGTATGTCTCAAAATCTCTGTCAGTAGGGTAGTCACCCAGCCACTTGCACCAGGAATCATACTGTCAAAGGATACTAAAAATTTTGAAAACCACACAACGATAAAGAAATATCTCAATAAGATGTATGTAAATGAGCACATCGAATTGCTACTACTGAGAACAAAATTACTGGCGAACAACTTAAAAAAAGTAACGATGGCAATCATTAAAAATAAAATGTGTAAATCTGCAAGAAAAACGTTATTTGAGTAAAACTACCGTGACTTTCAATTATTGGACCTAATTAGTAAAATACTTTATCAGTACCAATGCCAAAACACACATTTAACGATTGAGCCCAATAGTAATAAAAAAAAATTTTTATGAGAAGGATTGGCCCTAATGTGTAAAAAAGAGGTTCCTGTGTCTCTGAGGTGGACAGGAAAACATTTTAAATTTAGTAGAGCTCTTACAACTCACAGACACGATGTCAACTTTTTCTGCGCATATGATTTTCTATACCATAACATATACTCTAAGAAAATGCATATCTCGTACTTACCTCTAAAAATCATAGAAACTGCGGAATTAAGGTGCATGGAAATGACGGAGACTTTTATTTATTTATAATTAAAAAATTTGAGCCCTTGAAGTTTCAAACATGCATTAAATACAGTGTTGCCAATGGTTTATGTTAACGATATCGTTTAAAAATGCATTATTATATGGCGCCATGAAACGACTTAAAGTATGTGTCAAAGTTTAATATATGATTTACTTTTTTACTTAGTTGTGGAGCGCAAGTATAAGCAAACTTTTCCGTGAATCGTTAGTGAAGGAATTTGACTGCAATATTTGAGACGGTTAGTTGAACATATCCCAAGATTATTGATTTTTAGACTAAAAAAAGTTACCCCATAAAAACTACCTTGAACAAAAGTTAAAGGATAGGCAAGGTTGACATGTTACTGTAACATCGGTTAACTAAAATTTTTATGAAATTGAACTGAAATTTTTTTCCTCTCATTCCTTCGAAATTTTCCATATTGTTTCGAAAGTATTTTGAGCAAGGACCGATGTACATCTTGAAAAAGCGAATTACCTGCAAGTTACTCGTATCTGGAGCACAATGATGATTGCACATGTACATGCACATTGCACATATACATGCACACTGGCTAATGCCAACTGGAAATAAAAACCAAATTTTGATGCACAAAACCGAAATAAATGTAGTTCATTTAAACGGAGGTGTAACTTCAAATGCGAGTATAACTTTAAATAAAGATAAAACGGAATATTTCTGAATATTAGAATTACTTAGAGTTAATACATATAGATAAACGAGAATAATAGTAAATGCCAGAATTGTCACATACAGTTAAAAACAACCTAAAGTTAGTGCAATAGCATAAATGTACTGCAATAGTCAAATTTGTAATCTAGTTAAATTTTATTGCTTTTTCAAATATACAGGAAAACGGAAAAGCCCACCCCTCTCCATTTTTCCGACAGGATACACTGGCACCTTGAAATTTCCATTCTATTGAGGCAACATGAGACCTGATACAAATAGCTATGCATTTTTATATAAGCGATACGAGTCTCACCGTTTGCCTTCATATTTTCCTACATACATATGAATACTAGTAGGGCTCTGCCCTTTTCTACACTCTGCGCACCAATAACCCAATTTTTTAATATTAGTTCAGTACTTTAATTTTTCATTTTGCCTTTGAAACTTAAAACATTGCAAAAATCTTTGTGAAGTAGCTTAAGAGTAAAAACAGAAGTAGTGTAAATTTAAAAAATACTTCTCTATAAATGCATAAGACAAATTTTGTTCTCATTTCTCATTTTAGCAAATATTCAAGAAAATAAAATTTGGAAAATATTTCTAAATATTTTATAGATTTTATACTGTTCCCAGAAAAAAAATCCAAACTATTCTTTCTACTTCACTTCATCGTCCCAGTATTAGGTTATCATCAGCTTTGCTATTGGATACAAATGACAATATTAAAACAAATAATGAAAATAAAAAAGTTGTAGTTGTACTCTCAGCCCGTTAGATACGTGCAATACTCAGTACATGTCCGTAGTAGCACGACCTGATCATGCGACAATACCATGCTTCACTATTAATATTAGATCAAAAACTGATGTTTTATTCACTTTCGATCAATTTTTTTTTTTTTAAATAAAACTACAATAATTATTTTTTTTGTACATTCCTTTTGTACGATGATAAATTATCTTTTTAACAAAATTATTTTCCGCATTTATGAATGAGATTTTGATTTTGCTAATAAATGATAACATGGCAATTCAGATGCGTTTGTCTTTCAAATTTTTCTTGAGAAATGGTGCATTTACTAATGACAATATTTTGATGTTTTTTTTTTGTCTCAAATATAATAATTTTTTAGGTTTAATTACTATCTTACATGCATTACATGTTAAATATTTATTATGATGAATTTTAATATAAAAACTCAATGAATTTTTATATTCCTCAGTATTTAAACAGTTTTTTTATTCCAACAGATTAGCAGATCTGAAAAATAATACTCTGTTAAAAATTTATAAATCCTAAATAAATACGTAGATTGTTGTCTTAAAAATTATAATTTAAATTCATTATGTTATTTGTCATACATGCAATAAATTTATTGACTTATTCTTCATTTTAAATATTTCTAAGTTATCTTGACTTGAAAAAGCACCTGATTTTCTAGTTATTTTATACAAGGCATATAAAGAATAGCTATTCATAATACAAATTGTTTTTCCATGTCCGCAGTTGGCCAGGATTGAGCCGAACGACCGGTTTTATTTCAGACATGTGAGGTCTAAGGACGTACTTAATGCGTGTCGGGCGGTTCAGTCTAACGCCTGTGGGCCAGAGGGGGTGCCAGTCAGCATCTTGAGGCAGTGTCTCCCAGCAATTTTTCCCATCTTGATACAGATTTTTGATGTGTCCCTTTAGAGAGGCGAGTGTCTGGAGTCATGGAAGCGTGCAGTGGTTATACGTGTGCCAAATAAAAGACTTGCCTACGACCTCGCCGATTTTTGCCCAATTAATCTATTGTGCGTGGTGGCAAAGCTTCTAGAATACGTTACACTGCAACAGATATTCAAATAAATTTAGCACCACTGGATCTTGGATTGGTTCCAGTTGGGTTACAGAAGGTCACACAGCACGCACACTTCTCTGCTCAGATTACTGGATGACATGAAAATAGCAATGGCGGGAGGACATATGATGCTGTTTATAGTGATAGATCTGTTGAATGCCTTTGATCTGGTCAAAGTCTAGCTTCTGTAAAGCAAGCTGGACGGTCTGGGCTTTTCTGACTTGGTGGCGTTTTGGATTGCGTCTTATTTATCGTGGTGTACACAAGTGGTACGGGCTTCTGATGGCACGCTGTCGCAGGCTCTTTTTAGGGAGGTTGGGACTCCACAGGGCAGCCTGCTTCGGCTCCTGCTCTTCTCATTGTCTGTGAGTGACATGTCAGACGCCTTCCACGGCTGCGACTACCACTCTTATGCGGCTGACACCTGTTTTCAGCTATATGGTAAAGTTGGTGACCCTTCACTAATAATGAATAGAGCAAACAAAATAATGAAAAGGGTGTCAAAATAGGTAAGGCTTAACTTACTTTGGATAAAGGAATCTAAGTTCTGAGCTATATGGATAGGTACACATGGCTTAGAGCAACAATTGAATGGGAAGGGTCCTCTTTCGTCAATTGAGATCAACGGCACTGTCATAGTGCCGTCTACGTCCATTCAATTGCTGGGAGTAGAGCTTGACAGTATTCTGACCTGGTGGCCACACTGCATGGAGGTCTCCAGAAAATGTTACTCCAGCTTGGCGTGACTCTGGCGTCTCGGTGAGGGCGAGCCATGAAACACTTGCCTTTTGCTGGTGCACTCCCTTGTCTTTCCGCACATCGACTACTGTGCTGAATTGATTTACGGGCTTTCCGGTGAGATGATTGCAAGGATAGAAAGGTGTGTCAACGCGACACTGAGATTCATGGACAGATTACGGAAGTCTGACCACATCATGCCATCCTACTGGAGGTACATCGTGCTTACCTATCCTAGCAGACTTCTCTACATCATGCTGGGCCTTCTTGCAAATGTTCTAAGGTCAGATATGCCTGGGTACTTAGCTGAGCGAGTCAGGTTCAGGGACATTGATCCATAAGCGGAACAGATTGCCTGCATCGATGAGAATTGCCTCTGACACTACTAGCTTCAGAGGTAGACTTATGAAGGTGCTAAAATCGAAAGATTTCAGACTGAAAAATTTACAAGTTTTCTCGTAAAAATGTATGCATAAATTATCTTTTATTTCGTATATATGTATATGTATATATATATATATATATATATATATATATATATATATATATATATATATATATATATGTGGAATCGGCAGTTTGAGGATTTTCATATACAATAATATATAGGGAATTTGATAATATATAGCAAATCTGTGTAAATATATTGCAATAATACAACAATCTATGAAAAAAAAGTATTTTTTATGTCTATATATTTATTTCTTAATGAATTAAATGCCAATTGAAATACCGAGACCTAAACTATACCGGAATGTAAGTTTAAGGATTTTAATATATGAAAGGAGGTTTGAGGATTATTATACATAAAAGGAGATTTGAGGATTTTTATATATGAAAGGAGGTTTGAGAATTTTTATATATGAAAGAAGGTTTGAGGATTATATTTGAACATATAGGTGAAAATGGAGGTTTGAGGATAATAAATTTAAAATTGGTAGTTAAGAAATTTATTTTATAGCCTTAGACGTATAAAAATAATCGGTATTATAAAATAGATTGAGAAATTTAGATTCCGTATCGACCGTTGAAAACATGTATAAGCAGACTTTAGCAAAAGCGATAAGAGCCTAGGAAAAACCAGATTTATTATTTAGGGCAAGTTTCTCTGATATATAGTGTTATTAGATGTATGGCATCAACTACGTTAATGTAACAACAACAATATCATAATAAAACAATTTTGACGTCCTTTATAACAACTCTTAAGCAAAATTAAAAATGCCAGCAAATATTTCTAATACGAAAAATTTAATTGTCATTTAAAATTATGTCAGCCATTAGCCAAGAATCCAAAACAAAACTGAGTTGTGCTTGGTTTCCATGTTTTTCACAGATACTATTATAAGATCACAATACATAGACAAAAATATATTTTTTATGTATGTATATATCATAATTATTAAATTGTTTTCAAATTACAATATCCAGTATCAAACCATACTGAGATGTATGTTTGAGGCTTTTCTCATACGGACGGGGGTTCAAGAACCATTTTTAGATTAAGGGATGAATTTAAAAGTGTAAGGGTATACGGTGTAAATTTAGAAGTTCAAAGATAACTTTTGTAATTTTAAGCATTTGAAGGGAATTGGTGTACTAACACAAAATTGTAAATCGCTGAAAATTTGGTAAGATATTCTTATAATATTGTTAACATCTATTTGAGTACAGAAACGTCTAGTTACTTACTATATTGAACTACGTGTTGTTTTAACCCGTGTTTTAAGACAATGATTACAAGATATCTAAAAGACTATTTACATCAAAGAATAATGTAAGTGTTTAAAAGAACGAAAACATAAACAAAATACTTTCATGTCTTTGATTGCAATTTTTAAGCCAAACTATAAAAAACATTGCGAATATTACTACAAGACGAAACTTTTCTGCTTCTTAAGATTACAGTGACCGTCTACCAAACATTCAGAACAAGACGAAATCTTCTGCATTTTATATGATTTCTTTATAAACTGAAAAATTAATACTTTATAACGATGACAATGTATTTTTCGTGCCTATACGTATATTTGTTAGTTAACAAATTGGTTTTAAATAATTTTGTCAAGATTTCAACTAAACTGAAATATAAGCTTAAGGCTTTTTTTGTACAGAAAAAGGTTTGAGGATTAAATTTAAATTTATAAGTAAGTATAAAGTTCTAAGGATATACAGAGTGACTTTAAAAATTTAAGGATATTTGTTGTAGTTTTCAAAATTTTAAGATTCATGGTGTCGTAACAAAAGACTGTAAATCGCTATGATATTTGTAAAATATTTCTACAAGATTTGTAACTTTCAATTTAAGTACAATAATGACTCGTTACTTATTGCTTCAAAAGTTTCCTAATTGTACCCTTGGCTAAAGACTATGAGTGCCAGAAATATCTTAAAGACAATATACGTCAATAAGAAATGTTAAGTTAGAACAAAAATAACGTGAAAAAAAGCTTTTATGTCCTTCATTGCAATTTCTTAGCTAAATTATAAGTAATGTATGCAAATAATTGACAATAATAAATTTTGCTGCTACTTAAAATTAGGGTGACAGTTTATTTAAAATTTAAAACGTGACAAAATCTTTTTCACTTAACATGTTTTTCTTAAATACTGTAAAAATAACCTAAAATATTGATAATACTGTATTTTTTTTACCTCTATATTAGTCATTAAATGCATCGTTTGAGAATTATGTTATCAATTATCAAACCATACTGAGATGTAAGTTTGAGGCTTTTTTTATATAGACGGAGATTAAAGGTTTATATTTCGATTTATAGGTGAATATGAAAGTTTGAGGATATTCGGTGTTACTTGGGAAGTTTGAAGATAATATCTATAATTTTAAAAGTTTTATGACTAATACTGTTATAACACTCGATTATAAATTGTTTCTATAATTGAAAAATATTCCTTTCATATTGTCAACTTCTAGTTTAAGTAAAGAAACGACATGTTACTTGTTACGTCAAAAAAGTGTTAGTTTTAGTCTTGTCTCAAGACAATAAGTGTAAGAAACTTACAAGACAACATGCGGCAATAAATACTGTTACAGTGTAACAATAGAAACGTAGAAAAATAGTTTCAAGTGCTTTATTGGACGCTTAAGCAAAATTAAAGGTAACCTTGCAAATATTACTACACAGAGAAATTTTATTGCTTCTTGAAATTACGGTGACTGTCTACCAAACGATTTAAACGAGACGAAATCTGTCATTTTACATGTTTTTATACATACTGTCATATTGAAACAATATATAAATTGAGATGTAATTCTCATACCTATATATAATGGATGGTTATGAAACAGTTTGAAAATTATATTATTAAGTATCAAACCATACTGAGATGTAAGTTTGAGGTTTTTCTTAAATAGATGGAGGTTGGATGGATGTACTTGGATTCGCAAATTTATGTAGCATTTAAGAAATATTTAGTGTAATTTGAAAAGTTTAAAGATAATTTTAGTATAGTATATAGTTGAATGTTAGTTTCACCCTTGTCTTAAGACAATGAGCAAAGAAAAATTTAAAAGATAACATACGTTGATAAGTAATGTGAGCGTTTAAAAATAAAAGAGTAAAAAAATACTTATATGTCCTTTATTGCAATTCTTGAGCTAAATTATACATAATGTTGTGAATATTATTACAAGAAAACAATTTTCAGCTCCTTGCGATAATGGTGACCGTCTACAAAAAAATAAAAAGGAGACAGAACCGTTTTCAATTTACATATTTTTACACACACTGTGAGATTATTACAATATATAGAAAACAGAGTAATCCGCATAATCATACATTTGTTGGTTAATGAACTGTCTAAGAATTATATTTTTAAGTATCAAACCATACTGAGATGTAAGTTTGAGATTTTACTTATATGCACAGAGGATTGAGGGTTCTGTTTTAATTTACAGGTGAATACGAAAGTTTGAGAATACTCTATGTGATGTTGGAAGTTTGAACATAATTCTTAATATTTAAGAAATTTTGTAGAAATTAGTCTGCTAACGTAAGATTAGAAATTTTTTTAAATGTAAAATTAATAATAACATTGTCAAATTTCACTTTGGGTTAAGAAATGTGTAGTTACTTATTGTATTCAAATAAATGTTGATTTTACCCTTGTCTTGAGACGATGAGTGCTATAAATATGAAAGACAACATCTGTTAATGAATAATAAAAGAGTTTAAAAAATGAAGACGGAAGAAAAGTACTCTTATAGCCTATATTGCAATTCTAAACTAAAATTATACTTAACGTTGCAAACATTACTACAAAAAGAAAGTTTTAAGGGTTCTTGAGATTATGGTGACCGCCTACCAAAAATGTATATTGATACTAAATTTTGTTTCTTTTACATGTTTTTAAATAATGCCATAAGATAAATCCATCATAAAAATCACAATCTTTTATCATATCTATGTATTTGTTAGTTGATTAATTATTTTAATTAATATTATATTCAAATCAGAAATTATACTAAAATCTATGTTTGAGGTTCTTCTTGTATACGTGGAGGTTTGAAGGTTATATTTTAATTTAAAGGTGAATATAAAAAGTTCAACGAGATTCTATGTGATTTTACAAGATTGAAGAGACTTCTTCTAATTTGGGGAATTTTAAAAAGATAAGTCTGCTAATATAAAACTACACATTTTTTTTAATCTTGTAAAATGTTTGTCAATATTGTCAAATATATCTTCAGGTAGACAAATGTATAGTTTATTGTACATAAATAAGTGTTGGTTTTAGCCTTCTCTTGAGACGATGAATGCTAGAAGACTATAAGACAACATACCTTCATTAGTAATGAGAGAGTTTAAAACATCAAGACGTAAGAAAAGTACTCCTGCGTCCTATACTGCAATTTAACAGAGAAAGTATAAGTGATGTTTCATACATTTCCACAAGAATTAGGTTTCTGGGCTGATGGCGACCGTCTGCCAGAAGAAAAAAACAATATTTTATTTTGTTTATTTTACACATTGTTAGATATCACTTAAACATTACACTTTTGTAGAGATTACAACCATTTCTCATATCTGTATACTTGTTAGTTAATTGATTGTTTGCAAATAATATTATTAAGTATCAAACCATACTGAAATGTAAGTTTGAGGTTTTATTTATACACACAGAGGTTTGAGGGTTATATTCAAATTTATAAGTAAATATAGAAGTTTAAGGATATTTGGTGTGGTTTTGGGAGTTTAAAGATAATTCTTGTACTTTGGGAAATTTGAAGAAAAAAAGTGTGCTCGCACAAGTATATAAATCGCTAAAAAAATTGTGAAATGTTTGTATGACGTTGTTAAATTCTATTTTAAGTAGACAAATGTCTAGTTACTTACTATATTTTAATTTGTGTTTATTTTACTTTCATCCTGAGACGATTGGTGCCAGAAATCTTAAAGTCCACATACCTTAATGAGTAATGTGAGCGATTAAGTTATAAAATTATAAGAAAATGTCTTCTATGTACTTAATTGCAATTATAGAGCAAAAATATACGTAACGTTGCGAATATTAGGTCAAAAAAAATTTTTGATGATACTAAAAATGACGGCGACAATCTGCCAAAATTTTCAAACACTACTAATTTTTTGTATTTTACATATTTTTTACGAATACTGCAAGATGGAAACAATGTTAAGATAACAATAAAATTTAAATACCTGTTTATTTTTAAGGTAATTAATTGTTTGCAAATGATATTATTGAGTATCAAACTATACTGAAGATTAAATTTTAAACTTATCTAATGTAGACGGAGGCTTGAAGACTATATCTAAATTTATTGGTAAATATAATTAACTAAGAATTTTCAGTGTAACTTTAAATCCTGAAAGATATTTTTTGTAGTTTAAGAAGTTTTAACAATAATGGTGTAATAACACAAGATTATAAATTGTGAAGATAATTATGTAATATTGTAACAATATTGTTAACTTCTCATTCAAGTTTTATTATGACTCTTATTAAAAGCATACCTTTTTTATACCGATATCTTTGTTTGTTAGTTAATTGTTTGTAAATTCTATTATATATATTTTTTTTATATATACAGAGGATTTAAGTCTATATTCAAATTTATACGTGTACATACATGTTTAAGGATATACGGAGCGATTTTTGAAGTTTAAAAATAATTTTTGTCATTTGACGAATTTTAAGTGGATAAGTCTGCTAACATACGATTATGAATTTCTAAAAATTTTGTTAAGTTTTTTCACAATAATGTCAAGTGATACGACGGATAGAGAAACGCCTAGTTACTTACTGTACTTAAATTTTTATATATTTATGTACTCTAATCAAAAGAGTAACTTTTTAACTACATCTCAAATTTTCAGAGTGGGATTAGCCATAAGCTTATGAATGGAAAGCAAAAGAAAACCGTGTTGCGTGATCTGATGCTGCCGATGACGGTGACGATGACGATGACGATGACGATGACTATGATGATGACGATGACGATGACGATGACGATGACGATGACGATGACGATGACGATGACGATGACGATGATGATGATGATGATGATGCCGATGACGATGATGATGACGAGGACGACAAAGATGATGATGACGATGACGATGATGATGATGATGATGATGCCGATGACGATGATAATGATGATGATGATGATGATGATGATGATGATGATGATGATGATGATGATGATGGTGATGATGATGATAATGATGTTGATGATGATGATGATGTTGATGATGATGATGATGATGATGATGATGATGATGATGATGATGATAAGTAAGTCAAATTAATAAAAATAAAGTTAAACCTTGAAAAACAAAGACTTAAACATAAAAGCTTTGACCGCTTACTTAAAAACTATATACAGTGTAACACTAATATTAGATTTTGAAAGAATTGCAGCTGATAAAGTTACCAGGAACGTAATACTAGAGACTTACCTGACGGGCAAATAAAAAAATCATTTGCGTAGAATATATGTATAGGGTGAAATTTATAGTAAAATTTAGTCATCAAAATAAATTTTGTTTTAACTTTTAGTATGAATTTATTGTACACTACAGTAAAATTTAGTAATTACATATTACATGATTACGTTTCAACATTTTCTTACATTGCAAGTCTAGATTATGATTGTTCGACACAAGATACATATTTGAAATGACAAACCATTAACTAGCATTAGATAAAAAAATTTTTTAGTTTATAAGTATACAGTAAAAAACATAAGATGTATCGAAAACAAAACATTTCAGATAATTATTAACCATCACATTTTCTTGTTAATCTTGATAAATCTTTTATCAAAAAATAGTTAAACGTTAAACTCAAAGGCCTTGCAGACGAAACGTTTTTGAATATCTTTTAAAAAAGAACTTAAAATGAGTAAGGCAGAAATAATACTCCAGGTTATGATCAATCTACGAGCAGATTAATCTGTAAAGTAAATCTTTTCAAAGCAATAAATATACTTACTAATATAACTTTTTCAACTTATTATTGAAATATAACAGATACTTTAAAGCAGAAAGATTTTTAAGAACAAAAGAAAACATTTAAATTAATGCAAAAAAAGCATATCTTAATTAAAAAACTAAAATTTTTTAGTAGGACAAAAAGTTTTTATCAAACGTTTTTTTAAAGAGAAAACTACACGTATTTTAAGAAATACCTTTGAAAGCTATACATAAATTTTAGTAAAGTTAGGTGTTGTACAGTTTGCCCTAATAAAAATTTTCTCCAAACTTGTTTATCAACATTCCATTCGATCGCTTTTTTGACAAAGTTTCGAATGTCAGATGGCTTGTAATTCGAAAGTTTGGGAGACTTTTTTATAGCTTCAGCAATTTTATCAATTGTTGGTAAGGATTTAGTTTCAATCTGATTTTCAAAATGTACGTAAACGCTGCTTGGAACAGTGTTCCTTCTCTTATTTTTTCTTCCATGGTCCAAGTTCTCACATTTCTCATCGTCACTATCCTTATCTCTCTTTTTTTTTTGTTGACAATGTTTTTTTTTTAAATGGTGTCGAAGGAAAGATCAAACTTGTTCTACCATTCGACCTTTCAGAATGTTTTTAGAGTTAATTACTCTTTGAATATCATCGCCAGGTATTGATTTTTGTCTAAAGTATCTTTAGTAAAGTTTTTCAGTATAATATAACGACTAAGATGGTCCTATTTTCCCTTTCCTCCTGGTGCACTAGTAGTAATAGATGCTTTGCAATTAGGAAAATCTGTAACAGACAAGAGCTTGTTAGACTTTAAAAGTGTAAAGGCCAAAAACTTATTTGTTTTAAAGTTATTTAATATATAAAAGTGCAAAAAATATGTATACCATCCGAATATTGAAACAAGACCAGGTGGACTATGCTCTACGTATACGATAGGGAGGTATTCTTGTAAGACGTGGCCTTATGTCTTGAATGTTGTGTAGTAAAGAAATAATAGCATTCAAATAGAATAATTGCAGAGCTCATAAGCATAATTTTATATATCAAAATCATTTAGTTGTCAGTTAGGCCATATATTAGGTAAATATATTAGAAAAAAAAAAATTAACAGAAGCTGCCGAAACGTAGTGCTGTAGCAGTTTTTTCCTTGCACACATGGTAATTCGAGTACATATTATGGAGTACAAGGATTATAACAAGACAAAGTAAAGACAGAAAATGCTTCACAAGGTTAAAACAATCGATCATAATTTTAAAGTAATAATACGGTTAAACTTTACAATTGTATTATATTCAAACAAGTATTGTTAAAAGTATATAGTATAAAAGAATGCTTTTCAAGTATGAAAACGATTTTATGTAACAAAAGAATTCGAATTATCAAAAGAGATTAAAATGAACAAGTAATATATTAAATTAATTTTATTCGTTTGATGTTTATTATTTAGAAGAATTGCTTCTATTACTTCTAGAAGTTAAAGTTGTCTGTACTTTAACACTTTGTATGGTCACTAAATTTAGCATTAAAATTGAGTCTATAAATAATAATTATGGAAAATATCAAGAAATGAATTTTTTTCTAGTAAAAGAAAATTCATTTCACATATGAAGGATAAGTAACATTTTTATAGTAGCATAAATAATAAAAGATTAATGAAACAAAATAATTATTTTTCTTTCCGTGTTTCTTAAACTCATGACAACTTTAAGACAAACGAAATTTCAAAAGATAAGGCAAAAATAAAGTCTAAGATACTATTAAAAAAGCCTAAGGAATTAAAATGCACTTCAGTTAAAAAAACTATATAGATACTATATAAAAATGTATAAATTCAAAATTTTAAAAACAAACATAATAAGATGCACAACTTAACTCTTTACGTGGTAGATTTCGTCACTGGTAGCGCATGACTACCAGGCCAAGTACTAGGCTGCAGAGACGCTTTATCAAAGAAAAAATAATAAAACTGGAGGGAGAACGACAAAAACTAATAGCACAAAGTAAGGTATAAAAATTCACTGTTATAAAGAATTAAGGAACTAGAAAATAATGATGAGAAGAGAAAAAAAGAAAGACGGAAGCTCAATATTGTAACTGAAGAAAGAAATCTGGTTAAAACAATCCTGGGACAAAATAAAGTAAAATCAATAGAAGTAAAAGTAAAAACAGACATAGTAGTAGAGAGAGCCAGTTTAATTAAGTACATGAATTAATCGCTCGATAAGAAGCTAATAATGGCCAAAATACGTAGGTAGGAGATTAATAACAAAATTGAAAGTGAAATAAAACTCGGATAAAGGGCTAGACATACCATATAATTTAATAATAAAATACAGAGAGTATAAAATAACAGCTACAGATGTAAAAAATAGAAAGAGAAAGAAAAACCTAAGAGAGAAAAGGTTGGTTACGAAAAAGTTAAAATCAATAACATTTAGTGCTTCTCGAATTAATAAAAGCTAGAGTTTACACTAATTCATAAACAAAAACAATATGATTTGCAAACAAAAAACACAACTTGAGGTGATAAGATCATAAGAGGTAGAAAATAGTTAAACTATGCTCGTGGAACATGGCAGAACTAATGGACAAATAAATAGTTGTAAGAACTCCGATGATGTAAATAAACATTAACTTCTGCATATTGCTCCAGGTCAAATTTAAATACAATTAAATAACTAAAACTTGGTAAAAAAAAGCACATTTTTATTATAAACTATTTGACGTTTCGTTGAACTAAGTCGACCTCTTCAGAAATTTTTACAGATAGCGCCTCCCCACTCACTTTATGATGACAACATAATCAGAAATTATACATCGCCCACAAGCAAGTGTTCGCATGTAAGGGCATGGCACAATGCACTGAATAGAAGAATTGTCAAAAGTTCCATTGCAAATAGTAGAACATTAATGGTCTGTAAGTCCAAACGTCTATAGCCGGGTTCAAGGATCCACAAAAGACCCGGTTAATGGCATTTGGACTTACAGACCATTAATGTTCTACGATTTGCAATGAAACTTTTGACATTTTTTATATTCAGAGTATGGTGCCATGCCCCTACATGCCAATACTTGCTTGTGGGCGATGTGTAATTTCTGATTATGTTGTCATCATGTTCTCTCTTTTCACAAAGTTTTAGTTGTTTATTTGTATTAAAACAAATAGTTACATAGAAACACCTAATTCAATTCCATAGTTTTGAACTTGCCGTAATAGAAATAAAAGAAAAGATGGTTTAAAGTAACAAGAAAGCTACCACAAAAGTTTGGAAATGCAGCATAGCAAAATCAAAGCACTAACATACCAAGAAAAAGGAAACAATACGTATATGATTAAACAAAGTGTTTAAAATAAAGAGTTTAATTTGAATAAATGAAGTGGAGCTCTAGCACAAAAAAGTCACAGTAAACAAAAAGGAATACAGTAAGTGTCCGAAGTATAGAAGAATGCTTAAATATTATAATTAAAAACATAGAAAAAACAAAGAAAGAGAAACTCATTGAAAGTACATCAATTTGGAAAACAGCCGAAGAGAGAGAACTATTGATAGCAGAACAGGATACCAAAAATAAAAAGAAAAGTACTGAAATCTTAAAAATCAAAATATTTAAAATAGAAGGCAGAAGATAATAAAGTAACTTTCATAAGAAAATGACATAGCAAGAGCAAAAAACATATAGGTATAAATGAAGTATCAAAAATGAAGAGTGTAATTCAAATAAAAGAAGTAGAGCCGTACAGAAAAGTCACAGTAAACAAAAAGGCATGCAGTAAGTGTACGATAAGTATAATAAGTATACAAGAGTGCTTCATAATTATAAATAAGAACATAGAAAAAAAAAAAGAAAGACTCATTAAAAGTACATAAATTTGTAAAACAGCAGAAAAGAGAGAACTATTCGCAGCTGAACAGTATACCAAGAACATAAAAAAGCACTAAATTCTTTAAAATTTGAGAATTCAAAGCAAAAGGAAGAAGATTATTCAGTACCTTTACATGGGAATATTCTAAAATTATTAGAAGCCAGAGAAAACCAGTATTTATATTTAACAAATGTAAAAATCTTTACAGAGTGACCAAGCTTATACTAGAAGCAAATAAAATAATTCTAGAGAAGAAACAGGAAAAAGTTATATGATCTTACAAGATAGGATGAGAGAGATTAGAAGAAAGTAAGGACTCAACATGTAGTAAAAAACAAAAAATACCCATTAGGAAGGATACATGTCAGAAAAAATTCAAATCAGCAAGACTACAAATCAGAAAACTCCAAAGGTCAAGATTAGGTCAAAAACTGAAACAAATCGTCAGGTAAAAACTCTTAAAAAAAGATGTAGAAGTGAAAGTTAGACCGTAAGAAAAGATAAAAGTTGATAAGCAGGCCAATCTAGAAAACTGAAAAAAGTAGAAACAGCGAAAAAAAGAGCTTGAGCTTGAAAATGAGGCCAATATTATTACTGTAAAGTTGAAATCGAAATCAGAAAAAATCAAAAATCACTTTTGAAGAAAAAGTTTCCGAAAGCACAGAGAAAGAAGATCATTCTAAAAAGTAATCAAAAGCAAAACAAGCAAATGATCCAGTAACACATGGTGGAAAATCAAAACAATAACACAGAGAGATCACCAAGTATGAAGTCATAATGAAAGTACTAAATCTGAAAGAGAGGAAAACCTCTGATGAAAAGACGATGATGACGATGATGATAATAGTATTTATTGCACTTTTTCACTAGGTGTAAATGTAATTTAGTTATTTTATTACATATAGAATGGTAGTATGTAAATACTAACTTTTTTCTCTGTGCGAAGAAACCTTGTTTTGATTACTGATCTTATCATCTAGAATATCTTCATCCTCATTATCTGATGCATCTTCTTCTACAATTAATCTCTTTCCATCATCTAAGTCAAAGAATTTTCCACTTGTATATTCTAATAGCTTTGAAACATGTATGATATCTTTTGAGCTGTCTGGATGTTCATAATAATCATTGTGTTTTTTTTCGGAGTGTGACATGAATTTCGACAAGTAAGAAATTTTCATTTAATCAAGGTCTAAGGAAACTCCGACCGTCGCAACATGTTTTCGCATCTTTGTTGATCGAAGTAAATTTGGCACTTTCGCTCCACATTCATTAGCATACTTTGCTATTACTGGATTTGGACTTAGATGTTGACGTTGGACATTGGCACCAGGAACTCCGAAAACATAAGGATTATATATTGAAACTACAGCTTCAGTGCGATACTTAAGAATGACTGCGATACTGTTATTCATTTTTCTGTTTAAAAGGAGAGGTGACTTTTGAGATGTTCACATGCATGATCCCGAACTTCATTGACATAATCTTTAAAGGTTTTGATATCTTTCACTGATTGGAGCTTGATTATTCCAGATTGCAGCTCCATAAAAGCTTGTGACTCTGATACGGTCTTAGAAATAAGACTCGTAAAGCAAAGCTTAAAGAGTTTCTGAAATCCTTCTGTATTCTTCTTCTTAGTATCATCACACTTTCTTGCTATTAGCTCTCCACTCCAGATTTCAGTACAATCTAAAATAATTCGTTTCATATCTCGGGCTCTAGACGGTGTATTAAATTCACTAGTTTTTTCATCGAATTTACCAATGATATACGCAACATCTAAAAACAGTTGTACGTACTGTGGATCTATGGCACTTATTAAGTCTTTGATTCCTGGTTCATTTTTCATGATTTCCATGACAACACGTGCTAAGAGCCTCATTTCTGCCTTAACTTCATCAAAGTTATGGGGTTGAGATCTAAACTTTAAGGCACAATAATTGCCATAGACTACTATTAACTCATCGTGCTTAGCCACCTTTGCTATGTCATCGCTAGTGAAAACAGCAACTACGGTTCTTGATAGATCACTTGCAAGTGAACGGACATTGCCTATAATCATATTATGTAGGATAGTACTGTTTAATCCTTTAGTATTTTTTCTTTCTGTGCACGTCGCTTTATGTTTTGTTATTGTTTCTTTTAGTATTTCACCATGAAAAAAATTGCAAACTTAGAAATCTTCGAATAATTTAGCCATTTGCATAGTTTCATCTCCCTTGACACTTTCTTGGCAAGCAACCATTGAAATTCCTGTTAGTGGCATAGTCCTATTATACTCTAAGCAACCTCTGCGGATAAGAATAGAAATCAATCTTAATCTTTCACTTTGTAACGGGGTTAGTTTTCTATGTCTTACTTTTTTGGCTATTGGTAGAGCTAAAATTTCTTTGACCTCGTCTCTTTCCTTATGTTTCCTTATTAGATGATCAATTAGCTTTCCTGTCAAGATCTTAGGACAATATAAATATTTATATTTTTTTGGTCCTTCATCGCTAAACGGAACTCTCACGTTGCCTGGATTCAATACAGCTGGCCCTGCAGGTGTACTAGCAATAAATATTTTCACCGGTCTTTTTTTTTGTAGAAATGCAGTTTCTTCTTGAGCTGCAGCTGGTTGTTCATCTTTGCTTTCCACTGCTACATATGTACTATCAATGGCTTCTACAGTGGCACTGCCAGTCACGTGAGTTTGTTAAACATCGTTATCAAATTCATGTTGTTGATAGCTATCTTCTACAAAATGATGGTTCTCTGAATTTAAAGTCTCAACATTCTTTTTTTTCTGATTAAGTTTTGTGTCGCTTTCTGGAAGAAAGAGATCAAGCTTTTAAAGAAAAAATAGAAATAAATAGATATTATTAATGTCTTAAGGGATATGTTTGTAAATTTATAATTGTAAGTGATCAAGATTATTTTTAAACGTGATAGATTTGCTTTTTATACCAAACAATTCGATGAAATAAAAAAAATTGAATATACAGAGTGTGCAAAAAGTAATGGGGATTTCAAAATTTTGTGGGTCCGATTTTTTGTTATTGCATTTGCAAATACGTTTATTGAGGAGCCTCCCTCGTGCAAAGATGCCAACCCACGCCATAGGTCACAAATTTACTCGCAAACTCAGGCATTGGCAGTACTGGCGCAAAACATAGAATATAGGCTAGCCTGTGAAAATAAAATGACTTGATCAGTTTTCAATAGAATATCTCAAAATTTTCCTGCGAAACCGATATATTTTAACGTTCTATCTGAAAGCTAAGCCTTTTTCTATAAAACTTGTGCTTGCTCTCTTATTACGAAAACCGTTGATTTATTTGAGTTATTAGTTTGTTTACATCGCGTATGCAAGCTCCGCCATAAGAATATATATAAAACAGCAAATAAAATAATTTAATAAAACCTGTTAGAAATAACAGAATTAGATTCTTTTTGGATGATCTACAAAATAGTATTAAATAACTCATTTCTCAAAATTTTAACTCATTTATAATGCTTTTTATTAAGATATTTATAAAAATAATAGCAAAACAACAAATTTAAGGTTGATTTTACAACGCTGCATCTTAAAAAAATGAAGGGAGAGATGCTTAGTCAGAGGCACTTCCAATAATGACTCAACCCTGTATCCACAGATTATTTTGGCGCGCGTTAAATGATAAAAACAATTATTTATCAACAAATCAAAATGTTGATAACAAATGTCACTGCTTAGGAGAAAAAGATTCAGGGCAACGTCCTTGAAAAGATTAGCATCAATGTGAATAAATTAATAATTTTTTTTTCAAGAATAAAAATTCCCATCACATTTGGAGCATACCCTGTACTACAAAACTTCTTACCGCAATTCTGTGTTGAACAAATTGCATGAGTATCTTCATTACTGCTTTTACCTTCATTAACTGCCATATTATAACTTAATTCATCAAATTTTTCAATCTCCTCATTAACTGTGGAAGTAATAATATAAATATAAAAACAATGAAATTGAATAAGCTATTGTTTTCAAACTCTAATTGAAAAAAGTTATTAAAATCAAAATGTATATGAACTATTATAAATTTAAAATATTTAAAATTTTTAATTAAATATACACACCATAATTTTCCGTCAGTAATGGTGCTGCTGAGCTCTTTTCAATAATAACATCTTGAAAAGTGGATGATGTATTTTGAATAGGTTTCTTGCGGTCTGAAAAAATTGTATTCTGTTATGAGATGATAAATGAGATTGATGATTTGAAAAATACGATGGTAATGTATTGGAACAAATTTCTCTTTACTTTTAAGTGGACGTTTGCTTGACAGTAATTATAACTTATACTGTAGTTGCGTGGTTAATACAAATACACAGATACATATTAAATATGAAAAATATGTGAGCATTGATACGCCAACTACTACTTTCTTGGTCACTGTAATCACGAGCGGCGCGTCCTATAGTTGAGTCAAACTATACATAAAATACTAACAGTCACCGCTGTTAGTGTTGTGCATACGAAATAGGGCGTTGGAAAAGCTACTAACGAAGTATAACTAAAGAAAGTTGAAGGCGCGTGGGAGAGCTGTTGTGGTGATGTGTATAGTTCATACATGACTGTAACTATAGCAAAAAAAGTCGGAAAAAACTCTTGTCACGCTTTTTTTAGTCTCACTCTCATTCGCTTAGAGTGAGAAACGACCGATGAATAACTTTGTTTCAAAATGATTAGCTTCTCAGTTATGATCAGGTACCCTTTTACAAGAGTGCTTCAATCAAATTTATACAAAAATACAAGGAATACTTTATTAAATTATTAAATGAATTGTTTCGTACATTTTGTAGAAAGTATAAGAACTTAGAAAATCTTTGGTAATAATTGAAAAGTAGCACACAACAATGCCATAGAGAAAATTTATTTCTAACACTTTATTTTGGAAATTGATAAATAAATTAATTTTATAGAACCCACGAATCCTGTAATATTGGTTTCCTATATTAAAAAATTAATTTTTACAAGACTAAAGCCTTTTTATTCGTTGCGTTAATGGTTTAAACAGGTCAAGTGGATTATTTCGCAGGACTTTTTAAATTTGAATGTCTACACTATGTAACGTCACATGCATTTGCATTTGAAAAAATTTAAAATACTTTTATTTATTTTTTAGTGAAAAGGTCATATTGTCTTCCAAGAATGTAGTATATTAACTAA
The DNA here is from genome assembly GCF_036245765.1 of Copidosoma floridanum. Classification (NCBI taxonomy): domain Eukaryota; kingdom Metazoa; phylum Arthropoda; class Insecta; order Hymenoptera; family Encyrtidae; genus Copidosoma; species Copidosoma floridanum. Next base: position 4,285,995 of record NW_028321910.1, on the reverse strand, counting down.
ATGAAAAAAGGATTTATAAAAATAGTCAGCGTAATTTAGACCCTGCAAAGCACGTTTAAAATATCTAGAATAAACAAATCCTTAAACATACTTTACATGAATTTCCAACAGATTGAGATTGATTATATAAAATGTATTACTATAAAACAACCCAAAGACGTTTTTCAAATATAAACATGAAATCAGATTATTTTAGCCAGTTTGTGAGAAATAAGATTAAAAAATATAATATTATGTGTAACCATAACTTACTGTTGAATACATCAATCTGCTTATCATAACTGAAGATATCATCACTAATAATTTTCGGCTTCCAAAGTGTCTCACCTTTATTATTTTTTAAGACATTACAATTATCGTCAAAGTCTTTCAATTCAGGCTCTTTATATTTAATTTCAATTTTGTTTGAAAAATAAGTTGTAAATGTATTAGTGTATGCTATAAAGATAAAATTAAAAACAAGTTTAATCTTAATAAATTTAACTAGGAGCTTTAAAGCCATAAATCTTTGGTTGAGAATTTTTGATCAATTTTTCTAACAGCACTTATTTCATTTTATTCCTTTGTAACTATGTTTTCAATTATTTTTAATTAAAAATACTATTACTTTTGTAACACCTATATTTTATTATATTTTAACAATTAATGTCAAGGTAAAACAACTACATTACTTAGCTCAGTTATAAAATTTTATATTAAGCGCCAATTTTCATTATTAAAACATCTTTACTTATAAATATATCGTTATGGGGCATGGAATCACATTGTACAGTATACATTTAAAAATCCACGGAAGTAGAGTAAACATGTGTCACACCATGTATAATGACATGCAGGCTTTTGGTAAGTAAGTTATTTTTTTCATGACAAAGAGCATTCTAAATGATATATATATATATATATATATATATATATATATATATATATATATATATATATATGTAAGGTAGAAGAATGCATGGGACCTAAATATATTTATACCTTGTTATCTTATTATGTTGCATTTATCCATGGGGGACTCATTTACTTAATTAAAATTTCGTAATCTAGAGAAATTGTTCTAGCAGTGAAATTACTTTAAGTAATTAATTCTATTGATACAACGATAAAGAGATCTTATTGTTAATACGCTAGATATTTTGTGATATAACACTTTCATAAAATAATTACTATATTAATTTTATATCAGTAAGTTGAAAGGGATCTTCTACTAATGGTAATAAAATATTTTGGTAAAACAGTTTCCAAAGAATACCTCACCTGCACTTACGCCACTTAATATTTGATCAAAAACATTCTCATCAGATGAGTTCAGAATTATTTCGGCTTTTTTAATGTCATCAATTGTGATGTGGTTATTTTCCATCCATTACTCATCATAAGCACTGTAGAATGATAAATAATAAGTTAAATTACCTTATGCATTGTAGTTTACGAAGTTTCTTAAACTTGTCACAAAACTAAAATCTAGACTCAATTGATTTATATAAAAAAGATTTTGCTAAAAAAACTTTTAATAATACTATAAATTTCCCAGTTACCTATTAATGCTCGAGATATTTTGAGATACACATAGGGATCTATCTAAAAATATAGAAGTTTATACAATAAATAGTAATAATACAATTAGATTTATAAAATTCTCTTGATGCAAAACAGTATCTCAGTAAAATTAAAAAAGTACCTGTACCTAAGCTGTAATTTTCATCTGAATCAATTACATATTCATTAGCAATCATACTTAGTCCAGAAAATTTTACATCTGTAAGATTTTTAGAGTTTCTGCAACATTCTAAGTCCTCGTTAGTGTTATCATTGTAATTCATAGTACTGGACAAACTTTCTTCATGATTACTATCTTTTCGCTCTTTAGGCATTTCTGCATTATTTAAAATCGTTAAAGAAAAATCTTTTTCAAAAGCTAAAAATAATAAATTATGATTTTAAATAAGTATATAATATCAAAAAAAATATTTTTTTTACTTTCCACATAGTCTAATAGCCTAAGATAACCAAGTCCTTTCATCATCTTGCATATAGCATAGTACGTTTCTGTAAAGATTGAATTTAAATGTTAAAAGTCAAACATATTAACATTCAGCAATACTCGCAGGCATCTAAGTAAAAAAAAATTTTGGATCATTATATTAACAATTAAATAATATTTAGTTTAATATTTTACTTACTGAATATTATTCAGTAATATTCTTGTACTTGCAAATAAAATTTTTTATATTTAGTTTAATCTAAAGTTATCACATAAGTTTGTATTTGAATGTTAAGCTTACTTTCATAACTGATTTTTAAGATCATTTTTTGTTAGTAAATTATTTAGATACATAATAATGTTTGAAGTGTTAATATTAGTATGATTCAATCAGTGTGATTAATAAAAAATTAGAAACACATGATCCTGTAAGAAATATAGACGTTAATTGTAAATAATGGAGATAATTTGCTTTGTGCAAGCAAATGAGGTGTTTGCCTAACCTTTCGTCGGTCTGCTTACGTATTTCTGAACAGACGATTATTTTATCTTTCAAGTTTTAATACTACTCATGTTGTTAATATTTTTATAAGTTTTAAAGTTGCTCTAATAATAAGAAAAAAAATTTTAGCTTGTCAACACGTGTTTCTTAAGTACTTAAGAAACATTCCTGATGTGTTTCATATTTAGCTCGTTTTTGCCACGGACTTTCAAGATTCATAAAATGTTGGGAAACAATGTATAAGTCTTTTAAACAGTGAACAAAAGCATAAGATTGGCTATGCCTATATTTAATTTTACATATTTTTCATGTACCTTCACTTTTTCTAACCTAACGTTGTTTAAAGACTCCGATCAAGTTTTACGCCACAGAAACTTATAAAACCTAGAGCCATACTGATAAATAATTTAAGAACAACTAAGTCCGAAAATAGTTAGTGTCTAGCATATTTCTTCCGTTAAAAACAACTTTGAAAAAAGTCCATATTCACCAGGAGTTACATCTTTAACCCCTAGACCAGTTAAGTATATTTGACAAACACACTAACTACTGAGCTAAGATTACCTTTTATGTGAAAGCTTATTAAAAAACTCAACTTTTTACTGCAGTATCTTAGAAATAACAACAACTTTTTTGGATAGGCATAAGTAACTGTATGTGACGCCTCATATAAAGTATTGGGTCTACAAAAAAATTATTTGGATATTATCCTAGAAGAAGTAATGTGGAAAACAAATAACTTTTTAATTAAAATACTTGAATAATAAAATTTTATTTCTAAACTTGAACAAGAAAATACAACTAACTCTAGAAAACTGGAGAAACAAATCCGTTTGTTTCTAATTTTAAAATTATTGTCATAATATAAAAGAGTAGCATGTTACTTAAACTTGAAACTACGATCAAGAAATAGATGAAACTTTTAAAAGTGTTCTTTTTTTGCATTAAGGCTTATAAAAAAAAAAAAAAAAATAGAAATGTTGGTCTTGAAACCCCCTACAAAAGTACAAGTTGTCTACTGGACAATTCCATTGAAAGTAAAATCATCACTAGAAAATACTACAAAAATAACAGAATCAGTTTTTGCTTTAATTGTAAATAAAATAATGCACAACTACGATATGCCACATATGGTACATAATATGAAACTTAACATTTTTTTAGTTGTTTCTTGAAATATGCATGCTAAAATATAACACAACTAAAATATCTTAATTGTTTTGATAGTTATTTAATTCCTGACACAGTCATTAGGATTGTTAAGTTGTAATACAAAATAATAAATCACGTTTAGAAAATGTATTAGAAATATATGGAAAATTTTTTTAGTAAAATGGGATAACCTATATTCTAATTTCCTACGTTCAAAAACAATGACACATTTTATAAGTTTTCCAGCATGCAAGCTGTTTTATATAAATTTTAAGTTAATTTAATTTTTAAAATTATATACTTTTTTAGTGATCTCACTATAATGATTTTGATCTACTAAATTTTTAGATAGAATATTTATTCTAAAAGATTGTTGTTTGACGTAGATGGAGAGAATTCAATATATAATACTGCCTGATTAGAAATACAACCAGTTTCTTGCGTGATTGTTTATTAATCTAGTAGTTTTATGATTACTGAGTGCTTTTTATTATTTACTTTATTAAAAAAATTCAAGATTAATCTTTTAATAAAATTCTTTTCAATGATTCCAGTCTTTATGCGTGCAATTTTTACTATATTTGTCATTGTAAAAAAACAGTCATAAAGAAAACATTAAGACAAAACAACAAATTTTTTACAATATTGTAGGGCTATATATATTTGTGGAGAAATGACTATTATTTTGGAATTGGTTTGAAGGAAGATTTATTTACCTTTTTCAGTGAAGGAGAAAACGTTCAATCGAAATTTTTGTACAGCCACATGCGGTATCCGATTGTTGTTATTACTGGCTACATCGTAAAGACCATCTTTTTTATCTACAAAGACATGATAAGTTAATAAGTATTATTTAAAGTTCTTACTGAAAATATAATATTTAAGAGTATACAATACTGTACATACCACTTTTAGCTATAAGATTAGACGGATATTTTATGCCATGATAAAGTCCTAGCACTTTATCATTACGAAAGCTTAACCTTGACGTTTTGTTCACGTGGAATATTTTGTCTTCAGAAAATTGTATAAGTGAAAACATAATCAACTCCTTATATAAATAGTTACAGTGAACTTTACTTGAAACTTTTGTCACAGCTAAGATAACCGGATATTATCTATAACATTTCTCACTTTACTCCGTTCAAATAACAGCTCACTTAAGTTTTCGACATTTACATAATTAACCATACAACCGACTTATACAAAAAATGACCTTGTAGCTTAGTAATAATCTCACCTCGTGGGACCCTGTGTATAATAAAAATGGCGATTGCAGTAAAAATGATAGAGAATGTTTGAGAAATATAATAAGGACAGACTTAAGCTTCTTACACATATCAATGATATTGCCTGCGATTCTTTCGTTGATCAGTTGGCAGGGTTGTTAGGTCACTCAGCATAAGTGTAGTATACCTTGAAACGTACGTATATTACTCACCTTAACAACGTAGGACGTATTCTAAATAGTGCGAATTACGGGTACCACACGACACAACCCAAATTTTTTTACACAATTCAGGCAGACAAGCAAGATTGAATAATGAAACTTAATATCTTTATTTTGTATAATTCTAGTACATCAGAAACTGTACAACATCTCTTAATCAGCAAATTTCTCTTGTAACGTTAGTTAAGGACGTTCATTACACATGGATCTTCCTAAAATATCAACAGGATGTTTGTAATGTTGTTAGAAAGTCACGCACGTAAAATTTAAGACACTTTTAACGACACCGTTTTTTAGATACAAGATGTTGAAAAAACTTTAATTAAACACGCAACCTTATGGAGGACTCACATTAAAATGAAATTTATAAGAAAATGGTTTGTAGAATTTGTCCATTTTTTTTTGCATGACGCAATACCATAAAACAAATATAATAATAAACTTTCAGAGGAATTGACAAGCTATTTTTGCAATAAAATAAGAAAAACAGGTTGAGATACAGATATATATATATATATATATATATATATATATATGTATATATAAAGGTATACTTGCCCATAAAAAATATACGTAATAATAAGTCGAAAAAATACCAGCCACAACTCTCAGAGAAACTAAGAAGTACTATGGAGGAGAAAATTATATACGGAGGCACGCTGCTTTCGACTAGACAAAATACATTATTGTATCACCCTATCAAAAATATCAATGCTTAACCAACGCTAAAATCAGTCGTAAATTGTATCGTCGATTTTACGATGATTTCATGGTGAATCAACGTTGAATCATCGTTGATTTATTATGAACTAAACAGTTTTAAAGTTGTAAGCTTTAAAAGAATTTTATTTGACTGCAACTGCAATGCTAATATGAATAAATCGTTATTTTAAAATCAACTCATAATATCGACTTAAATTAATGCTGATTTATCGCTGAATCAACATAGATTCAACATGAGATCAATGCAGAATCAACGATGTAATTAACGACTTATTTCTGCATTAATATTTGTAGAGTAAATCGTGCTCCCGGATATGATACTTGTGCAACCCCATAATTCTTGGAGATACGAATATTTATGTCATATTTCATTTTGGTGAATAGTTTTGTTGGTATTAAAAAAGTGCTAAGTGGTCAATATTAAACTGAAATTGAAAACCACACCCCTCATTTAATGCTAATCTAAGCTTGTAAATTTTTTCAAGAGAATGGCTCTAACCAGTGTTGGGACTCTAGTGACTACTAGTGAGCCGTGACTCTGAGCGCCAAAGAGCCCGTACAAAAGTAAATGAAGTGGCTCAAGTTGAAACTAAAACCTTAACCATTTCACGTGTGCACAAAAAAAAGATCAAAAATGTAGCACCAGATTTATGATGTAAAAAAGCATCATGTGGCAATAAGTGAAACTAAAACCTTAGCTATGGAGCCCACCTTTAATAGCTGGCTATAGTACCGTACTGTAGTCAGCTATAGTACGGTATCCCCTCTCTCAATGCATTGGCATGATGGAAAAAAACCAGTGTCTTCATGCGTTTGCTCCAAGGCTAGCGCTTATGCTTGTGAGCTAGAGATTGATATGCATTGGGAGCATACATGTCATGAGCCAATCGCATGAGGTCAAAAAAGAGGGGGGGGGATTTCCATCATAACTATGCGTTTGCTCCATGATTTTTCCCTCCGTGTGGACTTGGATCATTCAAATTAGAAGTGTATGATTAAAAAAAAATGTTAAACTCGACAAAGAGATGGCACTTGATTAATAAATGCTAAAACTAGGTGAGTCATATTTTAAAGTAGAGATTCATTTGCTTCTCCACCTAAACAGTAATATCGAGAATTTTTACAGATTTAAGCGACAATAGCGACATGCAATTTATAGAACACAAAACGAACGACATGCGTGTATGCTTCTAATAGTCACGGCTTACCTTTCTCTTTTTTTCCCATCCACACGATCCCCCCATGATAGCTTCCTTCTCAGCATGGTGGAATGAAACACAAGGTGTGTCACTGTGCACGACCAATCAGGTTTCTCATCCCAAATGACGCCGTATGTCTAATCTGCCAATTGCCACATGTTCTTGCTCTAAACTAATCCAAGTGACCCCGTACAACTCCTACATTCGATATACCTTTATTTATGGACAAGATCGTGAATACAGACTTACCGACTACACGCAAAATAGCATGCACACTGAAATCCAATATCAACAGTGGCGCGCTACGTTGAGAATCTCAAAGTATACACTGCATAAATCAAGAATCTTGATGTAGCACCAATCTGTACTTCTTGATTCTAGATGTAAGGAAAATGAAAAATCTACATCCCAAATTCCAAAGTAAATATTTTGGATATGCGCCATTCAGGTGCACAGTGACTTATGTTAACCTAGCGCACTTACCTATACGGTCAACTCTGCTTTTGAATAGCGCATATTCAAAATATTTATTTCAGGATTAGGATTAGGGATAAAAATTTTTCTTACGGCTAGAATCAAGAAATACAGTAGTGCTACATTGTGACTCTTGATGTATGTAGCGTATACTCCGAGATTCTTGGTGTCGTCACTGTCGACATCGAATTTCAGTATGTTTACGATGTTGCATGTATATGAGAGATGCCTCCCCTTACGAAACTATCCTGCCACAAACCTGCAGGAAAACCTGCAGTATTCCCTGCAGAGTTATTGTGCCCATTTTCTGCAGGATCATCTGCAGCTTCATCTGCGGGAACTCCTGCAAACTGGGCGCTCTCAAATTTTCAAGAAAAAAAATTGTTTCGGGATTAAATTTATTGAAGGTCTGCCAGTCACTAATAACGTTATCATTGTAATTATAACACCAAAACTAGCGAGTTAAAGTGTTTTCAAACAATTTTTAAAAAATAAGTTTTTCCATCCTAATTTGCAGTTTTCAAAAATTGTTTAAAAACCTAAGTGCTTTTTCTTTTTTGCCTGTATAATTTGCAGAACAGTTGTCGTACAAAATTTCAAATACCACGTGGGTGCTATCTAACTTTTTTGTTTTATTGTTTCCTATTTGTACATTTAAATTTTTTAAAACACTGTTTTGTTTTTCCAAATATGTTAGGGAATTATGGCAAACTTATAATGTTGTTTTCGCATTTTTTTAAATTACGGCTTCGAGATTCTTTTGTGTTTATTTTTAAAAGCCTTTTCTTTATTTATTTATTAATAAAATGTGTGAGATAATTTTTGTTTTTGTGCCACATCTGTCTCATATTCTGAATATTATCACAATGGACCAAACGATCTAAGAAACCTTCAAGAAATTAGATTTGGACGCGATTTTTTTGCTTGAAAATGTGTGACAGTCCAGTCTGCAGAGGTTCTTGCGGATAAAGCTGCCGGAGATCCTGCAGGAAATGGGCGCAATTACTCTGCAGTCTCGTTTCGCATATCCCCTCCTTTCAGCTATACCAAGCCAATATTTTAAATTCCGAATAAGAATCAGCTGATTATCATGAGAAAATCGGGTGAATATCCGGTTAACATCATGCCCAAATGTCAGGTAATTATCAGCTGATGATTATCATATAACGCTTTGCAACCGGTGTATGTTTTATTTTATGTCTTAATTCTATTACGTAATAAAATTACGTCCGGTATGTCCAAATCTTTTACGTGATTCATGCGATTTAATGACATAACTTTGTGACGTAACAATGATACATAATTATATTTAGGTGGGTATAATAAGAAGGCCACTAGGTGCCCTGGGTTACCTAATAATAGGCACTTATATTAACTATCGTTGCCTGATTAATTATAGCTATTCACTCATCCAGGGTGGTTGAGTAAAGAATGATCCAGATCGGTTGTTTGCCACCCGAGACGAAGCCGAGGGTAACAAACATGAGATCTGGGCATTATTTACTTTCGGCCGTGGTGTGTCTATAATTTTAATCCGGGTGGTTATAAATTAGTTTTGGACTTGGTATGGTGTAAACTAAGGCTGTGTTCGCAAAAAGCTTGTTGGTTAAAGTCAGTTAAGGTCACCGTCTCCCTTGCACTCATGGTAAATGATCGCGTGACCTCAACTGAAACTAACCGAGCCTCTTTCGCGAACACAGCCTAAGTTTCCACTGATCTTTCAGGTGATCTGGTAAAAAGCACTTAATTAAGTTATTTATGGTAATTTGACTAATTTATAAAGTGGCTAGATACCAAACTATGAAATAACACTAAGTGATCCTAAGAAGAAAATTGTAAAGGCAATGATTGAAGAGTTCTTAAGAAACTCTTGTACAAAATTAACTATTTAACTAGTGGTGCTCTAACCAACATTGCTTGTAATGAAGGACTTCTGTATAAAGCTAATATACCAAAACAAAAATAGTGCCAGGATCATAATATCTTGTACTTAAACTGTTTAAGCTCTACTTAAGATATTGCTGTCCAAAGGTGCAACAGATATAGTTTGGATGAAAAAAATGGCTTAAAAATAGTAGCAAATGTATCTTTCAATAAAAATGTTACTTTGTATTGTATCAGTGGAAACACTGTAAGAATTTCATCTGAAGAAGAAAATAATTTACGGCTGAAAAAGTCTAAGTTTTCAATCATACAAAGTCTTAGATCAAAGTGTAATATGCTTATGTTAGGGCCTATTGCTTTAGTTAATCATAATTGTGACAGCAATTGTACATATATATCAAAAAATAATCATCTAGTTAGTCTTTCAACTGTAAAAAAATTGAAGCATGACAAGAAATATTAGCCTATTATAGCTCTGACTATTTTGGTGAGAATAACAAAGAGTGCGAGTGCCATACATGTGAGAAAAATGGAAAAGGAATATTTAAAAAAAAAAGGTAAGCTTATTAAATTTTTCATTGGGCCAATAATAAGGTTTTATATATGTTGCATTCCTTTTATTTTACAACAAACCGATTTTTCAATTTAAATTTTAATATTCATGAAATGCTAAATAATAATTTTGTAAATAATAATTTAACCTGTCGTATATTTGATTCAGTTGCCTTTTATAAAAAAATTTCTTAAGGTTCACTTATTTTCAAAACATACACTTGATTTTTATATTATAGTAAGCTGTTTTGGTATCAAATGTTTCATTAGGAAAACTACATATGCCTTATCTTTATTTATTATAGTTAACAAGACTACACTAAAAGAAGGAAAATTAAACATACTATAAATGATTTTTAAATAATTGTAATTTTGCTTCATGAATGTATTATTTACAGAAAATAAGGTTAGGGAAACAAGTAAATCCAGCATGCAAGTTATCCCAAAAAATTTCGTAAAAAAAATTTTGTTTTCAAAGCAGAGCTCCTCATGGTTTATTGATAGAAACGTTACTCTAAAATATTGCCAATCAGCTACTGATGCGCTCAATCTTGTTAGAAAAGAGGTATGAAATTTATTTATGAATTATTTTATTTAAAACATCACGTTTAAATTAAAAATTGTTTTTAGATCAGTTATCATAAGATTGAATGTCTTCTTATTTCAGAAATACAAAAAAAAATCAACTATGAATTGTATTTTGAATCTATTTTTTATATCTCTTGTGTTATCGATATGATAGATGTAAATTCAAGCATTAATGTTGCAGTCTCAACGTTAAGTCAAGGGTACGCAAAAAGTTTTTTATAATTAGTATATTTTTATTCTGGTTATCCGTTAAAGGTCTCACGTATGTTAAAATTTCTATTAATAGATTTTTTATCCACTATTCAGTACTAGATTCTGAGAAAAATCTTTACAGCAAGTAGTCTTTGCAAGTATTATACAGGACATAAAAGAGTGTAGCTTTCACTTTTTTCTTAAAAGTTCCTTTAAAGGTACACTATGAACTTTTTTTATTTTTTATTAGGTTGTATTACAGTTATTTATTTTGAGGATTTTTTATACTATTAATAAATACTATATTACAGTTAACAATCAGCCTATTACTAGCTCTAGTGAACGTACATTACACATTTCTGTGGTGAACAGACACATAATTAATAATCAAATAATGCAATCAAATAACAGCAATCATACTGGAGAAACAACAAAATCTGTTTGTAGCAGTAAAACTAAAAAATGCTTTGTTGATTTGCATAAGATATCAAATGGATACATTTATTTGCTGAAAAATCATCAAATTACTCTGAGTGAAGTTGATAGTTAACTATCTTCTCGAGACAAGCGAACCACAAAACTACTTAAAAAATTAGAAACAGGTAGAGAGATTTTTTCATTTTCATTGTTATTTCTTATTTAATAATTTATTACAATATGAAATCTTCTATTTTGTACTTACAAATTATTAGTGTTTTTCTGTATAACTCTAAATTCAGTCATAAATAAATTTTCCCTACAAATGTATAATAAAAACTAGCTGTTTAGAAGAGAAGTACGTTCTTCGACTATATTTCTAAAATTGTACAGAAATTTTTACTGTTTATTGATCGGGTACTGTGTTGTTTCCATAACCTATCACACATTTTGTACATTTTTGGAACGAACGATCCAGGTAACAAACGGTAATTTTCGAACGCACCCACTTTAAGAAGACAAATATAATGTTACGGCTCTTAACATGTCCTTGTACTAGTCCAGATTTTTCACGAGCGCTCTATGACAAAAATGGTGACATAAAATTTATTTTTATTATTTACATATACTTTAATACATGTCAGCTTACTTGGCCAGGATGGGGGATCTAATGTACAAAAATACAAAACAATAGAAAAACAGCCTTATTATTTTAATTTTACATAAGTTTGGTTACGATGAACTTTCTCAAAACCATGTCTTAATAAAAAAAAAAAACTTCGCTTCAATAACACGACACTTAAAGTCTCCATGATTTGTCCATACCTATTCTCAACAGAGTATACATTTGAATTATACTACTCTTCTAAAAAAAAAAAAATTAAATTAAAGCTTTTTTCAGTTAGATGGTTAGCATAACTAGTCACAGACCCAACTCAATTTTATTTTCGATTATTCTCACAGTAGGCTTAGACCAAAATATTATTTTTACCATTCAGTCTTATAAATATACGTTTACGATTACTTTGTTTTTCATAAAACTAAGGTTGTGCCTGATGACAATAATAAATTTGATATTCTTATAACACTATTATTTCAGGTTTTTTTGAAGAACCGACTAAATTTATAGTAAGGAAGATGGAATTTTTAAAAAAATTAAGAAATGGATAAATACACGAGCCAAAAAGGAGAGTTCCATTTTGTTGCTACTGTCTAACGTTTGAAACGCAGTTTTCCAGGCACTTAAAGCGACAGCATGCAGAAGAAAGTATGGTAGAACTGTATATGGAGTGTTCTGATGCCAAAATAAAAAGGAACATGTAATGTATATGTAGGAGTAGCATAGCGAGCGCCATCAGTAGTGCGAGCGTGAGAAGGTACGACGAGCGGTCCTGGCAAAGACACTTAGTCTAGAACCTTCGTACTGTATAGACGTGCTTAACTGTAACTGAATAAAGAGTGTTCTCGCTTATTTGTGTGCTGCCTCTTTGTGTTCTACCCCGTCCCTAGTCTCTCTGCTGTTTACTCGGACACAACATTTGGCGACGAGGTAAAAGGACATAGTTTTTCGCGACGTGTGTTGATCATCATGCCGAAAGCTCTAGAGGGTAACTTCCGCGGAAAGGAATTAAGCGAACTCAGTCAAGTAGAGTGGGCAGAATTCGCAAGCTGGGTAGTATCACAACAGGAAAAGTTGGCAGAAGAAGAAGCCAGTGTGGCAGCAGGAAAAGCAGCTCTAGAAGAGCAAAGAAAAGTCATAGCGGCCCAACAGTTGGCTGAATTATCGGGTGCACGTGAAAGACAGCAGGCAAGCTTTATCGTGAAAGGCACGTTGGGCAGCTTGGGCGAGTTCTCAGAAACCGATGATTGGTCAGAGTGGTGTGAGAGGCTCGAGCAGTATATTTTGGTGAATGAAGTGCCCTGTGACAAGCGCGTTCCGTTGTTTTTGACGCTACTGGGTAAAGAAGGGTATCGACTCTTAAGAAACTTGTGTACACCAGTGCTACCGTCCACGCTTCCATTGGACAGGTTAATAGGACTCATGAGTGCACATCTGCAGCCGGCACCGTGTGTGATTGCCGAACGCTACAAATTTAAAGAATGCAGACAAAAAGACGGAGAAGATGTGAAACAATTTGTAGCCAGACTAAAGAAGCTTTCGCTGCATTGCGATTTTGGTCAGAACCTGGAAAGCAGTCTCAGAGACCAGTTCGTGTGGGGAGTTGAGGACGACCAAACAAAGAAGCGACTACTGGGTGAGCGAGATCTCACGTATCAAAAAGCTGTGGATACGGCTACGTCGTTGGAAGCGGCAAGAAGGGATGCAGAAGGCATGAAGACGGTCAATTGCAACTTCGTAGTGGGGAAGGAAAAAGGAAGCAGAGAACAAAAAGCGCGAGAGAAGATTAGTTGTTATTGTTGTGGCAAAGCGGGACATATTAAAAATGACTGTAAGTACCGAGAGTATGAGTGTAGTGTGTGTGGTAAAACCGGTCATTTGAAATCCGTGTGTAAACAAGAGAAGAGTGAAGTGAGCGCGCGCATAAGGGAAAAGCGTAAGGGGGGACGTGTAAAGAAAGGCTGGAAACAAAATTTTGTGGAAGACGCGGTTGAGTCATCAAGCGATAGTGATGTTATAGGGCACATTAGTGTGTCGCGATGTAAAGAGGAGGAAAAGCCACTGACTGTGTTGTTGACGGTTGAGAATGTGCCGTTGAAATTCGAGTTAGACACAGGGTCGCCAATTTCAGCCATTTCATATGAAAATTATTTGGCACGTAAAGAATTTAAAAAATTAGAACTCCGCAAAACGTCACGACATTTCCGATCGTACATTGGTGCCCCTATGATACCGAACGGCATTATTGATGTTAACGTAAAATATAAAAATAAATTGGTACGGCTGGAGCTTTTTATATTGCCCGGGTCAAGTACACCTATTGTGGGCCGGAAGTGGCTGACGGCTTTAAATATGATTGAGGTGAACGATAAGACCAACGTTATGATGATTGGTACTATCAAACAAGAACTAGCTAAAGAGCGGCTGATTAAAGAATTCCCTGAAGTCTTCTCAAATAGCCTCGGGTGCTTTAATAAAAGAAAGGTTAAGTTACAATTGAAAACCGGGGCTATGCCTAAATTTGTTAAAGCAAGACCGGTCCCTTACGCAATGCGAGATGCAATTGAAGCTGAGATTGATCGTTTAGTTAAAACAAATATCCTCGAGCCCGTGAACAACAGTAAGTGGGCTACACCGGTTGTTCCCGTCTTTAAGTCGAATGGTAGCATTCGATTATGTGGAGACTTTAGTGTGACGGTAAACCCATGTTTAGTAGTCGACAAACACCCAATTCCTCGTTTCTCCGATTTAAGTACCCGACTGACCGGGGGAAAAGTCTTTACAAAATTAGACATGGCCCAAGCATATCAGCAAATGCTAGTTGATGAGGAGTCAAAAAAGCTGCTCACCTTGTCAACTCACAAGGGATTGTTTGCGTGTAACCGTCTGCTATATGGTGTAGCGTCAGCACCGGGGTTGTTTCAGCGAGAAATCGAAGAAATGTTGCTTGGTATAAAAGGTGTCTCGGCTTACTTTGATGACATTTTCATTGCAGGTAAAAATCAGGAAGAACATGATGTCAGACTAAAGGAGGTTTTAGTAAGATTTAAAAGGAGTGGGCTAACGCTCAAAAGTAATAAATGCGAAGTTTCGCAATCAAAAATTGCCTTTCTGGGCGTAGAACTGGGTGAAGATGGAATCAAAGTAAGTGAGAAGAAAACAAACGCGATCACATCTATGGATAGGCCGACGGGAGTGGCAGAACTAAAATCTTTTTTAGGTATGATAAGTTTTTACTCCAAGTTCATTAAACATTACGCGAGTATAGTTGCGCCATTATATGAGTTGTTGCGCAAGGATGTGGAATGGGAGTGGACGCATGCAAGAGATAAGGCATTTGAAGATGCAAAAAAGTCGTTAATATCCCCTCAAGTACTTGTACACTATAGTACACAAGTACCTATTAAACTTACATGTGATGCATCTCCAAAAGGCCTAGGGGCAGTCTTATCTCATGTATATAAAAATAACAAAGCTAAACCGATTGCATTTGCTTCCAGAATTTTGACAACACCTGAGAGAAACTACTCCCAACTGGATCGGGAAGCGTTAGCATTAGTTTTTGGTGTTAAGGTCTTCCACCAATATTTGTATGGGCGGAATTTTTTATTAGAAACGGACCATAAGCCTTTGACGTTCATCTTTGGCTCCAAAAAAGGACTACCACAAATGGCAGCTTCGAGAGTCCAGCGTTGGGCGATTTTCTTGTCCGGGTACGACTTTGATATTCGATATATCAAAGGTTCTGACAACGGTCCGGCGGATGCTCTCTCTCGCGTATTGTCAAAGGAAATTAAAAATCTGAATGCTAACAATAAAGATGAATTTACGTTTCTTAATTTTGTTGATAGTGTGAAACCAATTGATGTGGCAAAAATTCGCAGTGAAACGGCAAACGATCCAACATTAAGCGTGGTGCGCGATTATTTATATAATGGATGGGCAAATAATTCTGATAAGAATTTAAGCGCATATAAGATAAGGCAACTCGAACTAACAGTGGAGGAAGGCTGCGTAATGTGGGGCCACCGGGTGGTCATTCCTTACACTTTACAACCTCAAATGCTCAGGGAATTGCATGATAGTCACTGGGGCATAATTAAAATGAAAACTTTGGCAAGGTCTTACATGTGGTGGCCTCACATGGACGCAGACATTGAGCACCTAGCGAAAGCATGTGAGTTGTGTGTGAAAAATGCAGGCAATCCGAGACGATCGGAACTGCATGTGTTTGAGTGGCCTGAGGGTCCAAACGAACGTCTACACATTGATTTTTGTGGACCTTTGGAAGGGCACATGTATATTGTAATAACGGATGCGTACTCGAAGTGGGTAGATGTGCAAGAAATGTCGAACATAACCACTGTGAGCACTATTAGGGTGTTAAGATTGTATTTTGCGACGTGGGGTATTCCAATAAGGATTGTCTCCGATAATGGTCCTACTTTTACATCCACCGAATTCAAACTGTTCCTAGAGAAAAATGGCGTTAAGCAATTATTGTCAGCTCCGTATCACCCCTCGTCAAATGGCGCCGCGGAAAACGCGGTCAAAAGTTTCAAGAGTAAGTACAAACTGTTGTTGCAAAAGAAAATGCCGCGACATGAAGCACTCGCTAAGTACTTACTCTCTTACCGTACGACTCCGCATTGTACCACGGGTCTCACTCCGGCCGAACTCCAGATTGGTCGACAAATTAGAACACGGTTAGACGCAATTAAACCTTCAACGCGGCAGAGAGTCGAACACAGCCAAGCGAAGCAAAAGCTTTATTACCGGGGGGATCGGAAAGAAACCTTTGATAAAAATGACAAGGTCTTAACTAAAGACTTTAAAACAAATCATTGGGAACCCGCAATTATTAACCACCAGCTTGGCCCTGTTACGTACTCTGTGCGGACGGAAGCAAACAAAGATGTCAAGCGTCATGTAGACCAGTTACGGGCTGACACAATTGGGAGCACTGAAGTTAGCGAATCTACCGGTTGTGAATTGTTGGATAAATCTATTTTGGTTACTGGCGAGTATAAGAACGGAGCAGAGCAGTCAAGGCCGCCCGAGCTGGTGCCAGAAGCGTTACAACCTATTAGACGCTCTTCACGTATTCGAAAAACCCCAGATCGCTTAGATTTATAAGGTATCGATCTCTATGACGCCTACCCCTCGTTAGGGGAAAGGATTGTAATGTATATGTAGGAGTAGCATAGCGAGCGCCATCAGTAGTGCGAGCGTGAGAAGGTACGACGAGCGGTCCTGGCAAAGACACTTAGTCTAGAACCTTCGTACTGTATAGACGTGCTTAACTGTAACTGAATAAAGAGTGTTCTCGCTTATTTGTGTGCTGCCTCTTTGTGTTCTACCCCGTCCCTAGTCTCTCTGCTGTTTACTCGGACACAACAGAACACAATTGCTAAAATAAGAAATATTGGATATGGTTTATGGTTTGAGCTGACAAAAAAAATGATACCAGTAAAATAAAAAAAAAATGTGCGCTAGATGTACGAAAAGTGCCCTGTAAGGGTTGCCATTCTTTTTTTTCTGAAAAATCGTTGGAGAATTATCAGTTTAAATGTGAAAATTTGCCATTCATTGATTAATTCAGTTGTAACAAGTAGGTTAAAATACATATTTACAAAAAAAAAAAAAAAATTTTACTCTCATAACTGTTTTATCCATCCCAAAGTTCCTTGATTCACGTATTACCTTTGTAATTTCAATGTTAGGCAGCTTATCAATCTAATGTTTTTACAGCTTTTTTCATTCAGCCTTTGATAAATAATGCTTAAAAACCTGAAAACATACTGGAAAACCATATGATTTTTCAAGAAACTATATGGTTTTTAAAAACCATATGATTATTTGAGACAAAACCATGTGGTAAAAGACTAAAAACCATATGGTCAAACAACGTATTTTACCATGTGGTAAAATCACATGATTTTTTTTAATAGAGAGGGCATTTGAAGGAATATTTGAATTTCTAGTGTTTATTTTAAAAACTAATACATAAATTTCTAAAGAGAACAGAGCCCTAACAAAATTGAGAAATTATCCGATTATTTGCCCTTACATATTTATATAATGTTCATGATAAATTTGAATGTTTTAATCAATTTATATAAGCTTATGAAGTCACCTACAACTTTTTGATAGTCAATTACAATGAGCATTTCTCATAAATTATAAATAAATTATTTTCTGGAAATAGTCCAATAACCCTTGATTTTTATTATAGTTTTTTTCTCAAAATTTTTTCATACCATTTTCACTGCAAAAATAATTATTGAAAACGCAACGAATTGAATTGTATCCCATGGACTCTAAAGTACTCTCTATTGGTCAAGATAGTCGTAATGTCACGAATACATACTCTGTGTTCGTGAAAGGCTCGGTTAGTTAAGTCAGTTAAGGTGACGTGATCATTTATCATGAGTGCGAGGAAAAAAAATATGATGTCATGGTCTCTCTCGCACTCATGTTAAATGATCACGTGACTTTAACTGACTTAACTAACCGAGCCTTTCAGGAACATAGCCATGAAGGCCTTCAGGCACGATGTAAGAGAGAGACAGAGTCCACTGAGACCCATCCTCACCACCATGATGTAAGCCCCAGCACTCCCAGCAGTTCTACTGGAGTGTGCAGTCTATCTGTATAAGTCCATGGTCAAATCCCTTGGTTGTTTAAGTACTTCCTTACACATCTACACATACCCTTTTTGCAGCAACGACGTGATACGTGTTGTAAACTACCAAATGTAATAAATTCATTTTTAATGACACGTTGCAAATATAATAAATGACACATACTTAACTGACTTTACAACATGACATCTCTGATCTACATATGTACATACATTGTGAGGCGTTAATATATAAAAACAAATGTTTGAGGATAATATAATGTATTTTAGTGTCAGCATAGAGGTTAAAAGATTATTTAATTACATTCACATACTTTACTATTATCAGTTAATAAAAGATTTCAATAGTATCACCCCACAAAAAGTAATTCATAAGAACTTTTACAAGTTCTTGTACAAATACTTGTGAAAGTATTTATGTAAGTTCTTATCTATGTTCTGATGTAGTTTTTTAAGTAAGATCTGACAACCAAACTTACATGAAAACTTGTTAACAAACTTATGTTTGCTTTTTGACCGATAACTTATCAAACTTACAATGCTTTTTTTTAAGCTAACGAGTTATACTAATTTTTGTGTGTACTTCAATACATTCTATAACTGTTAGCATCTTAAAGAGATCAAACTAAAAGTGTTTTGTACCAAAAATTCGTGCCAGGCAGCACATTGAAACGAATTTGCCTAAGTACAATTTTTTTGATTGTTTTTAGATTTCAAGTACAGTAATTTTCTATTAAACAAGTGTTAATTGAATTTCTAAGCTAATGCAAAAACTGTTATTTGATAGCAATCATTAGTTTTTTTTCGAATTTATGAAAAAAAAACCTGCTGTACTGTAAGTTTGAAGCGACTCCTCAAAGGTCTTAAATGAAGTTTGAAGAGACTCCTTAGAAGTAACGAACAAACTTTAAGGAGCATCCTCAAACATCGATATTCGCATATTAGAAGTTGAAGGATGCTCCTCAAACTTCTATAAAATCTTCAAACTTCTACTACCGTGTTGAAAAAACACTTCGAACCTCTTGTTTTGTGTATATATATTATATGTACATATGTTACATATTTTTTTATATTTTATATTATTTACTTACTTTCATTTATTTAAAACTTTTTATTAATTTGCAGATAATTATTCTCAACAAAAAAGTTTTGGTTTGGTAAACTACGGCGAGTCTTTGATATATTTAAAAAATGTGTAACTTCATCCTGGCAACCATGGACCACTTGTCCTTAGCCTAACATACTCTTCTCTTTTCTGATTTCTAAATACTCAGGAGCACTAAGTTGACGCTGCTGCCAGCCAAAAATATATAGATACACTGTATTATATTCATCTATAAGCCGCTAAGTATACTGTGCATGCCATGTTTACGTGAGTGGTCTACAAGCCACAGGAAGAGACTGAGAGAGGTGACAGTTGCCGTTCATCCACGTGTGTGTATTAGTTTGCGTCCGTTGGTAACAATTGACGCGTATATAACCTTACTTTCTAAGGACGTTGTCGCTAATGTATATTAATGATTACTTGTTTAGGTGTTATTTTGAAACAATACTACTAATTGAAAATAAAAGTGAGTGGATGTAAATATGGACTGCTACTGTAGCAGTCATGCTATTTCTGTTAAGGAGGCAGTAAACGTGGCAAATTACAAACCAAGACAAGAATACATTGTGAAATACCAGTGTAAACTATGAACATTATTTATTTATAAGTACATTGTTAATTATAAAATATATTCAATATAAAAGGCTTAGTATATGGCTTTTTTATTCTTTGATACGACGTTTACTCCATCTACGCGTTAAAAATTTGTAAATTTGCAGAGATAGATGTACAAAATTAATTCACAGTTTACACATGTGTATTTATTTACTTATCAAGATAAATTACTCTTATCAAACAAGAAGACAAAAAGGCTTCCGACGTTCGATGAAACTTGTCAGACTGATACTTTGTATCGTGTGATTTTGTTCGATGGCCACATTCATATTGAATTGCGTGTCAGCACTGTCGATTACTACCGCAGGGTTTTTTATGTGTAGCATTTACAAGCATCTTTGAGCGTCTTGGCATCGTCTCATCTAGGGTCGATAGTACGTAACTTTGCTTGCCTCCGTCTGGTAGATCTTGACCAAATATTTTATTCTTTAAGGTAATTAACGACATCTTAAAGATAAAAACAGTATTTCCAGATCCTTTTAATAAAAGTACACCACGTTACGTGCTACTACCCCAGAGGCCTCACTGCCTCATTGTTAGTTCTCATTGGAATAAGTTAATGTAAGTAGTAGTAACATAATACTATTTCAATAATTGTATGTCAGTTTTGTTTTGATAAATGAATAAGATATACATTTCTCACCTTGAAAAAAAGAAAAATTAAATGACGCCTGGCAACAAAAATGCAACAAACTTAAAAAATCACAGGCTTTCAGTCTACAATCATCGCCAAGTTCAAGACAAAAATTAAATGGTATAGTAATAAACTTTGTTAATCAATGTAATAGTTATATTTTTAATTAACTTTACAATTAATAAAATAATGGACAAAAGAAAAATCACATAAATACTTATTTTTAATGAAGTTACAAGGTAATAATTGGAAAACATTTTTTTTAATTTCATGTAAAAAAAATGTTTATTGTATGTATTCATTAGAACAAATGTTTAATAATTACAAGCAAAAACTAGCTGGGAGACAAAAAAAATTCAGGGATAAAAAAAGTTGGAGTTGGCACATAAAAGACAAAAAAAACCCTAAACCATATCAGAGTAGGTAAACCATATGGAAGTAGTTAAACCATATAAAGGTAGGTAAACCATATAAAAGTTAATAAGCTATGTGAAAGTCAATGGACTTTATGAAAGTCAGTAAATTTCAAGAGTTGTAATATTCTCGTAAAATAATTTATACACACAAAAAAATATTCTGCTGTCGAAATGACACAAACAAATATTGAGTATGTGAATAAGAATGCACTAAATGTCTAGAATAATTTCATGCCTTTTTATTTACTTTTCGATCCAAGACCATTATCTTACATTTATAATATTTCAAAAAAACAAAGCAATAGTTTTTTCGATTGCGTACTATACTAGGGGATACTCTAAATATACGGGACGTCATAATTTTTATTATTTATATTGTAAAACATAAGAACTGAAAGAGAAGTCATGTATAAAGCGCTTGTATTGTTAAGAGTATTTTTACAAAGTTTCGATTCAATCATTTTTTTCACTATTACATCAACAGTATATAAATATGACTTACAGCCTAAGGCGATAATAACAAAACAATCAAGACTATTATTTAGAAAATATTTTATTATTCATTAATATTATAATTACAACTTATGCAACTAAACAGAGTAATCTATTTGTTATAAGATCAATTTTTTTGTTTTTTTTTTTATGTTATACCGTTTATAAAAAAGTTTCATTATTTGGAAGAAAGTCATCGTAAGTTATTCTATTAAGTAATATTTTTTTTAACATTATTATTTTTATTATTCTTTCGTTATAATCACTTCACTTTTGAGCCAGGTGAGTTGTAGTCAAGGCGCCAGAGGCTCAAAACTCTAGAAGAGTAGTGGTTGATCCTGTGACATCCCATGTCATGTACTAAATATTTATCACTTTAAAATACAGAGATTTATTTTCAAATTATTAAAAGCCAAAGCCCAGCAATCTTGAAATATCAAACGATACACCTGCTTCTGCAATCGCGTGACATATAACTTACTCCTTTTGAAACGAGTTACCGTCACAAAACTCAAACTACGCGTGCAACCTCCAATAATCTCATGAAGCACTCATCTTACATCAATTTGCAGTGGTACGTCCAAGAATTTTAAATAATCAACAATTTTAATATACTCTACCAAGTATGTCCACCAGAAATATCATACACGATTTCGACAGCAACTTGTGCTTAATATAGAATCGAAGAGATCAGCAGTTTCACCTATCAATTACTGCGTGATTACGACTTAAAAAGATTTTTTCATTTTTTTAACTTCAAAAAGCAAACTGAATTATGAAGGGCTCATAAGCAGAGCGTGCAAATAGGGCAGAGCCCCACTTATTTATAAATAAATGTTAAGTAAAAGTATCTTATGCGGAAAAGCTAGGTGGACGTCCTCGTGTGTGCGTGTGTGTGGGCATGGGTCTGCCAGCGTGTGCGCATGTAAGTGTATGTTGCGTGTGTACACTAGCAAAAGTATGTGAAGGTATGTTGAAACGTTAAGGACACATATCCTTAAAATCCATTGTGTTAGAGCTGTTGCGCTTTAAAACTAGCTTCACGATATTTTATTTGCATGCGTTATAGTTATTACCTGTAATTTCACATCATACGCTTTAAAAATGATCATCCGATTAACATTGCTGTATGTCGAGATATAACTAAATTAAAGTTTTAAGCTATCAAGCTGCTGAATCACTGTCAAGAATTCAGATCCGCGAGGTTATAAAAGGCCCATGTCCAGCAATGTATAATCACTCTGCTTGCAGCAACAAGTCTAGCAGTTTGGCTACAGAGTTTAGCTCATGAAACAGTCGCTGTACTGCTTAACAATAATCGTTCACGCATATATTTATTGAAGATATTAATATTATTTTTTATCATCGTATTTTATACATTGCCCTAGCAAGGTGAGTGACATTAGGCTAGCACAGTCTACTGGCTTACTTCATTCACCAGCGGTCTTGGCTGTACAAGTAAGATAGTCCGTGGATTTCTTTGGTAGTTTATTTATTTTGTGGGTGATTCTCTAGGTAATGAGATAGAGAACTAACCTACTAAGGACTACATCTGATAAAAGTACAGTGTGCCAAAAAAGCAGTTACGAAATTAATAAAGAAATGCTTAGGAAAATTGAACAAAACCAACTTTTTTGTACCTATAACCGACAGTTTTTATTATTGTTTTTAGTGTATGTTGAAATAAATTAATTATGCAAATTAACAAAAACTTTTTCGTAAAAGAAGAGATAAATATTTGTATAATTAAAATAATCATTAAAAACCATAAATGTAACGAACACCAAATCGATCGTCATTTTTATAAAAATACGTTATTACAATTACTGTTTCCTTTTGCATATAAAAATAATGTTCATTAGGTAAAATCAGTTGCATTACAGTAAAATGTGAAACGTAAGAGTGACATTAATTTATTTCCATTGCAAAACCGAATGTAATTTAATATCTTTTATTTAATGTACTTCAAAATTTATATTGCTATACTTTGAGCTTCAGGGTTTCCAAACTAACTGTTGAATTAATAATAGTTATATGACGTCATTTTTATTAATGCAAGAAAAATTGTTGTTCACAGTTAAAGATTTTTACTGAAAACATCGAATTCTTAGATTTTTGCATTTTAATTGAAAAATGTAAAAGTTGGCAGTGTCATACATTAAAACTGTTAAATAAGGATTCTCACACTTTTTGTACTACAATTTAACAAAAAAATGTTTCAAGATAATCCTACTGACAATCATGTATAGATAATTAAATAGGAAACTAATTTTTTGTAGCTCTTTTGCAATTTTATATTTAAGAATAGTTACAAGCAAAACTCGTGAAAAAATTTGGTCGATTTAAATTTTTTATCAATAACAAAAAGAGCTGGCACGAACATATCCTAAAACTATTTTTGTATACTGTGATCATACAACGAACCAATTTTCTCGAGTTTTGCAGTAGTCACAAAAAATTTTTTATTGGCCATTTCTTTTTGCTTTATCCCGCCTCCACTGTTTTGCTCGCAGTTCTGGACATAAGATGAGTTCTTATGTATATACATGTCTTTTAAAGCGCCTTGCAGGAGTTGTAAGCTCATTCAGTTCTTTGAATCATTTGAAATATATCATATTTCAGTGGTCATCCAACCCAACCGATTAGTCTCTATCTTTGAATATATTTGCGAAATGTATAAAATTATTTAATACATGTATGCCTTGGGGCTTTTTCAAACCCAAAAGAAACGACAAGAAGAGAAACGCTACTATATCATTATATAATTCATACATTTACAGGTAGCAATTAAAATTATAGACAAGAGTCAGCTTGACTCAACGAATCTTAAAAAGATTTATCGAGAAGTCGAAATTATGAAGCAGCTGAAGCATCCGCACATTGTAAAGCTGTACCAGGTTATGGAGTCTAAGAATATGCTCTACATGGTAAGTACATTTTATCATAGCCTTTTTTTTAGATGATTCCTTCAACGTATAAGTGTTTACGGGGTTAAAAAAAAAATTTAATTTTACACGAATTTTGCGTACTAAAATTACATATACTTTCTTTTAATACGCTTATAACGTATTAAAATATTGCAAGAACTAGCGTCATAAATTTTGAAAGAATTAAATTCTACCGTTAGACGCTTATTCACAGATCTTATATAGATGATATCACGAAGTAGGCATTTACAGTCATAGCTCTAAAAATCATTAATGAATACGACAGTAAGTAAGCTTGTAGCTCTATACTTTTGTTGTTTGTTTGTTTGTTGATAATAGTTGACTATTAGTGTGTCGTAAATAGACGACTATACATGTATCGTAAGCAATTGTACCTGCAAGTTATATGACGCACAAGTAAAGAAATGAATATATACATCCTTTAATATTACATAGTTGTTAGTGTAAGAAAATCAACACAAAATTCAAAAGCCACCATAGCCTCCACGGACTCACGTTGACCCCCTTATAGATCACCCTTGACCCCCCTCACTGTTCTCAACAAAATAAGAAGAAAAACCGTTATATTTATCCTAGTCTTAGCTCAACATACTTTTACTACCTCCTACAAAAAATTTTTCAACCCCCACTGCTTCCCAGCCTGCACAAAATTTTTGTGGTATTTAACTAAAACTTTACTCAGCATCCCCAATCCTGAAATATCTGCACATACATACATGTATACATATTATTTTTTTTTAAAATAAATTGTATAAGCCTATAAAGATGAGATAGAAGCTTTTCAAATACAGTGACAGATATATGTATCAATGTTGGTGTACATTATTTGCTGGTATTATGCACATAAATAATATGGTACATATATGTAGACATAGTTTTCGATATTCTATCTTAAATAAATTTTTATGAAGACACCTTACCATCCTTCACTAATCTCCTACTTACTCAAATATATTTTATTTAATGCATATTTTTTACGAGTTCTTTATCGACAAATAAACACTTGCTTGAGGGATCTTCCTAATTTTTTTTAAATAGGAAAGAATAAAAAGTAACTATCTTAGTAATTTTTGGTCGAAGACTTATTTTCAAACATTTAAAATTTCAGTTAATTTTAAGCAACAAAATATTTTTTTTTTCATTTAAAATTGAAAGAGTAAATTTTAAGGAAAAAAAATAGAAATATTATACGAAAAGTTTTACATTGTAATTAATAATTTAAATGTTGACATTGATTTTTAACAATAAAATCCACCACGAAGCGTGTTTGAAATATATTCACTGTATTTTATGTCGAATGCTCCATCAAAAATGCTTTTTTTATAAATAGAGAAACAATTACTAATGCAAAAAATTAAGTGATCAGGGTTGGTACCTGACATCAGTACTCCAAAATGCAAAGTACCCCTCATACTCGCGCCTCATACCACTGTTCTCTAGATTATTCCACAAATAGTATATAAAGTTTGTTTTTCATTATTAATTGAGCAGTATTGTTTATTAATAAGAGAATTTATTTTAAAATTGAGAAAAACAAAGAAACAATAACATTGTTTAAAAAGCAAGTGATATATAAAGATTAGGATTTTACGTGTTTATTTTTTTATTTCAATATCATATCAATGTAAATATTTATTGTGATCAAATATTCATTTTCCACTTGAAAATTTTTGCACTTTTTTTTCATGCACAGAGAATTTTCTTACTTCCTGCTCTTGAAGTAAGAATGAAATCATACAATGATATATTCAAGTTTCTTTTATGATTACAGCTTTTTAAAAGCGTTATAAAAGTCGTTGTTTTTTCTTTGTTCTTGTCATTGGTTAAATAGAAATAAATTATACTTAAGAGAGTTTCTGTAGCCCAGTCAAATAACTTTTTTTGTGTACAGATAAAGTTATTTCTCCTGAAGCTCACTCTAGCAACAAATCGTTTAAGACTTCCACTTCATCACATGGCTCTTTGCCACGTAATATTAGGTAGAAGTGACTCTTAGCTGCTATTTTAAGGACGTTCATTACACATAGCATTTTGGGTAGAATCTTCCTAAGATTTCAACAGAATTTTTGTAATGATGCCAGGAAGTCATACATAAAATTTAAGTCTGTTTCACAATACCTTTTTTTCGATATTGAATGTTAAAATAACTTTGATAGTGTTTGCATGTTTTTCTTTTGGCATACCTGCTTGTATATATATGAATACACACCGCACATTCGACTTTTTCTGCACATAACAGCTCAATGAAGTGCCACGTACCCACGCACACATCTCTACAGTTAGCATTAAAATATTCAGTTGTTTTGTTTTGATTTCTACTTTTTTGCAGAAGCACTGTCGATGCACTTGTTTATTTGTTCACGTTGCGCTGCGATTTTTTTTTCTTTTTAATGATCATCACGCGATCGTGACAATTTTTTTATTATTATGTAGAAGTCGGTAACTTGTGATTCCCACTAATTGTTTTTGCGGTCATTTCAACATAACAAGCTCTGCACCTGCGTTTTATTTTTATTGTCTCGTTTTACTTTTTTCTGGTCCATGTGCATATAGTTTTACCTTTTAAATGGTTTAATAAACGTTGTAACTATAAACACCGATGAACTCGCCAGCGTGTTAAAGCAGGCACAAAACAAAATTGCAGAGCTCGAATTGAATTTGCAAAATAATTCGAAAAACGCTGATAGTAACAACGGTGGAAATTCAGCATTTCAAGTCGCTGCTGCCACGTAAACACCTAAAATAGCAAATTTTATGCGTTCTCATCCTCAAGCTTGGTTCGCTGAAGCAGAGATCACGTTAAGGAACATTAGTATCACAGTCTCTGCCATAAAAGCTGACTACATTACTAAAAAGCTTGATACTGATGCTATGACGTGCATTTTAGATTTGTTGAGCATTTCTTCACAACCAGCAGATCTTTATGAGCAGATTAAACAACGCGTGATCTCTACTTTCAGCCGCTCATTAAAACAGCACCTCCGCCAGCTCTTGTGCAATCTGATTTTGCTTGAAGGTAAACCTTCAATGATTTTAAACCGTATGCATGCCTTATAGACAGGGTGTGGCAATGAGGTATTTAAGATCGTTTTTCTAGAGCAACTATCTTCCAGCTGTCAGGCAGCTCTCACCATTCATAATATAGCTTTTCTCATCATCTTGGCCGAGTCAGCAGACAAAAACTGCGACTCTCTTGCATTTGAAAACGTTTATATCTCGGCTGTCAAGCTTTCAAATCAGGCTGCACCTTCACCTCACGATTCTGCGACTAAGCCTCAAATTTCTTCCGTGTGGAAGTGGCGAGCAAGGTTCCCTCTGGAACAAACCGTTTCCACATTCACGACGTCTCGTCTGGTGTTCTTTTTCTTATTAATATAGGAACAAAAATCTCCTTGATGCCCAAGACCGATCCTTCAGCCAGACTCGCTGACTTTAAACTTTTTGCAGCGAATGATTCCTTAATACACAGTTATGGTGAGGTGAACCTAGTGCTTAATCTGCGCTTAAAATGTCATTTCCCCAGAAAATTTCTCCATGCTGATATTTCTAGCTCCATTTTGGGGGAGACTTCCTGCACTTCTTTGGATTAAGTGTCGACGTTTCGCGCCACAGGCTCATTGATCCTCATTCAAACTCTTATTCAATTTGCTGTTTCAGAACGGCCATCTCGCCTACAGTCAGTCTAGATGAATCTGACTCTTAAATTTTTCAAACTCTTGCTGACTTTTCTGAAGCCACAGGTGGAAAACCCGCTCAGTATATTTCAGTTAGAGACGTTTTTCACCATATAGAAACTCATGGTCCACCGGTAATCGAACGCACTCATCGTTTTGATCTGAAAAAGAACCAAATATCATAAGAAGAATTCGAACAGCTCGTTAAAAGTGGTACTTGCAGATACTTCAAGAGCCCCTGGGCCAGTCCAATCTACATGGTGCGCAAAAAGAATGGCTATTGAGAATCGCCGTCTTATAAAAAAATGTCTTAAATCATGATCATACAATTTGTGCCGTTAAATAAGGAGAATTCTTCATATTAAAATTTGAATTTTTTGGCCACAAGCGTTGGCTAACGGTCATCATACTAAGTTTTTATAACTTGTTTGAAGACTCCATGTATTTTTTCCTTCAGCTGCTGCAGCAATTAGGCCTTGGGCCCAGTCTCTCACTAATCCATGTGACATAGTGACCTCGTGCTGAATAGTTATATTCTCAAAGAAGTGGCTTAAAATGTTTAGTGTTTATTTCGTCTTTCATATTGTCAAAAACTTTATTTTAAAAACAAGTAGTTAAATAAGTACCTTTACTAGGTCCGCTAATACTTTTATGTTCGTTAAATAGTTAATGAAACATTCTACGCTGAATAGTATGGGATGAGTGTTGCATGTGGTTCATCTTGAGTTGGTAGCCCCATGATTGCCGTATTAAGGAGTTAAGAAAAAAAGTGAAGTAATTAACTGCTTGTTAACATTAAAAAAAAAAGTTTAAAAAGGCGTATTAAGGGGAGCTTCCTCTTGAGGTGAGAATTGCGTTCCTCAAGAGAGAAAGAAAAGGCTAGAATATCGTCAAGATAGACAAAAATAAAGTCCATATCACCCAAAGCCTGATTGACATATCTTTGAAAAGACTGCGACGCGCTGTAGAGGCCAAAGGTCATGAAAACGTACTTAAACAGACCAAACGGGGCCATGGCTGCAGTCTCAATAACATCAGTGGGTGTGATTTGGATCTGGCCTTTTTTCTTTGGAAAGATTTTGTAATTGGTGTTACTGTATAACTAAGTGTTATTTAAATTTTTGCATGTCTTAGTATCATGACATAGTGAAACAAATAAAAATATAAACTTTTTACATATTTTATCACAATTGTTACCCAAAAAAGCTTAGTGCACCAAAAAATCTTTACTTACATAAAAATTTAAACAAATGTGATATAAACTTATTAACAATATTTTTTTGGGTATGTAAACTTGACTTGTAGTTATATTAATAAATTGATTGTGAGTTATGTATATAGTCCATCCATTTACGTTTCAGGTAGCGTGGAAAAAGATATAAAAACTTGTATTAAAAAGTGAATATTTAAGTATGTAAAAGGTCAGTAAGAAGCAATGGGTTGTCTTGTTAAAAAATAATTAAAGTCACAATAGTAAAAACGATATCCCTATACATTTACCATATTAATAATTTTTATGTTACTCACAAATGAGATCCATTCACATCTTACTTATATATAAAGTAAATTCGCTAAAACCATTGTAATCGCTAACCACGAAAACTACTTAACTCATCTGGCTGAAATTATGCACACTGATTATTGACTCTTCCTAGATGGTTTTAGTATACATTTTATCTTGGAACAAATAATAACAATATGTGACGTAGTAGCTCAAGCTATCACGTCACTGTATACCTATATTTCGGGGCAAGTCATCGGTGGCTACCGAGTCCTAGAATAACACATATATTTTCTATATGTGTATCTATAATACATTACTTAATGTGTATTCTCGGTACCGCGGACTACGAGCCAGAGGAGAGAGAAGGACCGAAGACCAGGAAAGAGATTGAATGTATGTGAGGTATGATTGGGTAAGCGGGTGTGTGAGGTAGAGAAGGAGAGATGGAAGGGCTCGCGACCATAGAATATCTCTATGCTCGCGACGCGTCTGAGAGGAGAAAGCGCCGGGCTGTCGCATCGATTCCCGAGTTTTGGAAACCTCCAACAATTTACCGGTTTTTAGACGTGTTGGAGATATTTTGGATGCCCGGAAGGGGCGTGCGCGTCGATCGAAGGGGAAGAGAGTAACGTAGTAGTAGTTGAGTCGTAGCGGGAGACAGTATAGTGGAGAGCCTGGTACGAGCAAGGAGATAGGGAGCACAAGGCAGAGAGTAAAGTACAGGGATAGAAAAGAGTGACAGGTGAGAGGAGAGAACATGAGAAGTGGAGATTGAGGAAAGAAGATCACGAGCAGGTTGAGATCAGGGATAGGAACAACTGGGTGGAGTTCAAAGGAGAGGAAAGCAGTGGCAGAGAGAAGCATCCGAGGGCTGACCGTACCGCCAAGTCAACGTAGCGATCGAGACGAACTCCAGGTATCACCGGGTGACCGCGCGGTTAGAGAGAAGGTAATTGTACTGGGAACAGTACACGAGGTGTTATTTCGAGGTAAAGTGTTGGGGATGGTCCAAGCGAGTAAACGTAAATGTGTGCGGGGGTTTATATAGAGATAGGAAAGATTGAATTGAGCAGAAGGTATGCTTGAGGTTGTATCCGTATGTGTGTGTGTAGCCTAGGTACCGGCCTCCAACTGTCAAGACGGGGAGGAGTTCAACGGAGTGAACGACCGAAGGTGACAGCACGAAGATATATACCTCAAAAGTAGTGTGCCAATATAAATATATACGTAGAGGAAGAGAGAAAGAGACGC
Source organism: Copidosoma floridanum (assembly GCF_036245765.1). Taxonomy (NCBI): domain Eukaryota; kingdom Metazoa; phylum Arthropoda; class Insecta; order Hymenoptera; family Encyrtidae; genus Copidosoma; species Copidosoma floridanum. The sequence goes on along the minus strand of NW_028321910.1, from coordinate 4,254,974 downwards.
AACGTTGTGGAGAGTGTGAATCAAGGTGAATAAATAGCACGAGAGCGCTGTGAAAATTTATATCCGCAAGTGTTTATTGAGAAGTAGTGCCCCCATTTGCCCCCTTCTATTTTCCTTTCAGGAGTGTTTGGTGTTACCGAGCCAGATACCTGTGGCAGACCTCCCGGAGGAGAGATATCCAGCGTGTAGGGACACGGTGAGAAATTGAGTGAGAGTTTTGAGAGGGGATCCGGGACGGCTGTTTATCGGCTAGAAAAATCCTCGTCACAAATAGCAATAATTAAGCTCAAAGTTTTGCAAAAATACGCTACATTTTTGTTAGTTCAGTAAGGTCCGGTAGGTGGCGTGGACATAAAATCGAAGCTACCTGCAATGAAGTTAAATAAGTGTGGTTGTAATAGGCCTGAGGGTCTCGGCGATTGTCATAGTCGTACACCCACAATACACAAAAAAAGAGATATTAGTCATGCAGCTGGGTATCCTGGCAACCGAGGACACTTTTCTCCAACGGACAATCGACCCACGTCTAATTCTACCCTGAACCACCAGGATAGACGAGTGCTATCAATAAAAACATATTTTAAACGACATCGTATCCGGTAGAATAAGTACCTGAAGACGTTTCTAGCTAGAACACAACCTGCATCAACACTTTAAAGTTTTGTGGCCATTCAACCATCATGCCTGGTGCTTACCAAGAACTTTTTACTACAAATGCAAGCCAAGGAAAACAGCCCTGAGGAGTACGGGCAGCCTCACTGACCTCCTCAGTAGTCGTCCTAACAGCATATCCACAGAGAAGGTATATTCTTTAGGCCCATTTTCCTGACTAACTATGAGCGGTTGGTTATCCAGAGAACTACCCGAAGACGAGATATTCTTCGGTCAGCGACGTACCTGCCTCCAGCACGGTCTCCGCGATACAGAGACTCTGAGGATAAGAGTTAAGCTACTCAAAGACAGCTCTCCATCATCAAGAATAATTATAAAGAATAGCTGGAAGTTTTACCACTGGCCCTTTTCATGGCAACTATGAGTATTTATGTTCCCTACTTAACGATCAATCTCATCGGTTCTTTTGAGGGCCACCTAAGTTCAAACTACCTTACCAATTAATACATATTAACTACCATTTTCAGCAACGATTGATCGACTAAAAGACCATATAAGGCCTAGCAGATGTCATGAGCCGAATTATTCGTCGCAAGGCTGGAAACCCTGGCAACCGACGATTCTATAGTACCCTCTGCAGTCTAAGCATTGAACCAGGAATCATCATTCCCAAGGTGTGCGCTGGAAGAACCTAACAGCTATAAAGGAAAAATAAGGAAAAAAGTTTTAACCATGCTTAAAGTCGCAAGAGGGTTAATTGGAAGGAAAACTTCAAATGCAGCTAATGAATACAATTTTAAGGGTCAAGACACTGATGCAAAACATTTATCGAGTTTGGAACAGCAGCATCAAAATCGATAAATAAAGAATTCATTGCGTGAAAGATTACCTTTTTATTGTATCCTTACAGCAATCTCTTAAATTTTCCATATTTTTAAATGTGTAGAATATGTATTTGTATTTTTGTTGCGATGAAAAATGTAGAGATTAAGCTCCAGAACTTCGTTTCTCTGGTAATAGAGTTGTGAGATAAGAGAAACAATTTTTTTTAATTATAAACTTTTGTGAGTTTTGAATCTTCATAGCTTTAAAAAAAAGCCTTTTTTGTAGATTATACAGGAGAAACTGCAAACTGACGGCTCTTAAGGGGGCTCCAGTGAGCACTGGTACCAACCCGAAAACTATTCGGTTAGTTGGTATCACTTCTGTGAGTATATATCTATACATACGTGTATATATAAGCGAGCACCATCATCTGTATATATAATGTGTCCGTACCTATGGTAAACAAACAGCAGCTTCTGTCACGTACAGAGCGTTTTATTTAGAATTAGTTTTTTTGTGTTATAAAAAATGAAAGAAATCACACATCACTGTAAGAGTCATCAAGACTTGCAGGATGCTGAAATGATTTTGCAACAGCAAAAAAGAAATAAAAAAGTAATTGATGATAACAAACAAAAATTAATTGTATTAAAATGTATTATTAATGATAAGATAATTTATAAAATGGCCAAAGAATCGATATCAATAGAAGTATTAGTAGATTCATATAAAAAAGATCCTACAAATGGCATCACCTCATTATTATCTATGAGTGTAAATAATAAAGTAAGAGTTATTTCAAATAAAAAAATTATTGACGCAATTTTTAATAAAATAAAAAATAATTGCAGTTAAAATTTTTCAATGTTCTATTTTATTTAAAAAAAAAAATATGTGTAAGTAATCCATAGGAGAACACGATTAAAAAAGAGTTACAAATGACATGAAACTTATGTAAGTACTTGCAGTGTAATTCTGAAATATTCAAAAGCGCGCGCCTTACAAACAACAAGATGGCATCCCGTAATGACCCTGCTAATTCAATGACTTGATCAATACTTTACAAAATATCTCAAATATTTCCAGGGTTACCTATATTTTTGAAGGTACCATCTGAAAGCTGAGATGTTTTTCTATAAAACAGTTACAGTCCTGACATGTAACTCCTCAATTATTGTTAGAAAATACCGATGTTTTCACGTTGCTCTATGAGAGGCTATGTATAATGTACGAACTTTGAGAGCAAATATCTCAAAATTTTCCAGGGTTAGAGGGGTAAATCAGGACACCGTTGGAATCAGCGTGTTTTTATCCATCAATTAAGCTACCTGTGACCTCCTAACTCCTCCCGCTGGAGCCCCCTTAAAGGCCAACGATTATTTTATGGCATAGGGAGCGCATTGTACTTTTCAGCATAATTATACTTTTTTCATTTTTAACCAAATACACTGTATGAATTCCGAACAAATATGTTTTTAATAAAAAGATTTTCTATTTGAAAAATGTCAGAAACATTTGTTTATTTGTATGTGAAACTATGTTAAATTCATTATTTGAGACCCACGTGAGAATAGGCATTTTCTTATAATTTATGCGTTTATCCATACAGAAGAAGAGATTATTTTGACTTTAATAACGAATCTAATTCTAATTTAAATCATTGATTTAACATGTTAATTTAAAGATACTTATGGATTAATTAATAAATTATGTATTCTAATATCAAATTTTATTAAGTTCTTGATAAAGTTGTAATTTAGTTGGGTTTTAATGAATTTCAATAACAAAGTTTTATTTTCTATAAGCCAAGAGCTTTACCACTATATTAAGCTACACCTGTTAAATTGTTATAAACAATTATACATTCAAATATACTTTAAGATTATTTTGCAATCATTTTGCATTTTTTTTGCGCACTTTAGCTCCCTTGTTTAAATCATATATTCATTCGCCTATTATAATTAAATGCGTGTCGTGCTAAATGATCAAAACACCCTATCCCCATCCCCGGAAAAAGTACGCATTGCCTTTTTAGGGGGTAAAATACTACAAATTTTGAATATAAATCGATAGTAGTGAATAGAAATTTTACGTCTTCTGTCAATAATAGCTAGTGGCTCTAGAAATCAACAAGTAAGATTTCGTGAGGTGCAGAAGGCTTAATTGGTTGTAAGAAATTATTACATTTTTGTGTAATACATTTAGTTCTCGGACATAAATCGCATGTTTTTGTAATTTCAGCAATTTCCTCTAGTCAATTTCGATATCAAAAGGCTTCTATTATTTAATTATAAATTTTTGTACTACTGATATGGCCGTACATTGTGTGTGTTTCTACGATTATTGATTGTCCATTTTTTTATGGAATAAGAAGTGTGTAAGTATTAAAAAATTTTTTTTTAATTAATTTATTTTCTATCTTAAGCTGATATGCTATGGGAATAAACCTTTGTCAAAATTGTTCCTTAACCTTATTAAGCATTTTGTCATTGCGCAATAATGTTTCAAAGTTAGACATTATTTGCTCTTACTTTTCACATGGTGAAATAAAGATAAATGGTGATATGATAATTTTTCAAGTTTTCGGCTTGATTATTTTCTATCGGCTGCATTATTATTGTAACCCTAAATATATGTAGGTATAATGTTGTAATAATTTAAGGGTAATTTCCATCGCTAGAACCTTTAATTTCCAAATTTAGAACTTCGTAAAGATGAAAGAGATTTGTGATCTGTTTTTAAACATATTTTTTGTGCTCCTAACAAACACCCCCACACAATGTCAAGCATTTCTTTTTCAGTGGTTGAGGAATTGAGCTAGCTACCATTTAATGTTTGACTAATTAAAGTAACAATTTGTTTTTGTTCTCTGGCATTATTTTTTGATAATACAGCAGCAACAACAAGACTTTCATCAAAAATATTTTTTTCTTTTTTTCACATGCAATCTGATGTGCTTCGTCCCATCGATATTTATATGTATATATATATATATTTTTAAAGTCAAGTACCAATAGTGTATAACTTAAATAAGTTCAAGCAAATTCGAAATAGACATAAATGAATCCAAGGATTGCTTGCCATTGTTTTACATTTTTTAGTAGCTGAAATTCTTTTGTTGTTGTAATTGTATCAGGATAGGATTAAAGTTATTTTGAAAATTAAATGTGTCTAAAAGATTTTATCTTTTTTTAAACAAAATTTAATTTTCCAAGATTTAATTGTACGTTCTGATTTTAAATTCTTTCTAATAACATTTTTATGTAATAAATATGTTTATCAAACATCAAGGAAGCAACAGTTATGTCATCTATGAGAACAATGATAAAGTTTTCCAAATTATTTAATATTTAATGTGACTCGCAAATCAAGACGGAACTGCAGGCTTTTATTCCAAACGGTACGACGTTGAATTTATAAACATGATCGCTAGATCTACAAGCAGTTAATTTCTTGCTGTCTTTATATGAAAGGATTTACCAATAACTAATCCAGAAATCTAAATTAGAAATATAATTAGCATCCCTGCAACAACACAGGAATAATTACTTAACCCTATAAAAACTAAGATAATCATTTATTAAACGCTTGTTTGATTCTCTATCATCAAGACAAAGTCAAACTTTTTTTTTTGTCACTACTATTCTTAACAAATTTATGTATGAAATAATCAATTTGCAAATTCTACCAATTTCTAACATACTTAAATTTAGCTATTTAGTTTCCTTCTATATGAAAAAGATACTGAACAAGGTTTCTTAAAAAGTGGTGAGTAATCATTTATTTATAATTTATATGTATATAACTCACCAAAAACAGGATTATTTTTAATGATTAATTTGCTAGTGGTCCCCCCGTCTCAGCTTCACCCGAGACTGACTGAATAGAACACCACAGTACGTTAATACCTTACATAAACCGTTTTCAGTTAGAAATTTTACATATATTCTTCAGACCTCTCACAACAAAAAACTTCTTGTTGAAAAAACTCTTCATCAGAATCAAATAGTTTTTTAATCCAATGATAAGATGTGAAAAGTAAGAAAAACACAATTATGCAGAAAAGTACCGTGTGGTCCTAACGGCGCACTATGTTCTAAAACGCTGATATCGGAGGTTACTTTGTCATAAATCAAATATCTCAAGAACGAGAAATGGTTAAGGTCGAATTTTTTTTTTAGTTTGTAGGTAGTCAAATTGCGAATTAGGAAAAATTATTGCACATTTCGTAAAATCATAACCTAGCATTAAAATTTCATGATTTCTGAGAATTTTTTAAGGAATGAGCAAGAATAGTGAGGCAACCAGGTAGGTATCCGTAGTCCGTTCTATGTTTACGGCCACACCAAAGCATATTCTACGTTTTTTCACCTCCTAAACGGAAGTCCTTAGAGTGCGAGCCCAAAAAGTCTAGAATCGATTGTCATTAACAATTAACGTAAACAAATAAAAAAATTTCACGTTTATGACCAAAAAAAAATTTTAATAGATTATCTGGATCATTTCTAACAAAAAAATCTTGGAGTTTTTACGAAAAATGATTAGATTTTGCAGTAAGAAATTATAAATGTTGTAAGCACTCGTCATTTTGCCCAGATCTCTGAAAATATGTTATTCTTTATTATCTTGTTAACAATGGATTATGCATCTTGAGCTCCTGAATTCAATTTTTTCAGGTGTGAGTCTATAGTAAAGACGGAAAAATTGATTCAACGATAGTCGTTGAACTATCAATTGTTCGCTGGGATTATCGAGCGTCCCATCGCCCGATAGTTTGATCTGCGCATCGATAACAATGTAAAAAATCATACCAGATCATTAACATTGCTTATGATAATGTGTGTTAGCAGGAGAATGTGTAAGTTTATTTTGCCAACAGTTTCCGTACAGTTGTCAAAATAATTTTTTGTAAACTTACGATCAATTTTAAAAATTGTGGCTGTATAACCCAAAAAAAATTTTATAAAATGTTGTACAGTGATGTAGTTGTTAAATGTTATGTTCAAAGTTATTTATTGCAAAAAATCAGTTCTCTGACTAAGATCATGGGATCTACATAAAAAATTTTAAAAAACATTAACTTACCACTGATAGTATGAAAAATATGCAAACAGGTCTAATAAACCTTTTAATGTAAAAGAAAAAATTGTTAAAAGTCTGGAGCATACGTACACATTGTTTATTTGTTACAAGGTCATCGAATTAAATAAATTTAGTTATCACCGGATTTTTGTAAGTGCTTTACAGTTATACGGTATAATTTGAAGACGTAAAAACAATTTTACATATTTGATTAACACCAATTTTCAGCTATTTCCCCCATTTTAGCAAAAAATGAGCTTTTACTTATTTTTTTACAAACAATTTTAAAATAAGTTATAAATTTTTTTATTTTTAAGAGAAATAGTACCTTCTCTGTTTAATGAATAAAACTCAAGTTTTAAATTTGTTGTATTTGTGGGATACATTTTGTAACCTGATGATATATTTTTTGCATAAAACATAATGCTGACAAATATTTTCAATGCAGTTATGACAGAAATAAAAACTATGGATCCCTATACAATAAATGAGTTGGAAAATGTGGAAAAATACAAGGTTAATAGAGAGAATTTGATTTAAATCATATAATTCTTTTTTCTTCTACAAATAACAATTAATCTGGAAGTTTTTGAGGTTTAGTTATGCAGTAAGACTTTTCTTTTACACTAATGAAAAAAAAACTAACAATCTTGAGTAGAATAAATCAGCTGCTAGACATGTAGACGAGATATGTTCTGGAATAAACATCTACCAAATACTCTTCGAAATATTTAAAGAAAATAAATACCTTATTCTCAGGAATGGGTACCAATCAGCTAATAGACACCTGTAGTTAATATGCAGACCGTTACAGTACCATCTCATTTTTGCAGACATTGAACTACTATTTATACAGAAATGTCCTGTACGTTTTAACTTTAGAATGACTGAAACATTTTTCCTACAGTCGACGTAGATAAATCTAATAATTTTTGTCAACATCATCGAAATTTATTGACTACTCCTAACAGAGAAGAGCCCTGTACTTTACTTATCTTAGAAGATGTTGATCACATTAAAAATGATTGCAATAAAACTGTTTAATGAAAAAGACATCTTTTAGTAATCTTATCAGTAACTTTTTTTAGTAACCAGAGGTTATGAAATACACTAAGTTCTGAGTTTAATACTAATATTCTTAAAATTGCTAAAAGTAAATTGTAGATGTTGAAACAAAGATTACATTATTTTGAACTAAATATTTGATAACCTATAAAACACGTACAATATATATCTTTGATATTCTTCTTTGTAACAAACAATATTTTTTACGAAGTTTTTCATCATAATAAAGAAGTTAACTTACGAGGTACAGCCAACGACATAAGATTTAACATTACCATGTTAAAAAGCTTGTGAAGTAATATGCTAACAGTACCGGGGAAAAAAATGTTTTTAAGTTGATTAGCTCTTTTCTAGTAAAAAGATCTCTTGGGTTTTTGTCGTAAAGTGTTTTAGTTTCGAAGAATATAATTCAGTATTTATTCGTTTTTTTCATCTTTAAATTATTTTCATTGAAACACAAACGCTTTACGACAAAATTTCAAGAAACCTTATTTACTCAAGCTGAGCTAATGAGAATAAAGAAATTCATTTTCCTCAAAAATGAAAAATTTGTGTTCTTTGATCATAAAAATTTTTGTAACAATTTTTCCGTTACTAATACATATTCACACCTGAAAAAATCGAATTCAGGAGCTCAAGATGCAAAATTCCATGTTAACAAAATAATAAAAAATAACAATTTTTAGAGATCTGGGCAAAATAACAAGAGCATACTAAGAATTTATTAAATTCAGTAATCTTGTAAAATTTATAATTTTTGTCTGCAAAATCTAAGCATTTTACGTAAGAACTCTAAGATTTTTTTGTTTGAAATGATCCAGATAATCTATTAAAATTTTTTTTTGGTTAAAAACGTAAAATTTTTCTATTTGTTTACGTTAATTGTTAATGACAATCAATTCTAGACTTTTTTGGGCTCACACCCTAAGGACTTTCGTTTAGGAGGTAAAAAAACGTAGAATATGCTTTGGTGTGGCCGTAAACATAGAACGGACTACGGATACCTACCTGGTTGCCTCACTATTCTTGCTCATTCTTTAAAAAGTTCTCAGAAATCATGAAATTTTAATGTTAGGTTATGATTTTAGGAAATCTGCAATAATTTTTCCTAATTTACAATTTGACTACCTATAAACTAAAAAGAAAAATTCGACCTTAACCTTTTCTTGTTCTTGAGATATTTGATTTAAGACAAAGTAACCTCTAATGTTAGCGTTTTAGAACATAGTGCGCCGTAAAATAATTATTGAGCCTTAATGGTTTCTAATTTATACTTTTTCACGTTACAATGAATGAAAAGGGCTATTTGATGAAAGTGTAAGGATTTAAATTTGACAAAAATATTTCATAAAAAATTTTTTGTCCCAGTCCTTCACCTTTGTTATGAGAGAAACAAAGTCTTGTAGATTCAATTTTTTTTTTTTTTATCGCAACGATAAACACAAATACACATTTTTTTACCTATTTAAAATTCTGAAAGATTTAAGTAATTACTGTAAGGGTTATAACGAAAGCTTATTCCTCACGAAATGGATTCATTGTTAATGCTGCTGTTTCAATGCCTTACTTCCTATTTACCCTCTTGCGACTTAAGGCATTGTTTAAACTTATGTTATTCCTAAAAGCTGTTTTTGTCACTTTTGTTACGTTGTAATATATATGTTGTCAAGGTAGTTTAACAACCAATAGCCCTAGAAAAGACCGGTGAATCGAATTTTTTGTTGACGAAAGCAAATGTGACCATCTGAATACCTCAGGGTGATCTTTTCTGGTCTGTTGTTATGGTACTGTACTGATAAGGAGGAAAACTACAATGTCTGAGGCATTAAACCTAGTTGTAAGGCTTTTTCTCGACGTCTCTTGGTATTACGTTGAAGACGTTGGTATCTAAAGCACCTTCTTCTCTTGCAGAGCTCAGTCGTTTTGGTGATGTTAGGTGGGGAGATAGGTTCATGATACTTGCCTGATGGGGACTGTTCCGTTTGCTTGAACTTATTCTTTCTTAATAGCTGTTAGATTGAGCCAGCGCAGACCTTGGAGGGGATCGGTGATTCCTGATGAAATGCTTAGAATCAAGAGGATAATGCAGAATTGTCGGTGGCCAGGGTTCCTAGCCTCGTGACGAACAACTTTACTTGTGATAGCTATGAGTGAATGAGGCTGGCTTTATATAGTCTTAAAGTCAACGAATCATTGCCAGAAATAGTAGTAAAAATACATTTGTTGGCAAGGTAGTTTAACGTTAGATGGCCCTGAAAAGAACCGGTGAGATTGGTTGTTAATTAAGAAAGGTTAATACTCAATGTAGCTCTAAAAAAAGATATTTGTGATACTTCCAGCCATTCCTTATTATTATTTTTAATGATAGAGAGAAGAGTAGCTTGACACTGACTCTCGGAGTCTCTGCGTACGTATATTATGCTGGAGGGAGGTTAACTGCTGGCTAAAAAATATCTTGTCCTCAGGTCATTTCCCGGATAACAAACTGCTTATTATTAGTCAGGCAAGTGGGCCTAGAAAATACCTCTACTGAAGGTATGCCGTTGGGACGATAACTGAGAAGGAGGCCGTTATCACTGCTTGAACTCCTTAGGGTTGTTCTCCCTGTCTTGCTGTTGTAGCAAAATCTGCTCTGGTGGCACCAGGTTGGTGGGAATAACAGCCCTAAGACCCTCAATTGCTAGAGTATATTGTGCTCTGATGAGACCTCTTCTGGTCTTATGCCAGAGACGTTAGCGATCGGAACATCTTTTTATTGGTGGTACTACTGGCACTCTAAAATCTTGGTGGTTCTAGATGGAGTTCGACGTAATTCGCTTGTCCACTAAACAACAGTGTTGTTGATAGCTAGTATACTATATATTATAGATATTAAAACCAGACTTACATAACTCTGTTACAGGTACCTTAGATTCCTTTTCTACGCCACCTAGCAGATCCTACTAAAATCAAGTGAAAATCCATCGTATTTTTCAAATCTTTGAGCTTATCTATTGCTATTTTAATAATTTTTTAAAAATAAAAACTATACTGAAACCATATAGGCAGTATCAAGAGTATGCAACATTTCAGCAAGATCAGTTTATTCGAAGAGGTGTATTCCTTCATGCAGTACGTCTTATCATAGTTTTCATGTTATCAGGATATTATTTGCGTAGAGTACTTGTAAGACTTACATACTATGTGTAACTATTTTCTAACGAACGTTTTTAAGTTTTAGTTATTTTTACGTTTCTATAAATATTCTTTGTTTTTTTTAACATTAAAAAAACATAATGATTAAAGCATTGCTTTCTCTCAAATCATAAAGATTGGACGTGGTATAAATGTACACAAATAAGTTGAAACAACAGTACTTAAAGGAAGATGCTAATGGTATATTAGCATCCCATCAATTATCTGCAAGTATCATTAGGCTTTAATTTTTGACACGTTAGCTCATTGTCCTTTAAGTTTTAAGCAAGTTATACTTACAGCAAGTTTAACTACAAACAAATTTGTAAGATAAATCATGGAGCTACACGATAACAATAGTGACTGTGTTAGTGATAATAACAACAAAAATAGAAGTGATTATAGTTCTACTTATAATATTAATAATAATAATGATAATAACTACAATAATAATAATAATAATAGTAAAGACGATAGAAAAATAATAGCAAAAATGATAATAAAATTCATTAAAATGGCAATGATAGGGAGAATAATACTAATAATGATAATAACAATAATAACAATAGTTATAGAATTAATTATAATAATTATTATAATAGTAATAATAATAATAAAATAATAAGTAGAATGATGACTATCACGAAAGTAATAAGAATGAATGTTATATTTGTCACAATCATAATTAAATAATGATCAAACAGGGTTCTGCTTTTCAATTATAAATAACGAATAATTTGTCTCTCGATGTGAATATTTTTTTGTTATTTTTGTAACAAATATCATGATTCTCAGACTTTTATTTTATTAAAAATATTTATGAGGTTAGTTTTTTCTGTAAAATTTTAAGAATATTCATCACCATAAATCAAAAATCGGTTGATATTTAAAAGTTATCAGAGCTCTACAAAAATTATGTTAGTTCCTTGACTTTTATTTAAAACTAAAATATATGCTAAACACTGCATAATTTTTGTGTATTGTAAAAACAATTTTAAGCTAAAAGGTTGATGAACTTTTTCTTGATGTTAAATGTATTAAGAAATTGCTTTTGTTTTTTTTAATACAGTAGATCTTTTAAACGCCTTAATTAATTTAAAAACTAGATTAATATTGTAATAAAAATGTAATGATAAATGAAAATGAGTAGATTTCAGCTACAGTATTAGAACTAAGCTAGAACTAAAGTAGATTTTTAAAGTACATGAAAATCTTCCATCAGCTTCAAAAAATAAGAACGTCATTTTTTGAATGATTTTTTCAATAAGCCATATAATATAGGTAAATGTATGAAAATATGATTCTTATTTTAAACGCTAAATTTCTTTAAGAAATTAATTAATATCGTTTTTGAAATTCCATAAAGTTTCCAATATCTAAGAGTTTATTAGAAATTCATACGACCAATGGTATACAAGTGAATTTTTATACATATAAATCATTGTATCAAGAGGTGCATATGCATGGATGGTGGCACTTTCAATACAAGCACTCTATATCTTCCATGCATGTCCTTTTTTCCAATATCCATTATACTTAAGACTCATAATATCAAACCACATTAATTCTTCTTCAAGAAAGATTGCTTGAAGAAAATTGCTTGTGTTGATAGTGCCGCCATCTATGCATATGCACCTCTTGATACAATGATTTAGATGCATCAACATTCGCTTGTATACCATTTGTCGTATGAATTCATAATTTACAGACAAGCATTAGAGTCACGTAACTACTTTATCTAAGATCTTCATACACGTTAGAGATATATTAGGAAGAGATAAGAAAACAGCTATGTTCATTGGAAGAAAGCTGTAAAGAAGCTGGATGAGAAAATAGGAGCAGGGGAAGTTGAGGCTAACTTTTGCGTGTATATCTATATAAATGTTAAATCTATACAAGTGCCAAGTAAATGGAGAATGATTACCGCTTGTTCTTATTTTTTGATAAATTGATTATTTTGGGCAAAAATAGTTTAATACTTACTGTTCATTACAAATGTTTTACTTTTTCAATAGTAAAATTTTAAATCATGTGATAAAAGAAGTAATAAGATATTACAGCATAGATCATGCTGCTTACAAAGACAATGATAAATCTAATAGTGATATTTGTAGAAGTTTCCAATTAAATTTTTAAGCAATGTTTGTACAGGCTAATCCCTGCATAAACATTATTTTAAAAATAATGTAATTGTTATATTGATGTACAGTAATGCAGTTAATAAATTTGTCGAGAATTAAAAATGTTAAAAATCACAGCACCGTAGCATTACCTCAAGGGTGGTCTGGAAATGTGTTAACAAGTAAAATGGCTGAATAATTTCTAATAGAGTGGTGGAAAATTTCTAAAAGGAACTAGAACAAGTATTGAAGTGTTGCTCATACAATGTATTAAGAAACTGTGAGGAAGCTGGGGTGGGTTTCTTGAATAGTGTAGAAAAATCTGTGAGGGGGGAGGGGGGTCATAAAAGTAGTTTAAGTAAGAATGACAAGATAACCCACATAGTTTAACCTTATTTAAGGATGTAGCTCAAGGTTGGCTAATGGAAATTCCTTACTATAGTAAGGAAAGTGTGATGGGTTGTCCAATTATAAGGTTATATAACAGTAATATAAATGTATATCACCCTTTATTACATAGTAATCTTGGAGAGTTACTTAACACAACATCTCCACCACTTCTCTCAGCCCCTATAACACTTCTCCACCCCCACTCGATTTTAAGGAGCAAACTCCTTTACCCTCTTAGCCCTCTGTTACTCTTATAATTTTAAAACTAGATAATCCAATACGCTTTTCTCACTATTTGAAAAAATCACTTCAGCCACTAGCTGTAAATCTAAATAAGGTAAAAGTATATTGGTTATGTTGTCGTTTGTAGTTCAACTACTTCTTGCACCCCTTGCTTCCACTTCTTACACTTTTCAAGAAACTAGCCTTAGCTTCCTTGCAATTTCTTAAAATATTCTTAGAGCAACGCTCCAATATTTATTCTAGTTTTTTTAGAAACTTTTTATCACTCCCTTAAAAATTATTTTATCCATATAACTTGTTAATACATTTTAGCACTACACTTAAGGTAGTGCTATGACGTGATCGTTTGTTTTATTTTTATTTCTTGATAAGATTATCAGTTGCATTATTTTAAACTAACATAAAAATTCTACAGATTTTTAAATGAAGTACGTTTGGGGATAAGCCTTCGCAAATATTATTTAGAAAAAATCGGAAATATATTCAAATATCGCTATTATATCTATGAGCAATTTTTCAAAGGTTTTATTTAATTTCAAAAGGGAAATGAACTGTAATAATTAACTTTTTTTTTTTTTGTTACAAATCTTTAGTAAAAAATATCCCAATTTTTTCATAAATTTTTGTCCATATATCATCAGACAAGTAGAACCACGCAAAAAAATTTTCAAAGTAGTATGGCAGCATGACGTTACAAGCTGCTTAAGAAAATATTATAAATTTAAAAATAGTGTTCCACTGAACCTGAAGCAATAGCAGTATCTTCTAACATACTATTAAGTATTTAGTCAACTATTATTAGCACTTTAAACGGTTTTGCTCCATGAAGGCACTTTCAAATTAATTTTAATAAAAAATCGTCTGAGTTCTTAGGAGAATCTTTGTTAAGTTGATTTATTATTCCATTAATTTTTTTAAAACCTTTTCTGTTTGAGCCAAGTTTTCTTTACTTCTTTAAAATAGTAGTATACTTAAATATTAATATAGCGAATATTGCTGAGCAAAGTTTTGGCAAAGATTCCTGAATGACAAAAACGTAATTGTTGTAAGCGTCTAAGAATATGTTTATCTGCTTTCAGTCTGTATGATAGTCATTGAAAGCAAGTATTAAAACGATAATAACTTTTGGTATTTCGTTTGATATAACAACAATTTTTTCTCTTTTGCATTGTTTAATGCCAACGTCATGAGTACAGGAAGAAAGATATGTATAATTTAAAAATTGAAAGGTTTAATTTGTCACATGTCACCTTAATCTCTTATAATTAATAATTTATTATAACTCTTCGTTCAGTAAATCATTTAACATATTTAATGACTCTTTTATTTAATCAGTTACACTAATACGCAGTATCTCTTTACCAATACACAACGCTTCATATCGTCCTCTGGACTGCGCTGCAGTGACTCCACCTCACGAGCCACGAGCGTACGTCCACCATGTCCAGCTCGACCTGGACCAGGAGGGGTGGGGGGCTTCTGCTCGCCCTAGATCCGCACTACTATGCACACACTCACACTCCGTCCTTAACCCCGCACACTACTACATTCTCTCTCTTTTTCTCTGCCGTGCTCGCTCTTGCTCTCTACCCTCACACTCTCTCTCTCTCTCTCTCTCTCACTGTACACTTTTATATACTCTCTCTCTATTTAACCTCACCTCCTGGTCAAACGTCTGCGAGTCTAACCCAGCACGATGTCGTCTGGGGTCCTTGTGCGGGTCGTTCGTTCTACGGCAACACTCTACTAAAAACTCTCTCTCTCTCTAAAATCTCGACACGAAAACCCACACAAATCACCAAAGGTCTCGCTCTTCACACTTAACCGTACAGCTCTAGGCTTTACTCTGGACTGACTTGCAATCTATCGCTTGAGCAATGGCCGCTACCGATGCTGCTACCACGAATCTTCCCTCGCAGTCACTTTCAACATAGCAGCTGCTGTGTGCCCCAGTAGTCGCGTTCGCATTTTTTTGTCCGTTCCCGCTGGCACTGCTGTGTCTGTGCATCTCAACTGGTTTTCCCTTGGCATCCTCTTCTCCTTCTCTCAGCGTATATACAACTCCCAAAAAATAAACAAACTCAGAGAAGCTTCGACTTTCTGCTCCTTGCATATACGTTGCATCAGAGAGAGCATTTTGGAATATGAAGGCCATTTTGCCTCGTTGCACAATATACTTATTTGAAAGGTAAAGATAAATTGTCCTGTAGTACCGCTTTATTTCAAATAGGGTAGTATATCGTGTAAGTGAATGTTGCTGTGAGACATTTATCACAAATAGATTTATTTCGACAGATATAAATTAAGCATTGAACTTATCTTTCAATTTTTGTTTGAATGAAAAATTATTTTTAAATAAATCTTTTTAGTTAGTTTCATAGATCTATGAGTTTTTGAAGTGAAAATTCTTATGGCACGTTGTGAACTTTTTCGAGTGACACGAAATTTCTGAGCCCCCCACCACTCCAGCCGCTCTCTCTCTCTCCGTGTCCCCCTTGTCACCACATGCTATACTAGCAGTGCATCCCTACCACTCCAGCCGCTCTCTCTCTCTCTCTCTCTCTCTGCCTTGTCCCCCTTGCCACCAGAGCAGTGCATATACGCGTAGAGTGGGACGAGGGACGGCCTTGCTCTCTGCCTCGCTCCCCGTGCTACTACATGCTCAAATTTTTACGTGTATATATATATATATATATATATATATATATATATATATATATATATATATATATATATATGTGTGTGTGTGTGTGTAACGAGGTATTATTTGTTATTAAATAACCTTTTATTCGTATTTTGGTTGTATTTTTCTGACATATGAGTTATAAATTCCGAAAAAATTATAGTATACCTTGAAAATTAATAGAGATGTCCACAAATTAATTTAAAGTGTTTTTATAACAATGTAACCTCATAAAATAAGAAAAATCGTCATATCTCGACGGAAAAGCAAAATAGGCCAAAAATACCGATTTTTTACGGGTATCCTTAAAGGGAAATAAAATATAGAGACACACAAATAGAAATGTCATTTGTTGTGATTACATAACCTCAAATTCATATTTTCACTCTATCTTTATGAAATTCGAGTTATAAATTGCGAATAAATTACAGTATACTTCAAAAATTAATAATACAGATGTGTGCGAAGAAATTTCAGGTGTTTTTATAACAATATAACCTCATAAAATAAGAAAAATCGTCATATATCGACGGAGAAGCAAAATAGGCTAAAAATACCAATTTCTTACGGGTATCCTAATGGGAAAATAAAACATTAAGACGCACAAATTGAGGTGTCATTTGTTATGATTACATAACCTCAAATTCGTATTTGTGGTCTATCTTTATGAAATTGGAGTTATAAATTTCGAAAAAATTGCAGTATACTTTTAACATTAAGTTAGATGTGCGTGAGGAAATTTAAAGTGTTTTCATGACAACATAACCTAAAAAAATTAGAAAAAATACCATATCTTGAAAGAGAAGCAACATAAGTCAAAAATACCAATTTTCATGGGCTTACTAAGGGGGAAAAAACAATTGAAGCGTACAATTCGGTTGGATGAAAACATGATTTTCAGCTATTTCAAATATGAAATTTTTTTTACTTGTTTAATGTTATTGAAAGAAATTTACTTATTTAACTCGTAGCAATGACACATATGATAGCTTCTCATATAATTTTCTGCATTAAATGAGTTCAATATTTGATACTTGAAGTTTAACTTCTATCGTGGGTTCCACGACCCATTTTTTTTTATTCTACTAACACGAGAAAGAAGAGGTTTAGTATGCGTAAGAGCATATATGTAATTACATTCGTATAAGAAAAACAATTGCCAGCGTTGCTGCATATATTTGCGCTCTTCTCACCTCTTAGAACTTTGCTCCCACTAACTATGTCATAAATGTCTTTAAGTCAAAAATCACCCTACTTATCAATGAGAAAGTATTGAGCGACTAAGACATAATAAAAATTAATTATTGTTTTCACACAGTTTAATAAATTTTTTCGCCAATTTTTAAGAATTTTGGAAAAATGTAAATGTTTTATAGACACTTATTTATTTACTGTAGAAATAACAAATAAATAACAAGTAAATATTTATTAACTTATAGAAAACTTGCTCTGTTAAGAAATACTAACTTCTAAGTTTAAAAAAAAAGCACTTAACTAAGAAAATTAGTTTCTTTCATGAATTATTGATTTATTACAGCAAATTATACTTAAACTTAATTAATTCCTTAACAGGAAACGACAATTAACACTAGAAATAAGTTATGAATTGTACGATAATAAGAAGTAATCGAATTCAAACTCTCGGAGCTATCCTAGTTGTACAACCAGTGGGCAGTGGGTGCTTGGGTACCCAAGTAAGAAGTTATACTTTTAGAAAGTAATATGACATATAATATAATCATAAATATAAATTTACCGTCAATAAAACGATATTATGTACGAAAATAGTGCCATTATCGTTAGAAAAAGTATACCTGTGTTAGTTGGATGTGGTTTTAATAAATAATTTAATATTTAATGAGTTAACGATTGTGAACAATATATTACGGCATACTACAATAAAAATAATATATAGGTTGGCCAGTATAAGACTGCACTTTCTTCAAATCTTCCAGTAATTTCACAACAACTTTCTACTGCCTACGCTGATTACATCTGTAAAGTCACGCTCACATCTATGACATATGATCTCACACTTATTCCTCGTCTATATTTGATACCCGATATATAATTGTATACAGAAAACTAAGAACAACCATCCTGTAGTATAGCTTTTTAAGTAGGATAGTATTACACGCCACTAAATGGCCCTTCAGGACGTTTATCACACATAAGTGTTTTTGACAGATATTATTAAAACGGGACACGTATATTGAAGTGGCATAAAAAATACCCACCAAAACTGCAGTTTATGTAACCGTGCCATTATTTTATATACGTTACACTTCAAAAAATCAATATTTAACATGAAACCTTATAAAAAATCACGTTAATTGGCATTTATATGATTTGTAGGAATCTCCCAATTTTTGGGTCCAAACGATTACTTTTAGATAAGCCTATCAAATTTTCAAATAGACCCACAAATTGGTCTTTAAATAACTTTAAAAAGAGGAGATGAAGTGTGCGTTTAAGCATGTATGTGAGTACATCCACATGAAAAAATATTTTGCTAGCTTTACTGCACACTTTAGCGTTCCTCTCACTTCTCTGAACTTTCACTCACAAACTATGAGAAGAACGTCCTTAAGTCAAAAAATTACTTTAATTACGAATCAAAAAGATGTAAATGATTAAAACACTATAGACATTGATTATTGTATTTATACAGTACAAAAAATTTATATTTAATTTTCAAAAATTTTTAAACATATGAAAAATTGTGAAAACAACTATTGATTTATTACAAAAGTAACAAATAAATAATAAGTAAGTAAATGTTCATCATTACATAATATAAAAACTGCTATGCTAATGAATACTTCTTTTGAAATTTTTGAAGTGTGTACCTAAATAATAAGTAACAATAAATAAATGGTCTATTTATTCAATGTATAATCAAACAAAATGTATGGTAACAAAAATTCACATAAAAAATAAGCTACGAACTGTACGAGATAATGAAGTAATTGAGATTCTTATATCTAGCCCGCTTACAGCAAAGTAGGTAAGATATTGTGTAAGATGTAAGATGGGTAAGATAAGATCTTGACCCTTAAAGGTCTTGACCAGCGTGCCAAAGGTTGGGGGTTCGAATTTCTTCGAGAACTGTCTTTTTTTTTTTTTTTTTTTTTAGAATTGGTGTAGAAAAAACCAGAAGTACGTCATGAGGGGTGAGGCGCATGGAGAGAATCAAGGAAAACCCACTTTCATAACACTTTTTCTCAAGGTCAAAATCTGAAATCGTTGGTTTACCCTTATGCATAACGTGCCTATAGAAATATAACTTCAAAAATTTCAATACTGTTACTAACTTCTAAGTATTTATTCTGTCAATTTGCGTATTGGGACTCCGTATATCAGAGAGGGTAAAGGCCTCAGCTGGTATGCAGAAGGTCGTGGGTTTAAATCTATTAGGAAACTGTCTTTTCAGAATTATTAAAAGAAATTTTAAATTTATGCTATGCTGTTATGGTGTTGTGTTATGCGGTGTGGAGGGAACTGGCGCAATATGGTACGTCAAGGGGAGTAGGGTGAAGGGGGAGTAAGATACAAAATTGACTTCCGTAACACTTTTTTTAAAGGTCATCATTCTAAAATCGTTGATTTACACTCACGCACAAGGCGTCTATAGAAGTGGAACTTCAATAAATACATAGTATCTCAGTCAGTGGGCATTATTTTCTAGTCACATATATTAATTATAAATAACATAGAAAGTGTTTGCCGACATTGTTTTTATTGTTCCAACTTATATTTTTCATCAAAACACTTCACCAACCTCCATTGCCCTAATACATACTCTAAAATTCACTTAAATATATACAATTTGATACATTTTTCTATATTACCTGAAATGCAAATAGATAGACTTTTTGCATACAAATAATTTATGATCAACTCATTTATATAACTAAGAGAAAGATTATAAATAAGTTTATATTATTTCTATTTTAATTCACATATAAGTACAAAGATCTTATTTAAAATTGTAGTGTACAAATCTTTGTCTTCTTAATGTTCATAATAAGTGATGTTAAACATTTTGATTTTTACGTGTCTATGGGTAACATAATATTGATACAAACATACATTTATTTAACGCTTTATTATACAATCATTTAAACTGTAAAAGTATTGCCTTATTAAGTATGTGAACTTACAGAACCCTTTAAGAAACTTTAACAACATTTTTTTAAATACATGTTTATAAGAAAGTTTTGTAATTATTTGTTGTTACTGAGACTACAATTTAACAAAAAAATATTTTCTTTCAAATGTTAAATAATTGAGACTATGTGTATAAAGTTCAAAGCAAGAGGTTTACTTATAAACAGTTCGCTTATTCTCATTGGAAATTTATTAAGGGAAAGTGATCTTTTTATACTAAATGTATTATTAATACTATTAATTTAATAAATACTATTAATCGCAGAAGAAAAATGAGATCGCAAATTCTCCTGACGCTTTCGCGTAATAAAAATGAGATCGCAAATTCTCCTGACGCTTTCGCGTAATAAAAATGAGAATCTAGAAAAATTATAATAACGGGATTACGTGCACATAGTTTCTTATAAAAGCACGTTTTCTGAGTAAGAACTGTCTCCTGTTGCACAAATATTTTTTTCATGTAAATAAATCATTCATTACGTAAAAAGCATGAAATAACAAATATTTATAGAAATTGGAGCCTAACTGGTATATGTTTGTATATAAGTATACAGACACGCACACGCGCGAGCGCGCATACATATATTAGTTGAGCGCGTGGTAGCTTGGTTGGCTTGGTTGCGATTATTGGTCAGTGCGAATTGTTCAAGCAAGTACCTCTGTGAATTTTCAGATCTACTTTTTAACCACATAATAATCTGCGTAAAGGATATGGGTGACCGTCTCACAGTAAAATTGCCTATTATCGACCTACTTACATCCTTCGTTTTTTGAGGTTATCTATGTAAGATAACATCACTACATCAACGAATTAAAAAAACTTTGACCAGGAATGTAAAATATAACCAATAATGTTGTATGTAACCAATAATGTAAAAATAAGCCGTAGTGAAACAAGGCTACATGTACCCATTTACAATAAACTCAAAAAAAAATACATAACGTCAGTAGCTATTTATTTTGATTGAAAAAAATATTAAAAATAACATACTATATTCTTATAAAATCATACATTTTTTACATTTTTATGACGAATAACAGAATAAATTTAATATTTATAACTAAAATCAATAAATTAGACAAACTTTTCTACATTTTTAATCCTTCAGTAAACTTTTGTTTTTCATTGAAAATTATAAAAAAATCTATAATCGTACAAATAGTAAAAAAAAATACTTTTAAAATAATCTAAAACAGTCTTGTTAACTTATATAAAATTAAGTATTAAAAGTAACACAATTGAATGATCAAAGAATGCATTACACAATAACTTGCAAAACCTTTGAAAAATTGCTATTACTGCAAATTTCAAAGAAATGATTTGATGATATTTTTAAAAAGGCTAGTGCCATAATGCATTATTAAAAGGTTTTTATTTATTTTCAGTTAATAAAACTGTGAAAATTATATTACAGCAGATTCCTATACATATGATGGCAGTTCTAAGCTTTTTGGTATGAATAAAATTTTTAAATCAAAAAATGAACCTTGTTACTTATTAAACGTACGAATACAAAAAAACTATGCTTTACAGTAAGATAAGAATCCTATAAAATAATTTTTAACAGAGAAATTTATTTTGTTTTGCTTATTCAATATAACAGTAACTATAAATTATTTCAGAAATTTCATGTAAATAAAAAGACCAAATTTTAATTATAAAACGTCCTGAGTTATAAGGTAAAATTATTTCAACAAAACCTAGAGTAATTAATAGAGTAACAACTTTTCGAGAAAAAAAAATTAATTTACGGTTTGGACTACCCTTGCATCCATCTGTTTTTTAAAAAGTTTGACAACGATAAAACTTTTAGTTTAGGTTTTAATCAAACAAAAAGTAATACTGTATGAAACGAATTAGAATAGAAAAAAGTAAGAGATTTACTTGCGTGGAATCAATCTTCTATGATTTCACTCAAGAGCTTCGATGATAAAAGACATTTCTTAATATAATTGATCTGTAAGTAGATTTTCTTAAGAAACTAATCAGTTACTTAAGACGGAAATGTTTCTCTAGAACTTTTCTTTTTTAGAAAAAGTAATTAAAGCATGATTAGAAATAAAATCTTTTGATTATCCATGTTATAAGTTTTCTTTTCGTACTTTAAAATTACTTCTTTTTATTTACTTTAAAAAAAACTTATTAAAGAAATAACTGTTCTAAATAACAAATTCTTAATAAATCATAATCTTTGAGATAAGCCATAATTATAAAGATAGGTTACAATTCACCAAAATAAAGCAATCTCCACTAAAAAACATATTATTACGTACATTTTTGCCGTGCAATCAAAAAAAAGCGTAAGCGCAGCCAGTGTCACATTGAAAAAATTGACAAAAACTACTTATCTTACAAACATGATAAAAATCAAATTTCTCAACAGCGAAAAAACTGTTTCTAGGGTATTTAGGGCATGATCTAATCACTGCACGCGAAGAAAACACGATTTTCCGAAAGGAAAAACAGACACTGCACTTACGGCTTTTTACTCACACACTTTTCTTTGAAAAAAAGTCGTAACTGCACTTACGTTTTTTTACTAGGCAAAGTCAATGAGCACAATTACGTGATCCAACGTTAAAAAGTCGTAAGTCTCATGAGGATACATACACAAGCAGTTACGGCTTTTTTCAGAGGGAAAGTATGCGAAAGTAAAACTGTAAGTACAAATTTTCATATTTTCTGTATGAAAATTAACTTTATTACGCAGAAAATAACAATATGATACCTTGTTTACATTAAAAACAGTTTTGAATAGATGAAAAACTATGCATGCATTGCTAATTTATTTAGGGTAGCTTCCTTGCGAAAACCTACAGAATGAAATATGTTTCATTCAATAGATTTTGATCTACTGAATCGAACGGTGTTCTTGTTTATACCCTGAGTGAAGCAAAATCTTGAGATATTTCAGCTCAAAGTTGAACCTTTTACACAAGCTTATATGGCAGAGCATCGAAATATATCAGCTTTATAGGCATTTCCCAATTCGCAATAAGAAACTTGAGCTGATAAATTATGATGAACTTGTAGAAAAATCTCTGTTCTTCTCCATCTTGTTATGTAAAATGCTGTTAATGGGACATTTTCCAAAGATATTTGCCAAGAAAGACAAGAAAATCAGCTTCATGGTTATGAATTAAAGGTGGTAGCAGAATAACAATCCTTATGTACGTATAGACGTATACATACGCAAGTAAAACTCTCCTACTTGACTGGAGCAGTAGACAAGGGTGTTACCTCAATGAATAGAAATTGATTAAGTCGACTTTTTCTTTTGCTATTTTAATGTTTTATGGCATCATTTCGTATTAATAATTTCATTTTTTAAAAGTGAAAAATACATTGTTGGAAGTTTTTTTAATATGAAACAATTTCAGATTTAAAAAATGCTAATAATAATGAAGATTGAACTGTTACATAAAGAGTAAGTATTTATTTAAAATAATATTTAAAAATCTTATTAAAAAATATACGAGTTTTATTTAATTTTATAACTATTATGATTATATATTATGACGCTACTATCCGTCAGTCGTATTAGCTAGTGCAGAGCCAGCGTATGTATATGTATACACATGAAATTTTCTACTGCTTTGTAGTTACGATTTTTTTTTCTTGTACGAAGAGATTCGCCTTACACTAGCTCCAAGAAAAGAAAAGCGTAAGTGCAAGAGGTTTTTTTAGTGTGACATAAGTAGCCTTTCTTGCTGAATAAAACCGAGTGAAAAGAACGTAAGGGCAGTTACGGCTTTCTTCCCCGTTAACGACACGTCAAACTCCAATATTTTTGTTACTTACGGCTTTTTTCTATGGGAAGGCATATTTCTATGGACTCTCAGTTAATTATTATTAATAACTAAAAAAAAAAATTGAATTCTCATTAATACCATTAATTAGGGCATTCCCTGACGAACCAATCGGTATAAATGACTCATTTTTGATAAAAATGTCATTTACGACTTTTTTCCGTGGCACAGCAGATTTTATCTCGTGACTTTTACTAACAAAAATTTTTTTAAAAATCCAAATCATCTCTGACTGCTTCATTTAACAATTTTTTTTTTTTTTCAAATCTGTCAAATATTGGAAACAGACTAAAAACTAAAACAAAAGTTTATAAGCCATAAGTAACGTTAAATATAAAGAATGCATCGTCATCACTATTTATTTTGTACAGAAAAAGTTTTTCTCTAGTTTCAGCGTTTTTTAACACAATTGACAAATTTTAGTTTCAAGATAAAGGGTCAAATTTTTTACACTAAAATAAAATAAAGTTCACAAAAAAAAGTTTTAAGTTATTAAAGTAGTGCCCGTAGAAGCGTAGGCCACCGAGGTACAGCTGCTCATCGGCAGGAAAGTGATATAGTGAAGCAGTCCATAGGAGCCTGCCTGCATTCAAGCACCTATGCAAGCCCCCATACCACACACCAACCACCCCACAGTCACACCTCGGAAGCCCAGTCCGAAAGAAAACAACAAACCAAGGGGGATAAATGATTGAATCGTTTGCATTGATTAAATTGTTAAGCGATTTTCACCGCTCTTTTTGCAACAAGTTCAGTTGAACAAATCATCGGTACTTAGTATTAGTAAATGTAAATAATATTCTGTCAGAGTGTTAATGTTAAGTCATATTGAAATCCTGTCAAATTTGTATAAAAAAAAAAGGAAGGGCATAAGCAAGTGAATCTCTTTCCCTTCTCTTAGCGCAAAGAGAAGAGTAAACCAAATGTGGGAAGTACCGATTCCTGAGTGGCTAAACTAGAGCAGCTCAAGCCAATTAGATTTTCAGCTATTGTCTTTTTTGCAAGATCCTCCCCCTGCAAGCTCACCTGCGTTGTTATCGAACCAGCGTGAGACCGAGTTCTGTTACTCCTTATAAAAAGGCCTGCAGGCCCCAGAAAAGGCAGTTAATTTTGTTTTTCACCCTCGAACGGTTAACTGAATAGTTAGAGTCTGCCTCTTTTATCACTCAGTCCTCCACGAGCGCGTGACATTTCAAAAACTTCACTTGCCTTGGCTCGCACTGGTTCACCGTATACTTCTCTTTTATATTTAAATAAAAGTAAGTGTTAAAGTTTATATGGCAAAT
The DNA here is from genome assembly GCF_036245765.1 of Copidosoma floridanum. Taxonomy (NCBI): domain Eukaryota; kingdom Metazoa; phylum Arthropoda; class Insecta; order Hymenoptera; family Encyrtidae; genus Copidosoma; species Copidosoma floridanum. Next base: position 4,229,514 of record NW_028321910.1, on the reverse strand, counting down.
TTTTCGTATTCCCTCTTTTCCCGTTATGACTATTTTTTGGCCAGGTAAATTACTAAGCTTATATTACGCGCACACCATTAATTGCCACGGTATTGTTACCCGTTGATCATCGGGAATTATTAAGTTTGTTTTACGCTCACACCATTATCCGCCACGGTACAGGTACCCATGAATCATCGAGAATTATTAAGTTTGTTTTACGCGCACACCATTATCAACCACGGTAGTGGTACCGTTGGAGCAACAACTGATCAGATTAAAGCGAAAATCAGTACTCGCAACGGTATTAGTACATCTGAGTCAGGTTGCGAGTCAAATTATCATTTACCCCCACGTAACCTCTTGAAACGATACTTTTTCCCGTAACGGTGCCAGTATTATCTCAATCGCGGACGGCATACCCTTCGGTACGCCACTCTGGGTAAAGTCAACCAACCGTAGACGAGCCGAAAGCTAGTGCATCGAAATATTGCACAGCAGTTGGTTTAAGTTGGGTGAAACAGTCATAGCTCTTTTGCAAATACCGTGTCGTTAGTTAGAACTACCTCTTTAGCCCCATGTCTCATTTACGTGCCCAGCGTGTGTCCTAAGTTATTAAGCGAAAGCTTAAACTTGAATAGTGCATCACGCAGACGTGACAGTATCATTACTTATTTATACATATCATTAAACATTCTGTCTTACAATAATAACGTATTTGTCAGGATTCAATCATACTTTCTTGAATTCGTTTCTTTTTATCTTACTTACAGTTTTAATTTCAGAATTTCAAAAAGTGCTAGTGCCATCATTCACGAGTTGAAGCTGAGTATTAACGATATGAATAAGCAGACAAGAGTTAAAGCAATATTTCTATAGTTATAAACATCGGCTAAAATTTCATTTACGTCATCAGAAGAAAGCCATAATTTATAGGCTGTAATATCAGAACCCCCAGCGCTAAAATTAACTGTTCATAGGGTGTCCGACATACTAATAAATTTTGTTGAGGAAATAAAAAAAATAGAATGTCAGCAAGACCTCAGTTTTATCAATTTATTAAAGATTTGTGCAAATTTCATGTCTGCATAAGTCTTCCTTTTTATGTATACTAGTGAGGATTCACCCCCTGCGCGCTTTGCGCGCCAACCCCCTCTTGATCGACTATTATCTTTTACATAGGCTTTAAAGGAGGAGGCGAAAGTTTTTAAATAAAAAACTTTTTTTTTAATTTGCAAACCACGAATTGTGTAACGTATTATAATAATTATAACAAAGATAGAATAAATACCTTTTACATAAGTTAGTTTACATTAGCTGAAACTACAATTAGTCTGCAGTAAGCAATAAAGTAGGGCTTATCATTAAAGTAAGTAAAATATAATTATTTAACTTAACAAAACGAAAGTCCAGCATACTACTTTTTATTTTTTTTTAATGTACATTATTATTCATCCTTTTTATTTTTCACTTATTTTCTTTGTAATTCACATAAATATTTTCATGTATTGATGATTACACATTTACGTTTGATCTTCTTTTCATAACAGTTTAATCTCTTTTCTAAAAAAGTAAGAAAATTATGTATCGAACATAACAAAAAAAGTTAGTAATTATTCACATTCTGTTAAAATTCTTTATTTACTTTTTTATTTACTCTATTGTGATGTTTTTTTAATGCAACTTTTCTTAAAAATTTTCTTCAGCATGTATACGTTAATTAAGCAGTAAATGTACTGCTTTTTTAAATTTTTGGTCACAGATAAGCCAACGCATAACTTTTCCGTAGGTCTGCCCTCTTACGCGGCGTAAGTAATGGTTTTTTTATAACTGTATTGCACACAATACACTCGAGAAGTTTGTTGTTATTTGATTTGTATAAATTTTTAATGTCTTCGTTGTTACAAAAGCTTATGGGCAATATTTACTTATAAATAAGCTTATGGACCTGAAATTGTTGAGTAAACAGCTGAAATTTTAGATTTTTGTCGCTTAATATGTTATATCATACGAAAAAATTAGTACTACTTAATCTAATTGTAGAGAGCACCCCTATATTGTAACTGAAACTAACTTTAGTATATATGTTTAGTACTGGCTTGTGTATTATCTATCTCTTTTATCCATTTCACGCCGAAAATAAAATTGCATTGAAACAGTAGAAAAATCATGTGGAGGGCAGTGGGAGGTGGTGGGTGGGCATTAACCTAATATTTATTGAATTCAAATGATGTATGAATAAGACAAATTTTACCTTAATTTGTGAGGGGGTAGTAGGGACGGTTGGTCTTTTGCAGGGGCTGTGGAGAGTTAGTGAGGAGGTTATGTGGAATTCTCGATACATTTTATTATATAATATGTAAGGATGTGTGCGTGTGAGTGTGTGCCTGTGTGTGTTCGCACGCGTATGTATTCATTTCTCTCGCTTTTTGCGCACTAGCTCTTCTGTAACTGGAATATTTTTATTTTTATTTTATTTATTTGATTTTTTTTTCTACTTAAACAAGCTCTTTTATAAAAGTTGCAGGAATGCATACAGTAAGTATTGTATGTACAGTAGGTAGGTCAAGTTGAAGATATTATGACATTAAAGGTAAAGTAATAAAAAAAAGGTAATTTATTTATTACAGAGAGATGCAAGAGTATTATCTTTTAACATAAAAGCAACTTAGACCATACCAACATTTATCTTCAAGCAAGCTTTGAAAATGCAAATAGATGGCTATTTCAGCTGAGCTGCAACCACTAGCGCCAAAGAGCCCATATAAATGTGAATGAAGTGGCTAAGGGTCAAACTAAAACCTTAACTATTTCACGTATTCAAACAAAAAACGTGAGAATCGAGCGCAATTTTATCATGTTACGGAGCATGATGTGGCAATATTTGGAACTCAAGCTTTAGCCATGGGGCCTACCTTGAATGGGCATAGTTCTGAAAAGTGTAAGAATTAAGCGTTCTCAAAGTCTAGGTACTGTTGAGTTAATGTAGAAAGTTTGTGAGCAAAAAGTTGCGTGGAAGTCTTCCCTATTTCTAACTTCGCATAAAATGTTTAATCGTTAGTAAAGAATGTTATTCGATGAAGTTGGAGTGATTGCGATAAATTTTCTAAGCGAAAATACTGTCATCTTACAAAAAAGGATGCGTAAGTCCGTTGATGTTGTACTAATGGTAAGCATGGTCATAATCATTACAAAAAAATGGTATAAGAGCTTTAGATCTCACGTACAACAAGCAAAGTTATTGAAGTAGGGCCCTAAGATTTAAATCAGTCAATAGAATTCTAATAGTAGATCTACATTAAAAAATTAGGAGTACAAAGACAATATAAAAATGCAGTTAGGTCTCTGATTCAAGAAATTCTTTGATGGTACGACAGATAATACCGAAAATCTTGGAAGCTATGATGACAATGTATAAACTCCAAATATTAAAAATTCGTAATTTATTAAAAAGCGAGCCAGATAGCTCGAAAATAATAATTTTAACAGTTTCAAGATAGGTAAAAATAATACTGCAATATACTGATCAAAAGGTGTTCAGTTATGTGAAAAGATAATTTTTAGTTTTAGTGTTGTAAATGTTTCTCTATGAAATCAAGTTTGAAAATTTTCGGAACAATTGAACCATGTTTTTTAAGTGCTTACTAATGTCTTTATAATATTTTTAATCTTTTTACTTAAACATAAATTTCAAAACTATTAGAGAAACACTAGTGGGATAGTTAATGAATAAAACAAAAATAACAATTCTCACACACGCACACGTACGTGCAATTTCAACTAGCAATTTTATTTTCAACGAGCATTGTGTCGGTGTACTTAGCACCATCCTAGACATTTATGGTGAGTATAAGAACTATATATCAATAGACACACACAATAATAAGCATATTTATTATAGACATCCATGATTCATAATTTCTCTCCGTCACGTTTTCATTCTTAAACTATTGCTCTTTCCCTCTCTTTCTCTGTTTCTCTCTCTTACTAATACATATTTTGATTATTTTTGAAGTTTTAAATTGTACGGTATATTACATGAAATTCAAGCTACTTCTTAGTATGTATTTCTTATGGCATGTTTCAAAAGATTGAATTTAATTTGCTTTTTACAATAGGTTTAATGCATGGTACGAGAAAAGAAAGAAGCAGTGCCATACATTGTTATTTATTTGTGTGTATGGCTTGCAAGTATTATTATATTTAAACATAAATTTTTGAACAAATTAAAATTAGAAATCATTGCTTCTTCATTACTAATTTTTCCAAGTTTTTTTTAAGTCTTAAAGTGTAAAATTCGTCTACAGTACCAAACAATTAAAAATTACTTGATGGCTTAAGATCGAATGATTGTTGTAAATAAGGAATAAGCCTTGAATTAAACTTAGTCTTGAGAGAAAAAAGGAATATTACTAAAAGATACAGTATATTTTAGTTTTTGACTGTGTTTTTGATTTTATCCCTCAAGAAAAAGGAACTGATATCAGCAATTTTCATTCAATTTTCTCCTGTAAGATCAAGCTATAGTACTAAATATCAAGAAATAACTTTATTAATAGAGATCTAATGATTGCTGCAAATAAAAGTTGATCACAAATTTTATCTGGCAATAATACGTATAAAGTAAGAAAAATTAAATTCACTTGGTTAGTTAATGTTGATAACTCCAAATCTCTCTGAGTGCAAAGTATCACGTAAAAAAGAGATTGGTTAGAAGGTGTGTCACAAGAATAATCAATATTGATTTCCTTGAACACTTTTATTAAAAATACCACATTTATAAGGCAAAGTCGCGCGTGTGTTTCCGTTCTAGACTCGTCGTGTCCTTCCGTAGTAATCGCTTGGCATCTTGATTCGGTAACGCTCAAGTCCCTTGGTAACGCCCAACATTCTTGATAGCGCTCGACTACCGAATGCCGAGAGCGGGAATGAATCCCCCGAATGCACGAATATCCAACTATCACGATTTGAGGTTCGCTAAACCTTATATTACCTTGTTCTCCACATGTCGATGCCTTCTTGCTAAAGTAGCCTTGCTGTTACCAGTGAAAGTCAGTATGATATGTTTTGCATATCGTACGTTACACATCTGAGGCCGCAACATCGTCACCGTCGATGACGCTGACTTTTCAATTTATCCAGAGTTTAGACTGTAGACTGGCTTACGATTGTGCATGTGTATGCTGTGCTGTATTCTGCTGTCTGTTTTGTTTACGTAGTTTAGTATTTTACACTCATCTTTTTATTCAATTGTAGAGAACCGCTGTTCCCTTTACAATAGTACTTTCGCTCTTCTAATCATTCAGTTTCCTCTCATTGTGTGTTGAGTGTATAACAATATTGCTTTGTATGCACTTTGTCTTATATTATAATTATATATGAAATCGCCGCGAATCGGGCATCTGCGTAAAATTACTTTACATTAAGTGTTATTTCACATACAAAATAATACCTTTGGAATTATACAATACGTTATTTTACAAGGAGTGTCTATTTTATTAATTTCTATGTGATTATTTATTTTTTGTTTATTTTGCAAAAAAAATTTCATACAAAATTTCGTACTATTAATATTAAAAAGAAAAGAAAAAACTTTCTTGTCTTTGTCCTACGGACTGTGCCCCTCGATACAGTCGAGCAACTCCTGTCGCTGATGTCTACTTATTTCCTTATTGGTTTGTTTTATGTGTCATGATCAACGATAGTACTTTTTGTATATAATTGAACTTAACATAACTTTACTGTCATAACCTATTTTGGAAAAAGAAAATTTGTGCTTGTCTTCGTTCTACGGACTGCGCCCCACGATACAGTCGAGCGATTTTTAGCGCACAGTAGGACCAAAGGCAATTTTTTTTGTCACAAAAAAATAGTGGCAACTGCATTATACCAATCAAGATGATTCTTTTCAGAGCTGCAAGCCTAAGCATTGCAGAATACAGAAAAATTAATCCAAAATTAAAAAAAAAGTGAATTGGGGGTGAAAACCCCCCCAAAGGCAACCCCTACAGCGTTCTTTTCAGAAGATCAATTGATTTTTCCGAAACCAATAATATTTTTGTTCAAAATATAGTGTATATATGCGTTTAATGGGTTGCCAAATGCGAATTGGGCACTGGCATTTGAAAGGTCAAAATAACGGATCCAGTGTGCCGGCCAAGAAAATAAAAAATTGGCGTAAATCCTGCGAAAATCAATCTACAAAAATTTTTTGGATGCACACGAACTTTGCATTTACAGTTAAAAATTCCAAATGACAAATCCAATATGGCAGCTAAAAAAATAAAAAATCGTTCAAAACTGTACAAAAATTAGTCCAAGGGGTTTAGGTTTTTGGCCTGCTGAATGTGAACTTGATGTTTTTAGTTCATAATTTAAAATGGTGGATCTAATACGGTGACAGAGTACATGAACAAGCCTACCATAATAGTTAAAAATCAGTCTACTGAGATATTTTTGGTTGCTAAACGAAAATTCAAAATGAGAATTGTAAATTTAAAATAGCAAATCTAATGCGGCAAAAAAAATAGAAAAACCGCCAAATTGTAAAAAAACTATTTATAAGTAGGTTTCTGTTAACTTAAAACAAATTTGACCACGATACAAAATTAAAGCAGTCTATTCTTATATGGTGGAAAAAAAATATTTGGCACCAAAGTACAAAATTAATTTGTAGAAAATCCATTGGTTAGTTAACACAATTATAATATTTTATCTCTCGTGGTCATTCTCTAGTTATGCTTTTTTTTTTTTTTTATGATACTCTAAGTTTTCTTTGTATTAACAGAAATGTTAAAAAATTGGGTAACTTAGATATTATCAGGTAAAGTATAAGTAGTTGGCTCAAAACATTATAGACAAATGTATTGTTTAATATTATTAAATTTTTTAATGGCTATTGCTTGTGAAATTTTTTTATACTTTGAAGAAAATACAAATGATTTTAGTATAAGAGTTACTGCACAATGAGCACTATCACAACTTAGTATACCGGTGTTTTATTATCCACTGTAAACTTAAGTATTTTTGGTGTCACTTAAATGATACTTGGTGAAATCATAAAAAATAAAAAAATTCAACTGTTACGTTTTTATTTGTTTATCGGACGCTTACGGGCTTGTCGAAAAACATTGCAGTTGTCTACCTTATCAATACAGTATACCTGGCTTTTTTTATGACAATGTACCTCACAAAAAAATGGATTTCTCCTACTGTGTTATTTGCAAAATTTGTCGTAGGCTTTCTGAAAATTATATGGGACATGAAATTTTACAGAATTTCACCGAAGCATTTGAAAACGTGTTAAAAATACGAAAACCAAAACTATCACGTTTGATTCCATTAATTGGTAATATACAAAGTGATTTTTAGAAACTGCTGCAAAACGGAAAAACTTTGCGTAAGTAGATTAAGTCCTAACTTTATACTATAACCTAAACAATTTCTCCCTCATCATCAGGGGACATACAATCGTTGAATGACAATTATTTGTTGTTAAATATAATAGAAGTCATTTCAAATAATTTAAGAACAAGAAATGAATATCGTGTGACTTTTACATGCATTTTTATTTATGTTCTCAGTTTTAATCAATTTGTAATCGTTCCTCAATCATTTTTAATTCGACGCTGATTCAGCATCAAATTAACGATGAAAGGACCCTGTCAAATCCCTTCGGAAAACGGCACTCCGTCAAACTCCTCGAAACTTTGGATTCTCGTAGTACTCAATGAGTAGAAAAGAAGTTTTAATGGCCGCTAAGTCGTAAAAAGTTATTTTCTAGAGATATAACCTTTCAAAGTTGCGTTCTTCTATAAGGATTTCCATGGTGTAATAACACGTATTATACGTATTAAATACATTTCAGTACACGTGGATATGAAGATGTACTATACATATGTGAATTATTTACAATGTGATATAAATACATGTATATCAATACACTGCAGTTAAAGCTACACTTAAAACTTTGATTGCGTTTTCGAAAGATTTGATTGAAGTCCAGGGGCGATACCATAATCCATGAGATCACTTTGATAGACACGATCTGGTTCAAGTTGTGTTTGTCAGATTTACAACCTTAAATAATTAGAAAATACAGTAAAGAAGCTCATACACCAAATGTCGCAATCATGCCTAAGCGATAATGGCATCTTCCCGTGTATAAGTTTACATACAATATATGAGATTTCTGTATGTATATGTGTATGGGTGTATTTGTTCTCTATGTACATATATATCTATGTACATATATGCTCACACTTATGTATAGACAATTTGCATTTATTCTTATACGTATATTCATACACTTAAAAACGCCATTATCGCTTGGCCACGATCGCGCCATCTGACTTCTGGGCTTTTTTGGTGTATTTCCCTATATAAAAATTCTATGATTATGTCACTAACTAGTCCAACTGCTTTGCCCCTACAAGAACAAAGATGATAAAAACTCGATTTGACTTCGGGGGTTGGCATTTTAAATTAAAAAATTATGTCACTTACTTAAATCAAAGAAATTCAAGAAACCTTATACACGTTGTTTCTCTTAAACCGGTTGATCCTTCTCAATGAATCAGCTGCTCTAAGATTTGAAAATGCGATATCATATTATTGTTAAGTGACCTAAGGATCCAAATGGCCTGGCAGTTGTTCAGTTCCATAATTTTTAAATTTTTTTAGCTCTCAGCTTGGGCTCGCTAATTTGAATTTAAAAGCAAAATAAAATTTTCCAGTTTTTGAAATTTTTGGGCGGCTATACTTAAATCACTGTTTTTAATTGTGTGTTTGTTATGTTAAATAACTGTTTAGCGACCACAAATATCCAAGTAGAGTAATAAATATATAGTTTAGCGGTTTTTTTTATTTTTTGGCTGCATACGATTTGCTATTTTGAATTTTCAATTCTTATTTCGAATTTTTATTTAGCAACCACAAATATGCCAATAGACTGATTTTTGGCTAATACAGCAGATTTTTTCATGTACTCAGCTGCTATATTAGATTCGCGATGTTAAATTATGAATTGAAAATTTTAAATTCATGTTCAGCAGGCCAGAAAACCCCTATGGACTAATTTTTGTATAAATCTGGACGATTTCTTAATTTTTTGGCCACCATACAAGATCCACCATTCTGAATTTTGAGCTGTTAATGCGAAATTCGTGTTTAGCGGCCCTAAAAACCTCTGTCGACTGATTTTTGCAGAGCTTACTCCTATTATTTATTTTTTCGGCCATCATATTGGATCCGCCAATTTGACTTTTCAGATGCCAATGCCAAATGCACGTTCGGTAATCTATTAAACCAATTTTTCTGTATTTTGTAATGTTTAAGCTTGAAGCTCCAAACAAAAGTATCTTGTATCGTACATTTTTCTAGTATTTTTTATCCTTACATTTTTTTATACTATGTTTTTCTCATACTCCTCCTCTCTTTTTTCTTATGTGGTCAGATTTAGGGAAGAAATTGTAAGGGTATTTTTTGTTAACTTCTTATCTCAACAACGTGGACGCACTTGCTGATTTCGTTCGCTGCTTCTTGGCTATTTTTTCTTACAACAACAAAGCTTCTACTTTTTCTCTATAATGACTAGAGATAGTGTACTCTCTAAGGTGTCTGCACGCCTGACTGAGTTCTCAAACCTGAACTTTAACTCTATTGTGTCACAACATAATTTTTTATGCCAATACAATCTCCATGTGTGGTCCCAATGGACGCAATTTTATTTTACCCCTTTCTGCAAAAGCAGGAGAAGCTTGCGTACATTGTTGCATGACATTGTCAGTAACAGCTTATGTGATTGCAAGCGCCCTTTATTTTTTTTAGTTAAGCACGCAAGTTGTAGATTCGTATGCCCTCTCTTCAGTATCGACGACCCTGTTTGAATGAGGATGGCTTGGTAACGTTGTCCTTCGATGTCCAAGTTCTCAGAAACACTGCCACACCCTGTGTGTGGTCGATTATTCCTCTCGATACTTGACCGGTGATGTGGGTGGATTATTATTAGTCTCTCTTACATGGACGATTAAGTACTGGTCCATGAAGTTTTTGCAAAATTATGCTGACTTTGAGGTGGACGGTTTAACAAACAGTCTGTTCGTTGCCTTGGACGTGGCAGTCAATTCGATATTTCATGATGACTTTGTGTGTCATTTGAGGTGTTTTAATTGTCAGTTGATTATGATGAAAAAATTAGGATTGATTCTGATGAAGGATGACGGAAGGGGGGAAGAAAAGGAGGTTTAACCTCTCATACTTGACGTGAGCTCGTGAGCCTGTTTAAAAATGGACTTTTTTCCTGCGATAGCTTAATTTATTTTACTTTCATTCCTTAATGCTCATCTCTACGTACCAATGATTGCTAAAATGAGCTTTTCTTCTTCAATAATGATGTCAATGGGTTACAAAAAGAAATCGTTATTTGTTCATATTTTTTTCGTTTACTAATTCAACATTCACTTTTTTGCGTACCTCTCGCATATATTTATTGAAATTTACATGCTCATCTCAGCCTATACGTATACATAATTTTTTCTATTGTACCATCTCTAATATGCACATTTGTCCTCCAAATTAATTTTACGATTATTGGAGAATGTCTCCTCATTAGAGAATGCTGCATACGCCACTCATTCGTTTTGTTGTTTTTCCAATTAATATTATGTGAATTCTACTCTTGACTGATGTTATTAATGCCTTGTTCATGCATACCTCCCCATTATTTTTTTTTTTCTCTGAGTTTGCGTATCTGAGTCTTATATATGTATACTTATAGCTCGTGCCACGTCGGGGGGGGGGCACAAAAAATTTTATCGTAAACCTAATCGATCCCTCTTTTCTCTTATATTTTTGCGCTGCGTCCAGGGGCCACGAAAATTTTAAGCGAAGTGATATGTTCAAGCCTACCTTTGTGTTTCTCACCCTGTTCGCATTCTCTGGCAGTGCTTTTACCATACATGCTTTTTTTATTTTGTCTACGTGGGATACTTTTATTTTGTCACACCTCTGTGGTTTTGCGTTTTTGTTGATTTAATCAATACCTATTATTCCATACGAGCCCTCGTATTGCAAATAATATTTACCGTTTGATGGCTCTTTCAGCACATAAATCATTTCTCTGTCTAATAAATATCTTGTATTCAGTTGGTGTTCATAGTAATACTTCGATCGGTATTTCGCCTGAACTTGGTTCATTGCTGCGATAGTTCTCATTTCTGTCAGGGTCTCAACTAACTCTTTGAAATATTCGTTTAAAGTTTGACCCTTAGGCGTCAGTTTAATACTAAATAGTGTTCTAGCTCTTTGTCCGAAAACTAGTTCATGCAGTGAGTATCCCATACTCTGATGGTCCGTGGTATTATATGAGAGCAAGCATATAGGTAATCGTTCGTTTCAGTGATCGTTTTGTTCTATGTAACCTTGATGTACTCCGTCAGAGTATGATGCATACATTCAATGGCGCCGTTCGTTAGTGGGTGGAATGCTGTGTTGCCCATTTTGTTTTTTTTAAACAACAGTGCAAGTTTGTCGATACTTTTGTTCATGAAATGAGTGCCTCGGTCCGATAATAAATATTCCAGTGGCCCAAAGTATGCTATAAACTTATCCACTATCGCTCTTACAGTATCCTCGGCTGTTGGTCTCTTCACAGGTGCGAGAACGATGAATTTTGTTAGCCAGTCTTACATAGAGAGTATCTGTGCAAACGAATTTTCTGAGGATTTACTGATGGGCCTATAGTCTACTCGGTGTATAGGTGATGAGCATGGCTTGTTTCGTTTTCATTCGGACGAGTTTTTTCGTTTGTCATGATGTGAATCCCTGGATGACGTATCTCACATCTGGGCATATGTTTCTCCAGTAGTAGTCTTTGGCGTTCCTGTTATATGTCTTATTTATTCCCCTTTGTCCACCTATTGCCGCTTTGTGGTATTCTCTAATAATCTTAAATCTTTAATCTGCTGGTGGAATTACCTGAGTGTTTGTGTGCCTTTCATAATTTTTCTTTTTGTTTTAATATTGCTGGCGTGCTTGTAGCCGTTATACCCTTTCGAAAGCCTGCTGACATAAGTACTCCTTTGTTTGCAGCATCTCGTGTTTTAAGCTCGTTTTGACCCTTCAATGCTTGCTGTGGCGTCAAATTTTTTTTTCAAGGCTGCTCCGATTCAGAGTCCGTTTCGCGGTTTTCTGAACTAGTACAATGGACTTCTTTTTTCGTCGGCTTACTTTGAATTCTTTTCCTAAGAGTTGCACATATTTTAAATAGACGCAGTGAAGGTCCATCACTCTTGTTCGTCCGCCAGCTGATATAGCTCTTGGCATGGCTATTTGAGTTTTGATTAGTAGATTCAGGGAAAACTGGTCCAAAGTCGTGATACTGCCCTGGGGGGGCAGGAAAAATTCTCCAAAGTGCCCCAAAATGTGAGAAAACCATTATTTTTTGCCAAAAATTTAGAATTTTTATCAAACACTTAACAGAATGGTTTTTTAAGGTTAACTCTAACCTGAAGTTTTTAGTTATAATCATTCCAATAGATTAAATATGGCGGCAGCAATGTGGTGGCCAGGACATGAGGAAAAATGCATGATTTCTATTATTTCTTTTTATATTCAGGCTTTGTTTGTCATAAACTATTTAAAATAATGATTTAATTTGCAATAACCATACGTAAAATAACGTTATGTGCATTGTATTTTTTTTAATCCAAAATGGCGGTCAGTAAAATATGGCGGATTATGAAATTTATAACCCCCCCCTCTCCCTTTTGGGTATCAAATGAAAGGGAATTCTCAGTATAGCACTACGAATACGGCTACCTCATTATAAATGAAAAGTTGCAGAAAACTTAAAATGTTGGATTAGTCACTTCTCTACAACCACTATGTTGTGGTCATAAAGCAGAAGAGGGCACTTTGTAGAGAAGTAATGAATGCGTCAAATATAACATAATGAATTTTCTATTCACTTGAAGAAATTAAATATACATCACACTACCATCTTGTATTTAAAAAAAGAATGTAGTAGGTAGTCGCAACACATCGATTACAATATGGTTTAAGGGACATTTCCCTGTTCAAAATGACGGCTTACACAGAATTATGGACTTTTTTTCACTCGCTATCCTTATATTATGGGTATCAAATGAAAGGGAATGCTGAGCAAAGTACTTCTGAGTGTAGTACAATTGAAAGCATTGCGCCATATGAAATTCAAAATGGCGGGTAACTTGGATCGGTGTATAAGCCATACCACGAAGGCCCCTATGATATGAGTACGAAATAGAATATATTGCTCTTTATTTAATTTTGTCCTAATTATGTATTCATTTATTGTACCTTGAAATTTCAGATGTGGTATAAGGAATTAGTTAATTTATAGGAAATCGTACTTATATTAAAGAAAGCGACATAAATGAGTAAAACATATGTAACGTTTCATTGCAGGGTCCTTTGCGAAAGAGATATGGTTGCAAATAGTAAATTACATAAAAGTTACGCAACAGTTTTCTCTAATGTGATTTAGAAACTTGAGTTCAATATATAAACTTCATGACAAATAAATTAAATTATTATGAAGTTAACAGAAAAATGAAGATAAGTGAAATCTTTTTGTATACTATTATTCTAGATGAATTAAATTAGAGTTAATTAGTGTTGAAAATATCAATTTCAGCCTGTTATATTACAGCTAACGTATTCCACAATATTTGTATATAAAATGAAAGATACTGTGCAGCATTCTATCTGGTTATACAGGAAATTTCATTATAAACAATAGCTTTATAAGCATACGTGGCTGTGTGTAGTCATGTGGTTAAAAATTTTTCTGCTGTGAGTAGTATCTTTATCATAAATTAATGATAAAGTATGTCATAGTATTCATTAAATGATTATACGGTCTTATTCACAAATAAATAAAACTAAAGTTGGAGAAAAGAGTCATCTGATTAAATCCTTCGCATTACAAATAGTTACTTCATAATTATTTAATTAGGTTAATCAACGATGTTGTTATTATGCACTTGTAAGTACACCCACTATGCGAGGTGTAGTACATTAAGGTGTAATGTACCTGTACTGGGTATACTGATATCCTTAATCTCCATAACAAGTACTGGCAGTAATTGTTTTGGTTTTTGTGCTGCAGCCCTTACTGTGTTATTTATATTGTACAAGAGTTTTAGTGTACAACAGTTAACAGTTCGCAAAGAAGTTCGGCTTAAATTGTTCTTCTGTTGCAGTTAATTAAGGTATGCATTTTTGAACAACCTTTATGAAGATCAGCTGCTTGAAAATAATCTTAGATATCTTGCATGCAGTCCTTACAATTTTTATTGACATTTATGTAATGGTGTTATATTATGTACGACTTAGAATCACTTATTTCTTTAAAATTTCTAATAAAAATAGTGCTAAAACAGTCATCACATTTGCCGTTATGCGACAGTTATATTTGACGCATTCATAACTTCTTTACAAAGTACACCCTTCTGCTTTATGACCACAACATAGCGGTTGTAGAGAAGTGACTAATCCACCATTTTTAGTTTTTTGCAACTTTTTATTAAAAATGAGGTAGCCGTATTCGTAGTGCTATACTGAGAATTCCCTTTCATTTGATACCCAAAAGGGAGAGGGGGGGGTTATAAATTTTATCATCCGCCATATCTTATGGACCGGCATTTTGGATTAAAAAAAAAACAATACACATAACGTTATTTTACGTATGGTAATTGCGAATTAAATCATTATTTTAAATAGTTTATGACAAACAAAGCCTAAATAAAAAAGAAAATAATGGAAATTATGCATTTTTCCTCATGTCCTGGCCGCCACATTGCTGCCGCCACATTAAATCTACTGGAATGATTATAACTAAAAACTTTAGGTCAGAGTTAACCTTAAAAAACCATTTTATTGAGTGTTTGATAAAAATTCTAAATTTTTGGCAAAAAATAATAGTTATCTCACATTTTGGGGCGCTTTGGAGTATTTTCCCTGCCCCCCCCCCCCAGGGCTGTATTACAACTTTGGACCAGTCTTCCCTGAATCTACTTACCAAAACCCTCAAAATAAGAGAAAAATCATGATGATCCCACTTTTTTGTCCAAAGTTATCTTATTTTGAGAAAAATTTTGCCATTTGGTTACACTGTGGGGCGTAATTACCGTTTTTTCGCTGCTGTGGGCCCCTATTCTATGTCAGCCCATTTCCAATTAAATGCTCGTTAAAAGCGTCCCTGCAGTTTTGATTTTTGTAGCCATTTTCATAACGGTTGAACATGCTTCTCTAGTTATTATTGTATGAGTCTACATTGTCAAAATTGACATCATAAGTTTAACCTCTGGGGTTGTATGTATTATACCTAACATGATGATTATTATTCCTGTTACAAGGCTCCATTAAGCCATTGTTATATTTTCTATAGTAACTATAGTAATTATTGTACTCATGGTTATAAAAATTATCATTTCTGTCTTTGTAATTATAGGCTGATGGTGTGGGTATTATTTATGGATTGGTTACACCCCTTGTTCCATTGTCTCTCCTCTTCCTCTCTGTCTTGCTTGCGTGAGCGGCAGTCTCCGTCATTATGTCCCGGCTTCTAACAATAATTGAAATTCTTCTTTAGTTCTCTTCCGTTATCCTTTGAAGCCTTCTTGTTTTTTTGTTTATCACTGCTAGTAGCTTTTGGCATTTCTCGGCTGAATTCCCGGTTCAGATGTCACAGCATATACAGCATTTTTCGTTTCTTGCTGCTCCTTCTTGTGCCCAATTGGTAATTTCCACGATTTTTACTCCTTTTTTCGCCAGGTTTACCAGTGGCCCCCACTCTTTTGTTGTCTTATTGTATGTGGACAGTGCGCTTACAGGTATTGCGTACCGCAAACTAAGATCGCTCTGAATTTTTGACGCCTCTATGATTGCTTCCCCTAGTGTTCCCGGGTTAGAGCTTGCCATTCTCCAACTAAAAGTTGGGAGTAATCCATATATGAATTGGTTTACCACCTTGGATCTCAAGTTTGCTTTTAGGGTCTGTTTTTTAAATCGGGGGAAAGTATTGATTCGAATCGTACAACATTGTTAACCTAAGATGTAACTATTGTACTCGTCCACCATAGTCGTCTATCGCTTCGCTGTCTTGTTGTGTTATTATTTTTAATTGTGCCATGAGCGAGTCTGCGTTGTGAGTGCTACAGTCCCTTTTCGAAAGCTTTCTAATGAACTCTTCAATAGTTTTCAACTGCGTTACTCTAGGAACAAAATGTTCCACTGCTTTTCCTTTCAGTCTATTCGCGAGGATACCTAAAAAAATAATTTGTTTTCCGTACCTATTGTTTGTGCAACCATTCTCACCATTCTCTCAAATAGAGGTAGGTTGACTGGGTCCCCGTTGAAGTACGGGATGTCGCCCGTCATTTAGCTGAGCATGGATAGAATGTTTTGTTGCGCGTTCTGTGGTCTGCGTAAGTGGTAATGATTATGTGTAGCTTATGTATCTTCTCTATATTGAGGCGCGGTAGGTGCTATATTACTCCATAGTCTATCCTTATTCGCATCAGAATCGGCCCAATTTGTGTAGTTGTCACTTAGTGGTGGTACCGACTCGTCCGCCAGAAAGAAGATCCGCTTCTTTATTCATGATCCAGTGATTCCGTCTGTGTCACCAGAAATATCCCTGTGATCCTTGCCTATTGGTGGCAAATTACGAATGGTATCTGTGACCATCTTGTGAGGGACATTTACCGCTTGTGTTTTTTTTACCTTCGCTATAATTTTTGAAAATAAGCCCATCACTATTGCTTTAGTCTTTTCGTTTAAGGCATCTAGTTTCTCACATTTTTCTGATTCGAGCTTTTTTTTCCTACTTTTATATTTCTATGTATATGTATGTGATAGACCGGTTATGACCATTTGTTATACATAGCTATACATAGCTATACAAAGCTATACATACTTATCAAAAGGCTATACATAGCTTCAAACACACTATATAAAGCTATGTATAACACTTTCAAGGCATAAAACTTCATTTTCGAGATTCTAAACAATATTTACATGTACCCGTTTTCGACTCATGTGTCAAAACCGGCTACACTTAATGTATATAAAGTCTTATAATGTATTATGGTTCGGTTTCAACTTTTAATTTTGAAAACTGATAGATTATTGAGTAAAGTACTGTATTATAGTTTCTATATAACACAAACTCAATGCCTTATACCTCGTTAATTAAACAATACTTAGATCGAACACTCGGGTTTTTTACTATTACAAAAAAATCAGCAAAAAATTCTTAATAAAGGAATACAGTGTAGTATATTTAGCAGTTATGCATAATTAAAATAATGTCTCTTTTTGAAACATCTAAAAATATTGTTCATTCACAACATTTTGAGTAACGGAACAAATTTGTTAAAAGTTTCTTCCATAAGTATGATGCTTTTTCTCTCTCATAATTGTTTATAGATTAGTCGAAACTAATGGACCTCCACTATCGCGATATTCCATGTGTCGATAATGAAATGGTCATAATATTAGCTCCAATCACTCATGCACTTTTGCATGGTAGTGATAAAATAAGTAATAAAGTAAGCTCTAAGACATTTAAGTGTGGCTAAAGGTACGGAAATTTTCATTTCCTGGCAAAGTACAGTTCAATAAAAATGATAATTTAAAAAAATTCTTAAACATTACTAATAAACTTATACTGTAACAACGTTTCATAGAATAGTAAAAAAATAGTTATAGCCATTGCCATCGTAACTCATGCTATGATGCATAACAGCAATCATTCAAACTTTCCAACATTGAAATCCATCAATCTATTTAGCATAGCACAGATCTATATTAAAAAACCTTATAAATTTGATGAAAGTTTTACTTTTAATACTGATGTACTCAAACTCGTACGACGATCAAGATGTCGGTCACAAGATGGTTATAACTGTAGATAAAATAACTGAGGCAATTATGCGTGATAGCAATAAATTAGTCTTTTGGGGGTACTGGTGCACAGAGCTTCAAAAAAATTTAAGAAAACTTATCGCAGAATAGAATCGATCTGTTAAATTTTTTTTTTAATGATTTATTTTCACGTACACTAAACTCTATAGATTGGTGATGAATCAGTTATAATTGTGGTCAGAGTAACATATGCAAATAATGCATAACAGCAACTGAGGATACTCTTAGACGTTAAAGTGCAGCGAGCAATAATAAGTTTTTTAACACCTTATAAAAATAAAATTATCAAGGTATGAAGTTTTTTTCCAAACTTCACTATTACAATATTTAACATGTCAGTCGAAAAAGGTTCAGAACCTTAGCATGAATAACTCGTGAAAATTTTCATAACGCTTATCCGATATCGTTTTTTAAATTTCAATGTGGCTAACGATACAAAATGTTACATTTTCTAACACAGAATCCTACAATGAAAATAATTATTTAAAAATTTTCCAACAATACTGATGGACTTATACTATAACGAAATTTTACAGTATGGTTAGAAAATGGTCTTAACCGTTGTCAGAATAACTCATGCTAGAATGAAAAACGGTAATCATTAAAACTTTCCAAAATTTAAGCCTGGCAAACGATGGGGTATAGCTCAGATCTACATGTATTAAAAAATAAAGTAAATTTGGTAAAGGTTTGATTTGAAATGATAATATACTCAAACTCTTACAACTTTTCAGATGTCCGTCAAAAAATATTTATAACTGTACTCGAAGTAGCTATTCAATAGTGCGTGTTAGCAATAAATTAATCTCTTAGAAATTTTTGCACAGAGAGATACAAGAAGTTTTTTAAACGTAATGCAGAACCATATCAATATGACATTAACATTGTTGATAGATGTGAAAAGGAAATTGTTTGCTAATAGTTACTTAAACAAAACTGATAAACCTCCACTATGACTATATCTTATGTGTCGTCCATAAATTAGTCATAACCGGTGCTTCATAAGCTTATGCAACTTTGTATAACGGCAAGTAATTAAAAATATTGACTTTTATAAGCATCAAACGATGCAAAGTTTTCCATTTCCTGAAACGGCATCATATAACAGGAATGATTATTATAAAAAATTACGTATCAAACGTCATGAACTTATACTGAAACGATATTTTATAGGATGGTTTTAAAATAGTCAAACTTAAAGCTAGAGTGACCTATGCTTTATTGCATAACGGCAATTATTATAACATTATAACATTTGAGGCCAGGAAACCAATAGGTATAGTACTAATATATTTTTTAAAATTAAATCAGTTTTTTACAATACTGAAGTTCATAATCTCTTTCGTTTTTTCACACATCGGTCTCAGTATATTTATAACTGGAACTACAGTAACTCATGTACTAATGCATGATAGAATAACAATAATGCAGCCAATTTTTTAGGATGTTGGTGATGGGAGCTTCAGGAGAGTTTTTAAAACGTATAGCAAAAAAAAATCAATATGTCAAACTTTTTTTTGCTTATAAAACTAAGTGACTTCCACTAGAACAACATTCCATAGAACAGTTATAATTTAGTTATTACTGTAAACGCATAAGGCTTTACAATTGAATAATAAATACAACTGACCAAACTCTCACACATTAATACACGTCAAACAATAAGAAATTTTCTTACGCCTCATTTAGAGACTTTTTTACAAAACTAATTCACTCTGTAGCTGATGAAACTTGTAGGTCTGTCTTAAATGGCAACAACTGTATCTAAAGCGACTCGTGTAGTTAGAGTATATTCAGTTGTTATGCATAGTAACAATTTTTTTCTATAAAGGATGTTCTTGTGCAGAATGCAATAGAAAAAGAGAAGGTTTACATACGAAAATAAGTAGTCCTCTATTGACAGTGTTTGAAACGGAACTGACAGACCTCCCATATCGCAATATTTAATGTATCCGTCAAAAAAATGGTCATATCCGTAGCTTAACAAACGTATGCAACCATGCATAACGGCAATTGTTCAAACCTTCAGATAATTAAATGTATTAAGTGGTACAAAATATTTTGTTTTGTGACACGGTATCATACAATAGAAATAATAGTTTAAAAAATTTTTCATCGAATCTTATGGACTTATAATGTAACAGTATTCCATAGAATGGTTTTTAAATTTTCATACCCGTAGCTAAAGGAGTGTATCAAATAATACATCCCGGTAATTATTTGAACTTTCTGTCACTGAAGCCCAGCGAGACATTAGGTACAGCATAAATTTATAAAAAAAATTAAATTATTTTGGTAAAAAATTTTTTTACGGTATAAATGTACATAAACTTTCACAATTTTTCAGATGTCAGATACGAAATATTCATACACTTCAGCCAAATATCTAAACAATTTTTGACCGCATGGTTAATGATAATAATAGTTTTGTTAATTTTTTACCACCAAACAAGTGGATTTTAACTTAAACTTAGACAGTTGTCAGTCACAAAATGTTCATTACTTTAGCCAAAATTACTAACGGACTAATTCGTGATGGCAATAAATCAAGCTTTTGGATGTATCGGTGCGGGGAGCATTACACGATCTAATATTCACGGATTACAGCAAAAGATTAATAAGTTAAACTTTATTTCTTTGAAAACTGGTTGACCTCAACTCAAACAATTTTTGATAGAAAATTTGTGAGCTGGTGATTACTGTATAAAAAGAAGTTCTGCAATTGACGTATAACGGTAATTTATCAAACTCTAGAGATCTAAATAAGGTGAACAATAAAAAATCTTTTTACACTTGTTAAAAACGTTATTAGTATGATTTTTAGACTTTTCTTACAAAAAAGATTAACTTTGTAGATGATAGCTTTGGCAGGTCTGTCATTAAATAGAAATAACTGAATCAAAAGAGACTTATGCATCAAAGCATAATAATACTTGCTCGAGCTCCCAGCCACTCCAGTGCAAAGAAAGCTCTGACCTCTATTTCGACCGTATGTCAAATAATAAAAACATTTCTTTTAAATTTTTTTCTTAGCAAACAGGAAGTCTTTCACTTTTGTGCTTTTTTCAAATCTATCTTAATATCACAAAATTATAGTCCGAATAAAATATGTAACAATGCAGGACGGCAATTTTTTTCCTACGTTAAGGCAGTATCTTATCGAGAGTTTAAGTCGATATTATAGAAAAACGTAGTAAAAAATAAGGTGACTGTTTTAAACTCTAATGGAGTTATAAATATAATAATATTTTAGCACATAAGAAATTCGTAAGATGCATGAGGAAAATTAACATTTTCAAATAATATACTTTCAGTGTAATTTGTTAAAAGTGAAAGTTTAATAATTCTACGATTTCGCAAATGGTTGTCATAAAAAAGTTATGACTATAAGTAGAGTATATTTATGAATTATGCATGATTGCAATCATTCTGAATTAAATACGTTTTGGGGCAAAAAGCATTGAAAAGACTTAGGTTATTACAAAAAAAAAAAGAAATTATTTGTTAATACTTTTTTTAACAAAACTGTTAGACCTCCAACATCATGATGTATTATGTACCAGTAAAACAATGGTCATAACCGTAGCCAAATAAACGTATGTATCCTCGCAAAATAGCAAATATTTAAAGCTCTAGATCTTTAAATGTGACAACCTATACGAAACTTTCAATTTTCTGACACGGTATCAGCAATGAGAATAATATTTCAAAAAATATTTCAACAAATTCTTAAGATCTTAAGTATAACCATTCCTTTTAAGATGGTTTTAAAATAAATGATGGCGTAGCCGGAGTGAATTATGCAATTAATCATAACAGCTATTATTCAAACTTTACGACATCCAAGCCTGGTAAGCCATCATATAAACTATGGACCTAAATAATAAAATTGCATTGGCTTAGAAAATCATTTCTTACAATACTTCTGTCCACAAACTTTTACAGGTTTCCGAATAACAGTCTCAAAATATTCAGAACAGCAGCTAAATAATCTAATTCACTGATGCGTTAAAGCGGTAAATTTTGACTCTTTGGGATATTAAGTAATAACAATCACATTTGATCTCTATAAAAATAAAAACTAATTTTAATAGTTAGTTTTAAACACGACATTAAATATTGGTCTGTTAACAACATTGCTAGATTTACGACAACAAGATACTTAGATACTATTCTTAAAAAAGAAAAAGAGTAATAAAGCTTAGTATAACAGACGACTATTGCATGTATGGCAGCTAAAAAGAGACGTAGGTTAAGCTTCCTCTAAGTTTAATCAGAAAAATTGTTGTAAAGATTAAATTCGCACACGAAGTAATTTCGACGGTTAATATAGATTGTTCCTATAAAATGCCAGAATAGGCTTAGTTTATCTTATAAAATAATCTATAATATCTATCAAGCTAATTCTAACTATTATTTTAAACAGATTTGAGCTTATCAATCTCGAGGAAATTAGCTTCATTATTTTGCAGCAGAAATAGTTCTTAATACGCGACGTACAGAAACCTTATTCTTAAAAATAAGGAAGAAAATGAAATTAAAAAGAACATGTAAACCACAAAAGGCATTGTATAACAAGCATGAAGCATGAGCAATAATATTTCTAAATTAAGACAGCTTGTACGAGTATCCAGATCATGTAATTATTTGTAACCTTTCACTTTAACCTTACACAAAGGCACATGTTATGTAGTAAGTGGTTTTAATCTTATCTAATAATAATTAGTAGATTTCCAACCAAAGAATTACGATGTCTAAGAATGAGAAGAAGAGTATAAAGTAATTGAAGCTTTCGAAGTTAAGCGATTGTTTCAAAAACAAAATTCAATGTGTAACAAAAATTGTATTCCAGATTAAGGTAAAACAAGAAGATCGTTTAGAGTAATAAATTAGCACAATACGTATTGTTACAATTTTTGGTAGTATATACATACAAATAGTCGTAGAGATGTGTCATTACCGGTCTTGTTAACGATATATAAAAATCTATGAAGATTTATCAGCCAGTAATAACCAATTATTAAAATGTTTTATATTTTTCAAAGTTAAGAAACGGCATTTAGTAAAGTGGCTGCATGTCGTTACAACAGCAAAGATAAAAAAAACTAAGTCACTATCTCGTAATGTAATAAAAAAAAACCAATTTATCTTATACAACATATGGTAAAACAAATGTTACAATATATAAGATTCATATATTTACATCAATGAACTTTTTTAGTTTCTTCAAATATAAGAGAACACAATCATTTAAAATACTAGTTGTATGTAATTGAGAAGCTACGTGTAGATGTTTTGAGTTTAGGCAATACGTAATTTTAGCTCCTGTTTGCCTTATTGAAAATGTAAATTATGTTGAAAACTAGATGTAGATACGACATTAGACGTTGTTGATTTGACAATCCAAGATATACTTTTTAGAAAACGTGGAAAGCAGTTTATGCTCAGTTAACCAGAGCCATATTAAAAATTTGGCGGCTTTAGTTGGACGAGGGTTAAGTTTCACGTATGAGTGATGAAAAAAGGTTACATGATGGTCAAATTTTCCAATAAAATTACTTTCACTGTTTCGTACAGTATATGCTTGTTGATAGTTTTGATGAAATGGCATAATTGCCCTTCCATACCTTATAGTTATGTGTATAATATCTGATGAACCAGTTTTACCCATTGATGTATATGAAGTTTATAGCTTATTATTTTTAAGAAAATAAATATGCACCAAAAATGACAGTGAAGGAGATAATAAAGGAAATTCTAAAGGTCATACATAGTTTTATATTATAAAGCTCATTTAATTCGAACAGTGTAGAGATAATTTTAATAATACTATATATTAGCTGTATTATCACATGATAATAAATATTTTTATTACGTGACATACAAGACAACTAATTTTAAAAAGTAACAAATTGTATGCTTAAAAAAATGTGTGGTTTCTAGTAATTGTTCATAACTGCTTAAGTTCACTTTACGCAAATGCAAATTATGTTACAAATTTGGTTTTGGCACGACATTAATAGTTGCTAGCCAGTTGACTACGGTAAACTATTTCATTGAGCAGAAAGCAATTGAATTTCAGTTAATTGAACAACCATCCAAAGCATAACAGCTAAAGTAAAATGAAAGTTTAATTTTCTGTAAGAGCAATGAAAATATTTGGCATAAGAGTTCCAGGTGTACGTACATGATAATAGCTCCTACAAAATGTCATAATCAGGCTTATCAACCTTATAGTGAAATGTATAATATCTAATGAGCTGGTTTTAACTAGTTGCTTAACAAGCTTCAAGCTTATTAGCTACGTAAGAAAATTTAGTAACCATAATAATATTAAAAAAAATTACAGTATCAGGTTGATAAAAAATATTCATAAGGCAATACAATGTTTTAAATTATAAAGCTAAAGTAATGTTACACAATCTATAGAAAATTTAATAATACAATACACCAGCGGTATAATCTTAACATGATAAAAAACTTGATTTTCTTATAAAAGAAGTTGTGCAATTGCAAGAATGTGGATGTCATAAAAAAAATTATAAAACGTCAATTTAGAAAAGAATAACTTTTTGAATTACGGACAACGTGTGCAAGTAGCCAGTTTAGGTGATTTATATAGAACTGCCTGAGTTGACCGTGAGTAAGAACAATTATAATGAAGAAAGCAGGTTTACCTTTTTACAATATTCGTTGTTAGATTGCCAACTAAAAATTAACAACTTACAGATATCAAAAAGTGTTTGTAGCTTTGTAAGTGAGCTACTTGTAGTGAAGACAGCATTAAGAGTGGGGGCGAGGATTTATTGACAAGTAACAACGAAAAAAAAAGTTTGTTAAGAAGTAGTAATTTGCAAAATACCTAATTTTCGTAATTCTGGACAATTGTTACGTACAGACTGTTGTTAAGATGTAAAATTTCCTCACTTGATTACCTTTTAATTATATTTATAAGAGCTTTTTAGCCAGTTTTAACAATATTCTTTAAAAGTTGTATGGATCTTATTATTGAGTAAAATTTTTTGTAAAAGGTGACAGTATGTTTTTTCAACGATGGAATAAAAAAAAATGAGAACAACGTATTTTAATGGAGCAAGAGTCTTATATTACGTAACACAATAAATGGTCTATAATATGTAACATCAGATACGCTTAAGGAATTCTACACCAAATGACTTCTTTTAGTACGTGACAAATAGTTGGACGCAGTCTAAAGACAAACTGGCTGTATGTTATCAAAAATTATATTCACAGGTTACCGGTTTTTCGGTTAAGTATAGACAAGCCTTGTTCCATTAAAGGGAATGACAAATTATGATGATTATTAAACTTAAACACAACGTTGACAGTAACTGGCTTGTCGAATACAAATAACTTTTTATAGAAGGCAAAGAGCAATTGAAGGTCAGGTGATCAAACGACCATTTGAAGTATGGCAGTCAGAGTGAGAGATATATAAAGTTTATTGTACGAGTATTAAGAAAAAAAATGCCTAAGAGTCCAATTTGTACAAAAAGAACTTTTAAATGTTTTGTACAGTATATGTATAACAGTGGTTCTCTCAAAATGCTATAATCGGCTCCATTTATCTTATACTACAATCTATAATATCTAAAAAGCTGGTTCATCATTTTTTCTTAAACTGATTTAAGCTTATTGATATTAAAACAATCGGCTATACTCTTTTGCAGCGAAAATAGTTTTAAACATGCAGAAAACTAATATTTGAGGATAAGAAAGAGTATGCTATTGAGAAAACATGTATGCCAGAAAAGCATTGTATAACAAGTTTTTAGCAGAAGAAATAATTTCGCTAAATACAGACAGTTTAAACAAGTTTGCAGTTTATTTGATTATTTATAACTTTTCACGTTTACTGTACGTAAAAGCACATGTTGTTCAGTAAGTGGTTTTATTCTTTATTATTAATGATTCCTAGATTCTTAACCTAAATATTACAATCCATAAAAATCAAAAATAGGTTATAAAGTATTTGTAGCTTTTAAAATTGAGCAGTCGTTTTGAAAACAAAATTTAAAGTATGATCATAATTTTATTCCGGATAAAAGTGAAACCAGATGATCGTTCAAAGTAGTTGATTAGCGCAACACGTATTGTTACAACTTTTGATAGTATATACATATAAATGGTCGTAATTATGTGTCATAACCGGCCTTGTTTACGTTATATAAAAATCTAGAAGGTTTCATGTGTTTGGTAATAACTATTTATTTGAATGTTTAAAATTTTTTAAGTTGAGGAACGGCATTTGTAAAAGTGGCTGTATGTCGTTACAACAGCAAGAATGAAAGAAAACTAAGTCACTATCCCGTGACGTAATTGAAAAACCCAATTTATTGTATACAAAATATGGTAAAATAAATAATACATTATATAAGATTCATAAATCTACAACAATGAATATTTTAGTACGTCAAATATAATGGAACGCAGTCATTAAAAAAACTAGTTGTATGTAATTAAGAAGCTACGTGTAGATGTTTTGAGTTTAGGCAATACGTAATTTTAACTTCTGTTTGCCTTATTGAAAATGTAAATTATGTTGAAAACTAGATGTAGATACGACTTCAGAAGTTGTTAATTTGACAATTTAAGATATACTTTTTAGAAAACGTAGAGAGCAGTTTATGCTCAGTTAACCACAGCCATATTGAAAATTTGGCGGCTTTAGTTGGACGAGGGTTAAGTTTCTCGTATGAGTGATGGAAAAAAGTTATATGATGGTCGAATTTTCCAATAAAATTAGTTTCACTGTTTCGTACAGTATATGCTTTTTGATAGTTTTGATGAAATGGCATAATTGCCGTTCCATACCTCATAGTTGTATGTATAATATCTGATGAACCAGTTTTACCCTTTGACGTATATAAAGTTTATAGCTTATTTATCTTAAGAGAATATATATTCAGCAACAATGACAGTATAAGAGATAATGAAGAAAATTCTGAAGGCGACACAATGTTTTATAGTATAAAGCTAATTTTATTGAAACAGTGTAGAGACAGTTAAAATAATACTTCACATTAGCTGTATTATCTCATAACAATAAAATTATTTATTACGTGACATACAAGACACCTGATTTTGAAAAGTAATAAATTGTATGCTTGAAAAAACGCGTGGTTTTTAGTGATTGTTTATAACTGCTTAAGAGTAGGTAAACCATGGCGGTTCTGGCACTCTCCCAGCTCCCCCCCTGAGGTAGTGGTGGGGGGAGAGGCTCTAGCTATAGCTGTGGGTGTAGAAGAGGCGGTGGAGAAGAGGCGGTGGTGAGGGCTGATCGGGTGGTAGAGGAGAGGCGGTGGTGGGAGCTGATCGGGCGGTAGAGGAGAGGCGGTGGGGGCTGATCGGGTGGTAGAGGAGGGGCACGGGCGGTGGGTGGTGTGGACTACTCGGATTATAACGTCAGGGGAAGGGGGCCTCTTCCGGATGCTGTGATGTCGGATGGTATTGACAGCTCCCTTCCTTTCCGACCGCGAATAAAGCTCCA
The DNA here is from genome assembly GCF_036245765.1 of Copidosoma floridanum. Lineage (NCBI taxonomy): Eukaryota > Metazoa > Arthropoda > Insecta > Hymenoptera > Encyrtidae > Copidosoma > Copidosoma floridanum. The sequence goes on along the minus strand of NW_028321910.1, from coordinate 4,202,054 downwards.
ATGTCATCAGGATGGGTCCGAAAGGTGTAGGTGTGACAAGCCCAACGTACAGCGTGAGAGGAAGATGATCAAGCATGAACGTGTATCAGTGGATGTAGCGGATCGCGTATCCCGTTCAGCTGCGACCAACGTTGGCTTACTCAACGCAGTACCTTGCCAAGTAATGGAGCTATTATTTCTTATCCATACGGATGTGTTAGCCATGGCCGATGACTTTTCGCTTCTTATTTATAGGCGTATAGTATTCCAGTGTAATATTTTTTTCTTAGCAAGAGCGGGTGCAATGAGTTATGCTAGAATACACGTATGTGTAAGCCGTGGCCGATAACTCTTCGCTTCTTATTTAGGCGTATAATGTACCAGCATCATATGTGGATGTAGCGGATCGCGTATCCCGTTTAGCTGCGACCAACGTTGGCTTACTCGACACAGTACCTTGTCAAGGAATTCAGCCAGCTTATGAATTTAAGTTTAAGATTTTTAGGATAGTATGTAAATGGGTTTTAATAATAACAAAACTTTAATTTTAATACACATATATTTTTGCTAGCTTCAAAAAAAAAAAAAACACAAGAATTTCATGGTTATTGATTTTTTTTTTCAATATATCATATCCATCTTTATTTGGATAAGAGCGGATATTTTTGGAATAATAATTTCTCTTCACTTTTGGTTGAGATGCCTCAACGTGCTTTTCTAAAAGAGGTTTTCAGCTATTTTTATCTTTCTCCTCCTCCTTCTTCTTACTGAGGCTCTCATATTTTGGTTTGCTAAAGATCGGACCCATGTTGTTGATGTTGCCTAATCTATCGTCACAGGATAACTGAAGCAATACGCAAATTCTCATCAGCTTATAAGACGGCGCTAATTTCTTTGTACTACCACACGGCAAGATGTACTTTAATTTTTTGATATTAAATTTTATGCTTACTTTACTCTTTTTTTTTTTTTGCCTACACACAGTTATCGTTTATGACACCAACATCAGTATCAGTTTCAGAGTCACTATCAGTATTAGTATCAATATTATTAGCATTCATTCCATCAACAGTATCCCAACTGGGAAGCGTTTTAGAAAATTTCTTCTTATAACTATTAAGCGCGTCTAAAAAACATTCTGTGTCTGGTTCAATGCTACTTTCCACCAAAGAGCAAAGCCACAATTTTGTTTGATGAGCTTTACTAAGTGCGCAATATTGCTTTCTACGTAGACTTTTTTGTACATCATGAGTACCATACATTAACGCCTTTGTTGAATATCCCATATTAAGAATGTGACGCGATGGCACCATATACTGCTGAATGTTAATCACA